>NC_064627.1:17971309-18279237 GCF_023864275.1 Schistocerca cancellata | reverse complement strand
TTTATGTTCCTCCCTTACCAACAAAAATGAGTGAACTGAGATGTCCCATAATAGCAGCTGTTGAAGCTGTAACCCAAGACATGCTCACTGCAGTGTGGGAATGGTTTGAATACTGCATTGACATATGACATGAATCTCAAGGGGGGCATATTGAAGACCTATAAAAGATATGAGAAAACATTTTGAGTTTTCTGTTCATCAAAAAACAACTCATTGTATATGTTTATTAGTTTCAGAAATATAGGCATGCCAAAGCAGATGAATCTTTTTGATACACCCTATATATTCTAGTATTCTGTAATGGATGGGAATCAGTGACATGAAATTAGGTTTGCGGTTCACTTTTGGTAGCCTCCTCCTAGGTGGGTAAACTTCTTTCCAGCCACTGGCCACATTTTTTTCCTTGAGAGATCAACAATATACCATATTAGAATTAACATGGGAGCAATGTCTGCTGTATGTTGTGTATAGAATAATGGAGATTCATTTGGGGCCCAAATCACTTCTCAGGTTTAGGGATTTTTAACTGTTTCTAAATGCCACTGACACAAATAACTGAATCACTCATTTTTGCAGTGGTGTGAGAAGTTTGGCAGTTCATCACCTTCCTTCAAAAAGGAACACTGGGAAATGCACCAGTGCATTTCTGCTTTCCTTTTCTACCCATTTAACAAAGACCGAAAATAGGGGAAAAATCAGGTAGTCGCAAATATTTGTACAGTGACAGGAAGGAGTGTCATGGACAACATACTAAGAATCCCCACTGCTGCTGTGTGCTGTGCTGTGCAGTGGTGGTGGTGGTGGTGGTGGTGGTGGTGGTGGTGGTGGTGGTGGTGGTGGGAGTTTAAAGGTAACTTTATATGTTTTTTCTCAAACACATCAAAAACCACAATTTCTGGCAGATACAATTCCCAGTACACAATTAAATTGCATTAAATATTCTACAATAAGGTACTCCCTAGGATTACTACTGCCTACATTGCAGGCATTGTAAAAATGGCAAATTATTAAAAATAGCATTTCAGGGGTATAAAAGATGTAACTATTAAATGAAGTGGTTTAGGAACAAATATTAAATGTGTGTACCAGTGCAGTGAAGTCATATTCAGAGAAAAATTGTGTTCTGTGGGTGTAACAGGATGTATCAGTGCAAGGGGAGGCAGGTGTCCATATTGGGGTTGTGCAGTTCCCTGTTCCGTAGGCCCGCATACAGGCAAAATCTATATAAATCTCTGCACACTGCTCTGTCCTGTCAAAGGGTAATTGATTATCAGTCATCCTGTATGGCAGCTGCAATATTCTTCCAGGAAATGCGACTTCCCACATTAAAAGTGTTGCTCTTGTATGTTTACAGACAGACTACCCCCCAGAATTTCCTCTCCATTCCCCTTCGTGCATAGGCGAAATAACTTGACAGAGGTTACGCTTGTATACTGGAGCTATTTTCAGTTTATCAAGTAAGTACTCGTTTGCAATTGTTAAGTGAGTTGTCGTGTATAAATGCCCGACAGCTGTAGCTGTCAACTGTCTACCACACTAAAGAACCTGCACAAAGTGTAATGTGCCATCTATACTTATTAGACAGTGTCAATTTTGTGGCTCCTTTCACTGCCTGGAATACTTTCTGCAGTGTGAGGGGTGTCGAATGCATCACACTGGCCTTAACTTTCTGACCAAATGACGAGGTCCAGAAGTTGAAATTCTTGCCTGCATCAGGTCACCCAGGTGATGTAGAACTTAATGTATGTTGACATAATTCCAACAACACATTACAGCAGATTACTGTTTTCAACTCATTCTGTGAGGACCAGCAATTATGCTTAAGAGAACAGGACAGGAAATGCTGGGAAAGTATGTAAACTTAAAAGAGCAGCACGTGCTGCACAGGATGAAGGAGAATCAACAGAACAGTGTGCAGCATTTTACGTGGATCCTGAGAGTAGCATTTTTTGTGCTGCTATTGACAAACTCATTCGTGTGTACTGTGTAGTGCCAATGCACTTTGTGGAAATTAAATAATCCTGGACACCTCTGCACAGTGTCACTGGTGATTTGTAGGGATAGCTGTGGAGTGTAGATACAGCTCAGTGAGACGACCTGTACTTGCTTCTTGTGATGTAGTTGGGTACCTAGACTAGGGAATCACGTGCTTGACCTTAAATCTGAAGGCCTGCAAATGTGTGAACTGCATGCTCACAGTCCAGCAGCATACTTCTTCTCACACTACCGCCTTCCCACTTCTCTGCCTCCACCCTGTTACACCCCCGGAACACGATATATTTCCCTTAACCTTTTCACTGCTGTCGGCACATATACACATCCTGCAATGTCATTTCCTAGTTCCGATGGATGTGTGTACGTACACCACTCAGGTTCTCCTACAGTGCTGTGGATCTCTGAATGTCTCCTACACTACTCTTGCCTCACTGTTGTGGTTGAGCTACTTCTGTATCTCAGAAAATAAGAGTGTTAAAATTATTTATTGTACAACAATGTTCCTCATTGTGCGATATCATTTGCAAAAACCTTGTTTCAATAATATCTGAAATCATTTGAGACAAGATGTCTATTAGGACCACACGATTCACGATGTACGAGGACACGAGTGGGCACATCGTGTGCGACAGTCTTCTGGGTATAAGACTTGATAACTAGGTAACAAAAAGATCTCAGTATCTTATCTGCATTTCATTCACTACAATGTATGAGCTAAAACCAGTTGTGTAAGAAAGCTTATGCCATGTATTTTTACATCTGTGAATGCTTTAAAATTCTGTGAATTTGTTGCAGCACAGTAAGTATGATAGAAAATGAAAAGGAACACACGTCTTCATGGAGTGAAGATGTCAGACTGTGAGATGTACAAAAGTCTTTTTTTTTTTTTTTTTTTTTTTTTGAAAGATGGCATAAGAATTTCATATCAGCCAGAATGCCGTCTCTCAGCACGGGCATCAGCATCTGGCAAGCAGTACAGCCAAAACAAATGTTGTCTTTGCACGGAATGCAGAGGGCACATATCTAGCAGTGAAGGGGTTAATATGCTCTACTGCACTTTGATGGCACATTGTTAATATTTGTTCCAAAATCCACTTCATTTAGAGATAAACATGAATTTTTTACCATCAGAACATTGTACTGAGTTCACAAGTAAATCAACTGAAGATAATTGCACCTGTTTCAGGTCTTAGTTTAAGATTTTTTTGTCATCCTTTGCGGCATCTGAAGCTGGCCTTTCAAGTCTGAAAACAGTTACGGTTGTTTCATAAAGTGATTCTGCTGAAAATAAATAAAATACCTTACTAACCTCAATTATCTGGAACTTTTCCATCCCCCACTATGTGGACACTGTTAATCCTAGACAAAAATGAAAAGGACATTTGTTTTCAGCAAATTTAATGTAGGTTTTTTTTTTTTTTTTTTTTGAAAGTGTGTTCACTAGAAATAGAGTTATGTAAGAAGAATATAGGAAAGTAAACTTTTCAGTACCCCCCACCATCACTGGTGGGAATTTTTAGTATAGATGCTGTTTATAAACACACTCTTCTAGCATTGTAGGAAATTTTGTGAGTGCAGAAATTTTCCCCTATTTTTCCTTTGGTGACTGGACTATACCCTCAAATATCATTTCTGTGTAATCCATTAATGTATGTGTGCTAACTATGTTGCCACTGTTGTCATTACCATATGACCAGAATTTGTCTCTTCATGAGAAATCATTAATTATGTTCTGCTACAGTGGTCACTGAAGGTCCCCCATGCCACTAACCATGGTCCTTGCCTAGGCTGTGTGACTTAGGTGGGTTGCTGAATGAGGACAGTGCCATCAAGTAGTTGCAGGAACAGCAGTCAGCATGATTGAATGATGTGGTCTTGTAAAATCAGCCTGCATGCCCTTGGCATTCTGATACTGCAAGTTTCTGAAAGCAAGGGGAAATTAGAGCCAACACTTTTCCAGTGAGCATTCAGGTCTACTGCATGACTTAATGATAGGGCAGCCTGTTGATAAAATATTCTGTAGGTAAAATAGTCGTGTCCTCTTCAGGTATTCCGCTCCCCCCAGGGGGTCCACAACTCTTTTGTGGATACGTGCGTAGCGAGCACGGGACCCCGAGCTAATGTGGCTTTCCTTCCTTTCCGGGCTGCATACCTTCCCTTTCCGCATCCTTCCCCATCCCTATCTTCGCCCCTCCTCCCCTCACCTCTGGCTCTTTCCTTCCCTTTCTCCCTATCTGGGAGTATGGTTTGTGCCTACGTCCGGAGACGGACGCTCGTAAATGTACTGCATTCTTTGCCTTCCTTGCTTTTATGTCTTCTTCCTTCCTTTGTCCTTCTCTTTTCCTTACCTCTTCTCTTTCCCTTTTCTCCGCTGCGGCGTTTGAGACCTCTCTTCTTTCCTTTCCCTTTCTCTTTCTTCCTCCCTGTGCGTGTCTGAAGGCCGACCCACGCCCCTTGTGCGTAGCCGGTGACGGGGTAACGCGTAATTCCCCGCCCCGGGTAGACAGGTAGGACACGTACGTACCCCCTGGTAACGGCCAGGCCCAGGGAGGGGTGATTACCCGAGCTGATACCTTCCGAAAATGCCGATTGGTCCCTCCGTCCGTTTGTCGGGAGGTGTGACCTGAGGTGTGAACAATCACCTAAGGCGGATGTGCCTTCAGAGAGCGCCCCCACAAGGGAGGAGCGCGCCATCGGAGACGCCGGTAATCATGGGGGATTCTTCCGCAATGGTTTCCTTACCTTCCACTACGTCTAGTCACAAACGTAAGCATACTGAGTCTCAGCCACAGACGATTCTTCTATCGTTGCCACAGTTCCTTGTTGTTTCTCGGACTGATGAAGGTCATGACTTCTCCACGGTCAACCCTTTCATTATTCAGAAAGGTGTCGATGCAATTGCAGGTCCTGTAAAGTCTTGTTCCAGATTACGGAATGGCACCCTGTTGTTAGAAACACACAGTGCCCTCCAGGCACAAAAATTGCTGCGTACTTCTCTGCTCCACACCTTCCCTGTCCGGGTGGAACCGCACCGTACCTTAAATTCCTCGCGTGGAGTCGTTTATACACGCTCCCTCGATGGATTGTCTGACGAAGAAATTCAGCACTATCTGTCTGACCAGGGCGTAACGGCAGTTCATAGAGTAATGAAACGGGTTGACACGAACATCATTCCAACCCGCACTGTCTTCTTGACATTTGACAAAGTTCAACTCCCATCGAAAATCAAAGCGGGCTATGAGATAATTTCCATTCGCCCTTACATCCCAAACCCTACGCGTTGCTATTGATGTCAGCGGTTCAATCATACCAGCCAGTCCTGTTCCAATCCGGCCAAATGTGTTACGTGTGGCAAGGATGCCCATGAGGGTGCTTGTCCACCTCCATCCCCTCGTTGCATCAACTGTATGGGTGACCACGCTGCTTCCTCTCGAGATTGCCCTGTTTTTAAGGACGAAAAGGTCATCCAGGAAATAAGAGTGAAGGAAAAGGTGTCGACCTTTGCTGCTCGAAAATTATTCGCCAGTCGCAAGCCCACCGTGCCTCAGACAGGAAAATACAGCACTGTCCTTGCTTCTCCTCGGCCAACGAAGGAGGTGTCCACGCAGACTTGCGACCTCACCTTTAGTGCCACGGTCGTCAGATCGGCCAGCGCAAAGATCGCTCGTTCAACCTCACCACTTTCGCCTGGCCACTCTATGGCTCACCCTTCGTCGGGTTCTGCTAAATCTCAAGCCCAAAAGTCCGACGCCAAGTCTTCGAAAAAAGAGCATACTCGTGAAGAGTTTTTACGTACCGTAACTTCACAACCATCGGTTCCTCCTTCATCTAAACATCATTCTTCCAAGAAGGCTACAAAGAAACCCAGTTCCTCTCCTTCTCCGCCAAGGCATGTCCCATCTACAGCACCACCTGGCGGAAATCGCCCTCGGCCGTCTTCCGTGTCGCCGAGGCGCACTGCTGGTGGCCGGTCAACCGACCGATCGCTGGTGGCAGGGGCTGCTCCTGACCAACCTATGGATCAGGATCTTCTGCCTTCGGCTGAATGCCATTCCATGCTGTCGGTTGCTAGCTCCGAGCAGTCTTTGAGTTGACAGCAACTTTGGTCACATTCCTCCATTTTCTGTTCACCCCATGTCCATTATCCACTGGAATATCTGCGGCATTCGAGCCAATCGGGATGAATTGTCGGTCCTCTTACAATCCTACTCGCCGGTCATCTTCTGTCTTCAGGAAACAAAGCTGCATCCCCATGACCGCTTTGTTCTCCCTCACTTTCAGTCCGTCCGCTACGACCTCCCCTCTGTTGAAGGCACTCCAGCCCATGGAGGACTCATGATTCTTCTCCATGATACTCTCCATTATCACCCAATCCCCTTAAACACTTCCTTCCAAGCTGTCGCCATCCGTCTTTCCCTTTCTGGATACACGTTCTCTCTTTGTACTGTATACATTCCCTCATCCACACCAATGGCACGAGCTGATCTCCTTCATCTTCTTGGTCAGCTTCCACCCCCCTATTTGCTGGTTGGGGACTTCAATGCCCACCACCCGCTTTGGGGATCTCCACATCCTTGTCCACGTGGCTCTCTATTGCTAGACGTCTTCCACCAAGCGGATCTAGTTTGCCTCAACACTGGGGTCCCCACATTTTTGTCTGCCTCCATGACAAATTTATCTCATTTGGACCTTGCGGTCGGTACCGTTCCGCTAGCTCGGCGCTTCAAATGGTTCGCCCTTGATGATACACACTCGAGTGACCACTTTCCATGTGTCCTTAGACTGCAGCCTCCACTGCCATATATGCGCTCGCGACGCTGGAAATTTGCCCAAGCCGATTGGACACTTTTTTCGTCTCTAGCGACATTCGATGACCGTCGCTTTCCCAGCGTCGACGATGAGGTCACACATATTACCGACGTTATTCTTACAGCTGCGGAACGTTCAATACCACGCACCTCCGAATTGCCCCGGCGCCCCCCAGTTCCTTGGTGGAACGAGGCATGCCGTGACGCACTACGTGAGCGGCGACGTGCTCTTCGCATTTTCCGTCACCATCCTACTTTGGCCAACTGTATCTGCTTTAAGTAGCTCCGTGCGCGATGCCGTCGCGTCATCCGTGATTGCAAGAAGGCAAGCTGGAAATTCTTTATTAGCTCATTTAACACCTTCACTCCCTCCTCGGAAGTTTGGAGTCGGCTTCGACGGTTCTCAGGCGCGCCTAGTTTCTCCCCGGTCTCTGGGCTCACTGTCGCGCATGATACCTTAGTGGACCCCGTCGCAATTTCTAACTCGTTGGGTCAGCACTTTGCCGAGATTTCGAGCTCTTCAAATTACCCGCCAGCGCTTCTCCCGAAGAAACGTGCAGCAGAAGTGCGACATCTTGCTTTCTCCTCTCAAAATCAGGAAAGCTACAATACTGTTTTCTCCATGCGGGAACTCCAACATGCCCTCTCTTCTTCTCGCTCCTCCGCCCCAGGACCGGATGGTATCCATGTCCAAATGTTGCTGCATTTATCAACCCATAGTCTGCGTTACCTCCTTCGCCTTTATAATCGAATTTGGACCGACAGCACCTTTCCCAGACGGTGGCGGGAAGCTATTGTCGTTCCCGTTCCGAAACCTGGAAAGGACAAACATCTCCCCTCTAGCTATCGCCCCATTTCTCTCATGAGTAGTGTCTGTAAGGTTTTGGAGCGTATGGTGAATTACCGTTTAGCTTGATGGCTGGAATCCCGCAGTCTTTTAACACCAGCCCAATGCGGATTTCGGAAGCATCGTTCTGCAGTTGACCATCTTGTCGCTCTCTCCACTTATATCATGAACAATTTTCTCCGGAAACGCCAAACGGTAGCAATATTTTTTGATCTGGAGAGAGCATACGATACCTGTTGGAGGACAGGCATCCTCCGCACACTGTTCTCTTGGGGCTTTCGAGGCCGGCTGCCCCTTTTTCTTCGCGAATTTATGGCAGAGCGCACTTTTCGGGTGCGGGTGAACACTACTCTCTCCCGTACTTTCTCCCAAGAAAACGGGGTACCCCAGGGATCCGTGCTGAGTGTTGTACTGTTTGCCATCGCCATAAATCCAATTATGGATTGTCTCCCTCCTGATGTCTCGGGCTCCCTCTTTGTGGACGATTTTGCGATCTACTACAGCTCTCAACGGACCAGCCTTCTTGAACGACGTCTTCAAGGATGTCTCGATCGCCTCCACTCGTGGAGCATCGAAACTGGCTTCCGTTTTTCACCCAGTAAGACCGTTTGTGTCAATTTTTGGCGACGTAAGGAGTTTCTTCCGCCCTCCTTACATCTAGGTCCTGTCAACCTTCCGTTTTCAGACGTCGCTAAATTCTTGGGTCTTATGTTTGACAGAAAACTATGCTGGTCCTCCCATGTTTCCTATCTTTCGGCTCGCTGTCTGCGATCCCTCAACACCCTCCGTGTCCTGAATGGTACCTCCTGGGGAGCGGACCGAGTGGTCCTTCTCCGCCTCTATCGCGCCTTAGTGCGCTCGAAATTGGATTATGGAAGCATAGTCTACTCCTCTGCTCGGCCGTCTATTCTTCGGCGTCTCGACTCTATCCACCACCGTGGATTACGTTTAGTGTCTGGAGCTTTTTACACTAGCCCTGTGGAAAGCCTTTATGCTGAGACTGCTGAACCTCCGCTGTCCAATCGGCGAGCAGTCCTCCTGAGTCGTTATGCTAGCCATCTGTCTTCCATGCCTGCTAATCCAGCCCACGACCCTTTTTTCGACGCCTCCTTTGATGTAGGGTATGCAGGCCGCTCCTCCTCCCTACTACCCCCGGGAGTCCGCTTCCGTCAACTGCTCCATTCTCTTTCCTTCCGCTTTCCTAAAACCTTCTTGACAACTTGGGGTACAGCACCGCCTTGGCTCCATCCCCGGATCTGCCTGCTCCGTGACCTTTGTCAATTTCCCAAGGATGGTACCCCTACACTTGTTTATCGTCGGGCATTTGCTGCTCTATGTGCAGAAATGACGGACGCCACATTTATTTACACCGACGGCTCGAAAACATCGTTAGGTGTAGGGAGTGCCTATATTGTTGGTGACACCCCAAATCGCTTTCGGCTTCTCGACCAGAGTTCGGTTTTTACTGCGGAGCTTTACGCTGTTCTCCAGGCTGTCCACTACATCCGCCGCCATCAGCGGATACAGTACGTTATCTGCTCAGATTCTCTCAGCTCTCTCCTCAGTCTCCAAGCTCTTTACCCTGTGCACCCTCTGGTCCACCGGATTCAGGACTGTCTGCGCTTGCTTCACCTGAGGGGCGTCTCAGTGGCGTCCTCTGGCTCCCGGGACACGCTGGTATCTGTGGGAATGAGGCGGCCGATATAGCGGCCAAGGCTGCAGTCTCTCTTCCTCGGCCAGCTATTCAGTCGCTTCCCTTCACCGATCTTCGGAACGATTTATGTCGCCAAGTTGCTCATTTATGGCATGCCCATTGGTCGGCACTTCCCTGTAATAAATTGCGGGAAGTGAAAGCCCTTCCTTGCGCTTGGACCTCTTCCTCCCGAACGCGTCGTCGGGAGGAGGTAATTTTAGCTATACTCCGCATAGGGCACTGTCGTTTTAGCCATCGACATCTTTTAAGCGGCGATCCTCCCCCACTCTGTCCCCACTGCTCTCAGCTGTGGACGGTAAGACACCTTTTAATTGAATGCCCATATTTTAATCCGTTACGCTCCCGTCTACAGCTATCGCCTGATCTATTGTCGATTTTAGCAGATGACACGCGCTCCGCCGACCGCGTTCTACAGTTTATTAGTGACAGTGAAATGACGTCAGTCATTTGAAGCTTTTTTTGGGGACAATCACCCCCTTTCTGTAGTGGATTTTTAAGCATTCTTCTATTTTTAGTTTCTCCAATTTTCTGACCTTGTTCCCATTGCTGCTGGTTTTATATTTCGGTTTTTTACTGTCTTAAGTCACGGGCTGGGTGCTAATGACCATAGAAGTTTTGCGCCCTAAAACCACAAAAAAAAAAAAAAAAAAAAAAAAAAAAAAGGTATTCCGCTGCACTTTCCGTCATTTCAACCCCGTGTCTGTCTCGGTTGCAGTTACAACAAAAATTACAGATCTTAGGTCAGTAGGTTGGACAAAAGTCTCATCATCGCTTGACATTTTGTCAGGCTTTTGTAGATTTCCATCAAAGTCAAATGGCTTCTCCAGCTCATGACATCTTATCTCTTGTCACCAAGGATAAATATTTACTTATTTTCCATCAATAAAGTCATTATTCCTTTGTTGTTGGTGTTGTTGTTGTTATAGCTAATTCACATATTAACAGTCAATAATATCAAAATGTTCCAAAACTGATAAAGAATTACTGCAGAATGTTTGCAGTTGAATAAACATTTCTACAAGATACAAATCCAGTGTAATGTATAGCACACATGTGAAACTTGTGTAACAAAGCAGTGGAAAGAGTATTTTTGTGCTACATGGCGCTAATATTCTGTTGACAATAAAATAGCATCTGCTGAATGTAATTAGCATGAGAATAAATGAACTAAAATGCACACTTAAAGCATCTTGACGTTGCTTTGCTGTCCTTCCACTGCAGACATTAGACAAACTGTACCTGCCCACTCCCAGTGCTGCAGTTTACTCTTGTGGATCATGAACCCTCACAGAAAGTGAGTAAGCTGTTAGCAGATGTATCTTTGGTGTTACAGGGATTATGTAAGCAGACAAAAGGTACTAGTTTCATGTGTCTCATGTGGGGGAAAGTACGAAATTCAGTAGGTGGGACTTGGATACATTGTATAAACCAGAGATCTTTGAGAGTTTGAAGGAGTGTTAGGCAACATTGAACTAAACCAGGGAAATTAATACAGTAAATGATGAAGAGTTAGGTTTGAGAGATAAAATAGGGAAAGCAGCAGAATGTCACACATGTAAAAAAAAGAGAGAGATTTGATTGACGAAAGGAGAAAATATAAAATATGAAGCAAATGAGGCAGTCAGAAGTGAATACAGATATCTGGAAAATAAAATTGACGAATTGTGAAATGGGTAAGCACAAATGGCTGCAAGACAATGACTAGGCCTAGGCCTTAGAGCCATGCATAATTTGGATAAAGATGAGTTGCTTCTATGGGGAAAATTAGAGACCATTGGAGAAAAGAGAAGCAGCTGAAGGAATATCTAGAGCTCTGATGGCTGGCCAGTACCAAACAAAGAAGGGGAAGCTGAAAGGTGGAAAGAAAATATAGAGAATTTGTATAAAGGGAAACAAACTTGAGGACAATATTACAGCAATAGAAATAGTAGGTGAAGATGAGATGAGAGATATGATAATGCAAAGGGAGTATGATGGAGCACTGAAAAACCTAAGAGGAAATAATGTCCATTGAGTAGGTGACATTACATCTGAAGTACGGACATCAGTGGGAGATTCAGCAACGAAAGAATTATTGATCCTCAAGTGCCGGATATGAGATGGGCAAAATATCCTTGTACGTCAGGAAGCATGTAAAAATTCCAGTTTCAAAGTAGGTAGGTGCTGACACGTGAATAATACTGAACTGTGAGCCTGATAAGCTATGGCTACAAAATAAAGAATGAATTTCTTACATGGAAAAAGCATTACAACTATATCTTGGAGAGCAATAGTGTCAGTTCTGGAACAACAATACCAAACTAACCACTTACCCTAGAAGGGCTTGAAGAAAGGCAAACATGTGTTCCAAACATTTGTAGATTCAGAGAAAGCTTTTAATAATATTGTCTTTACAACCCTTATTGAAATTTCCAAGGTAGTGGGTGTGACATGCAGTGAGTGAAAAGTTATTTATGACTTCAGAAATCAGACTGCAGTTACAAGAGCTTAATGACATAAAAGACGGTTGTGGTCAAGAAGAGAGTGGGACAGGAATGTAGTTGATCTACAGTTTTATTCATTCTACAGTTACTTTTATGGTGTGCAAACCACTGTGCAGTGGATGGCAGAAGATATTTTCCAATGCACGTTGTTACAGTTTTCGTGCATTCCATTCACATATGTATAGTGGGAAGAATGATTGTTTAAATCCTGTTTACACACTGAATTAGTCTAACCTCATCTTTGTGACTGCTGTGGAAATGGTACATAGTGGGTTGTAGTATATTCCTAGATTTATCACTTGAAGCTCATTCTACCAACATAATAAGTAGGTTTTCACAGGGGAGTTTTTGTCAATATTAAAGCATTTATCAGTTAAGTACTTTCTGAATATTCATGGCACTCTCCCAGAGGTCAAACAAATCTGTGACCATTCATGCTTCCCTTTTCTGTATATGTCAATTATTTGTCACAGTTCCCACACAATGTATGCAGCGTCATTCATAGACTGACTGCATTTCCCTCATTATCTGCCAATGAACCTCATTCTGTCAACCTACTTTACATATGAGTGAGACTCTGTCATTGTTCTAAGAGGGTGATTCAAATGAAAATCTTAAAAGTGTAGTAATATTTTTAATTGGAACAGTGGACAAAACACTTACATGTCATTTTTCAATGTAGTCTCCCTGATGCTGAACGCATGTATTCCACAAATTTGGAAGTGCATAGATACCAAGATGAAAGAATTATTTTGGTCATGTGTGTAGCCAGTCGTGCACTGTGGTTTTCACCTCTTCATCACTTCTGAAATGCTTATGTACCGTTGCTTGTGAGTGTGCATTTAACAGGTGATTCTCTAGGAGTGTGGTCTGGTGAATGAGGAAGATGTATCAGACATTCAAATTTAATTTCCTGAATAATCTCAATCTCTTAAGGACTGTGTGCAATTTGGCATTGTCTTGCTGTAGCAGTATTCTTAAAGTCAAGAGTCCTCATCATTTACTACTGATTTCTCAGCATTTCTGAATAAGTAGTTCTAGTTACCATCACTCTACAACCTACATAATGCTCCAGAATTATTCCATTTGCATTCCAGTAGAGAATGAGCATGACTTTTCCAGCAAACACCCGAGTGTGGATTTTTTTGGTTTCGGAAATGAGGTGTGTTGCCATTCGTCGCTTGAATTTTTCATTTCTCATTGGTGAAAGTGGACCCAAGTCTCATTGATTGTAACAATTTTTCTCAGAAATTCACCTTCACAGGCACTGATGTGATGCTCTTTCAATTCGACAGTCAGCTGACATGGTATCCAACTCAAAAACATCTTATCGAACTGCAGTACATTGTGAAAAATATTCTGTGCTGAACCAATATTAATCTTCAAACTTGTAGCTATTTTGTTCAGAGTCAGGTGTCTATTATCTTTTGCAAGCTGCTCCTCTAACCCAGTGTTCTCATCTGTTACTACACAGTGAGCCTGCACTGGTCTTGGGGCATCCTTAACAGAAATTAGACCACTTTCAAACGTCCTACACCACTCATACCCTTGGTGCAATGACAAACGCAAACCATCATACTGCACTGTCTTTCTGTTATGAATTTTGATACCACACTACAGAAACAATGCATCACAGTCTTGCTCATTTGCAGTGCATGTTGACAGGGAAGCAGCCATATTGTTGTGGATGGTGCTGTCTTCTGTCTGTCGTTCTGAACCCCAAGGAACACTACTGCCACCTACCAACCCCAGAGCACAACTTTCCAAAATTTTGTTGAACTTCTAAGGCTTCCCTTTCAATCACCCTCATATTTTGTATCGGTACATCCATTTATCTGCACAGATTCTGACTGTCACTCATGGTACTACAGTTATAGGGTAGTACATATTTTTGTTTTGTGAAGTGCACAATTTTACATTGCAAACATTTAAAAACAAGTTGCCAAGTTATATACCACTTTTAAATATTCTAAAGTTCTGACTGAATATTTGGGCAGCTTCTCTTGGACAATACTTCATTACAGATAACTGTATCATCCACAAGAAGCCAGAGGTTAATAATGTAGATGAGGCCACAAATGTACAATACAAACGACGACAGTCCTGACACATTTTCCTAGTGCACACCAGATTTCACTTCTACATCTGTCAATAACTCCATGCCAGAGTTAGCACACATGCTGTGTGCTTCCTATCAAAGAATCCTCACCCCGGTCATAAATTTTTCCTTACTCTCCAATGGTCCTACTTTTGATAATAACCATAAGTGGTACAGAGTCTTACGCATTTCGGAAATAGAGAAGTACTGAATCTACACGATGTCATTGACCCAAGGCTTTCACTTGAGTGCAGTGGACAGTATGTTGAGAAGATGAAAATCAACAAAGCAAAACAATGTAATGGTATAGAGGCAAATTAAATCAGGGAATTATGTTAGGAAATGAGACACTACAAGTATTGTGAATTTTACTATTTGGGCAGTGAAATGGTTTTCAAAGCAGAAGGGCAATTAAATGCAGACTGGCAATAGCAGTTTATGAAAAAGAGGGCAGGTTAACATCCAATTTCAGTTTAAATGCCAGGAACGTTTCTAAAATTATTTTACTGTAGTAAATGACGTGTGTGATCAGCATTTCAGACGACAAGAGAATAAAAGCTTTTGATGTGTATGTAAGAATGGTGTTGATCAAATAACAAATTAGCAGATAATGAAATGAACTGGGTAAAAAGAAAATATGTGAGGTGTAAATATGACAGAGGGAGATTAAGGTTTCGGTAAAGAAGTGGGTTCAGATGCATGTATGTGGTAGTTTCGCAGAAATGAAGAGGCTTGCACAGGTTGGACTTACAAGGAGAGCTGCATCAAACTAGTCTTGAAGACAGGAACAACAACAACAACAACAACAACAATGGAAACAGTCATTTCAAGGTTTCATGTTCCGACCTTTTGAGAGTGAAACATGATTCCTTCAGTAGCTCTCTATCTACAACCCTATACTTTATTTTGTAACTGCTATGGAGTAGTTCCTGCTTCCATCAAAGCTGCTGCACAGTGATTGTGTATGGCGGAGCATCCATCCCATCACAAGCTGTTCTTCTAGGATTTGAAGAACAAATATCTTGAGCTGGAAAGATAATATACAAAGAAAAAATGAAATATTGGTGGCAGGCAATGAAAACCTCATAAATACATTTTGTTAAATTTTGCAGTTGAAGTAAAAATAGTTTCTGAAAAGAATACAATAATGTAATACAGGAAGTTGCTAAATGTGTAAATATATAAGAGAAGCCTAGTTATTGACAGATTAGAGAAATCCATGCTGTTTCAAAACACTCTTCGATTATGGAGTTATTGGTTACTGGAAGTTAGTTTTCACAGACAGATGGAGTTAAGAGGCCTAACATCGATATGTGAAATGTTAGTTTGACTTTTATGACATGAAAAATTGCCAAATACAGGTCTTGTTGCCTTGGGAACACTGAAGATGGCAGATGGGACAGTTTGAATTCATGGAAGCTGTTTGTGCAACACTGAATCTGTTGAATCCTTCACTTGTTCGGTGTCCATAAAAGGGCACTTGTAGTAGTAGTAGTAGTAGTAGTAGTAGTAGTAGAAGGAGAAGAACAAGAAGAAGGAGAAGATGATGATGAAGAAATTTAACAGTGATGTAATGATAATTTCTGTGAAGTTTGGAATGTAGGAGATGAGATACTAGTGGAAATAAAGCTGTGAGGGCAAGCCATAAGATGGGCATGGATCCCTCAGTCAGTGGCACTTGCTTGCGAAAGGTAAAGCTCCCAGCTTTGAGTCCTGATCTGGCACATAGTTCTGATCTGCCAGCAAGTTTCATGTTTGTAAGTTGTACCAATATAATGATGAGTTGGGAAATCATTGCATAATTTGTACTGTTATAGTGATTAAGTGTCTCTCATTAGACGTTGCTTCATGTAATTTTCACATTGAAACTCAGGTCATTGATAGTGAGACACTTGTACCTATAATAATTACTGAAGGTATAAGGGCAACAAAAATTAGTATAATGATTTACATGTTCAGTAAACTACATATATAGGTAGTATTATTATTTTAAATGGGGACCTGGTAACATATAACTCTGGGGAGGAGGATGTAGTGGAACTGTAGCTGGAGCTTAGGATAGTTGAACTAGTACTGGATAGATAGAATAGTTTGTGATGGGAGGTACTGTGCACAGTTTGTGGTCTCTTTAAGAAACTCCAAAAGAGACTAACATTCTATGTAGTACACATAAAACAAAGCGTAGTATTATAGACAGGGATGTTAAATTAATCTAGGTGGCTGTTGAGAGTAATGGGATGCCTTCACTTATTACTGTAACAGAATATTATTCAAAGACATCTCACAAAACACAAAGAAATTCCAGTCAATTGTAAAGCCAGTAAGTGGCACAAAAGTTAGTCCAGGCACTTATGGATGACACAGGAAATGGAGTGGAGTGTGGCACATGAATAGCAGAAATGATGTGCAGTGTTTCAGAATGTTCCTTTACTAAAGAAAATCCAGTAGTAGTGTCCCAATTTCACACTGATCTCCAGGAAGGGTAGCAGAAGAGATCCAGAAAACACAAACACAATCACTGTAAGATACCTTGAGATAACTTGTACAGAATGAACCTCCCCCCCCACCCTTGGCCCCCCCCCCCCCCCCCCCCTGGTGGAGTCATCACTTCCAGTCTTGATAGTGGCACTGAAAGGCTTAAACTGATACAGCTTTTAATGTGATCAGTCATGTTCTTTTGAATGATCTGCAAGGTCCCAAAATGATTTCCTTTTAAGACATTTTGCAGTTTCAGGAAAGAGAAAAGTCACAAGGAATCTAATCAGGAGAATGGGGGGCTTTAGAATACTAGGAATGCCTCTTCAGATCAAAAATTTCGTGATGGAAGGGGTTGTGTGACATAGGGCATTGTCATGATGAAGCATTCATTTGTAATCAGTGTCTAGTCTCCCTTGATTCGCACTTTTCCTGGGCCTTTCATCTTTGTAAAACAATTGACAGGCAGTTTTTCCTGGAGAGAGTGTTATAACTTCAAGTTGAATAAATATATTTCAAGGACAACACAATACATGTAATTCGCAGATCAAGTAAACAAAGTAAGACGTGTGTACACTTTAACAGTCAAATCAGAACTGAGTCTGAGTCTAGCGGCTGCTCGCGGCTGGCCGCTTAGGTGGCCTTGCTGCGGTGGCACTTTGAAAGATTGGCGATTCACAACACTTTTCCTCCTCTTACAATTTTTGCACAGATCTTGATGGAGGTGGCCTGTAGATTGCTAACATCCATAGGTGTTGTTTGACTGGCCATAAAGCCTTGAGGAGGAGGCTTCCTGTATGGACTGATGTGTCCCCGATGATAACGGGTTGAAATGACAGGAGACGTGGGGGTTGCATCTGCTGGGGCCCCATGCACCAATCTGCCTGTTGCGGCAAGTCCGGTTGTTATAACAGGAGACAAGGGTGATGTGTCCGCGTCCGTAGGAGAAGGAGGCAAGTAGAGTTGTTCTGACAGGTGGTGGTCATTCGGTTCCTGCATGGGCACATCTGTTGGCGTCAGTTCTTGTGGTGGCACCGAGATGATGGTGAGAGGACTGTGTTGTGAGTAATGAGATATTCCAGGATCCTGAGTGTCAGGTAGAGCCAAAGGTGGTGTAGCGGCATCCGGAACAGGTGTTGCCGGCACACGAGGCTGAAGCTGGTCCAAATGACGCACTGCAACACCCGTGTCCACCTAAATATCATACAGGGGTCGGCTACAGTGTTGTAAGATGCGGCCAGGACTCCATTTTGGCTGCCTGCCATATCCCCGTACCCATACACGGTCGCCGGCGGTGAACTGGCCAAGCAAAGGCATCTGCGGCCGTGAGGTGGGAGGCTGCAGAAGAGGAAGTAGCATGCAGGGCAGTCGGCCACGTAAGTGCTCAGCCAGGCTGTGGTCGCCAATGGGGGTGAAATGGTAAGAAGCCAGAAATTGGAGAAGCACATCATCAGCAGCAGAAGAAGTCAGCAGTTTCCTCATTTGAGCCTTAAATGTGCAGACCAGACGTTCAGCCTCACCATTTGACTGTGGATGGAATGGAGGGGCCATGATGTGCATGACGCTGTGACGGGCACAAAAATCAGCAAAATCAGAAGAGGCAAATTGTGGACCATTATCAGTAACAAGAGTAGAGGGAAGGCCTTCCAAAGAGAAAATGCGAGCTAGAGCTTTTGTGGTTGCCACGGTGGTAGGCGACGGGCAACGGACAATGAAAGGAAAGTTAGAGTAGGTGTCAGTAGTGAGAAGCCAATAAGCACCTACAAAAGGTCCCGCGAAGTCAGCACGAATACACTTCCAGGGCATCTCAGGCGAAGGCCACGGTGACAAAGATGACTTCGGTGCGGTGACCTGTGACGCACAAGGGCCGCAGGCAGCGACCATATGTGCGATTTCTGAGTCAATGCTGGGCCAGTACACATGACAGCGCACCAGAGATTTTGTGTGAGAGACACCCCAGTGCCCTTGGTGAAGGAGACGCAATACCGAAGCAAGCAAAGATGCAGGTACCACAACACGCAGTGAAGCATTTTTGGTGGAAAGGAGGATAACACCATCCCTATGCGTGAGGTGGTAACACAAAGCGTAGTAGTTCCGCAATCGATCAGAAGTCTTAGCGGACAGATGATCTGGCCAACCCTTCTGAATACAGCGTAAAACCTGGGAGAGGGTAGGGTCAGAACCCGTAGCAGCCACCAGCCGGTCCCCAGTGAAGGGGAACCCGTCCACAACCCGCTGCTTGGGCACATCCAGGTGGAAACACAAGAGTTCATCCCTATCGAATGCCAGATCAGGACCCATGGGAAGGCGAGACAGTGCATCAGCATTCACATGTTGAGCTGTCGGCCGGAAATGACTCTCATAATTGAAACGAGATAAGTAGAGAGCCCAACGCTGGAGGCGGTGTGCAGCCTTGTCAGGAAGTGATGTTGATGGAAGAAACCAGGGAACAAGTGGTTTGTGGTCCGTAACAAGATGAAATTTGGATCCATTGAGGAAAACACCAAACTTATGAAGAGCATAAATAATGGCCAAAGCTTCTTTTTCAATTTGAGAATACTTTTGTTGGCCATCTGTGAGCGTTTTGGAGGCATAAGCAATGGGTTGTTCAGAACCGTCAGAAAAATGGTGGGCAAGGACTGCACCAATTCTGTATTGAGAGGTGTCCGAGGCAAGAACAAGATGTTGACCAGGTTGACAAGTAGCCATGCACGGGTCCTGTTTCAGCATAGTCTCCAATTTCTGGAACGCCACATCGCATGACACGGACCAGTGAAAAGGCATGTTTTTATGCAACAGGCGATGCAACAGCTGAGCCACCGAAGCAGTAGATGGTAGAAACCTGTGATAGTATGCTATTTTCCCCAAGAAGGCCTGCAGTTCCTTAACAGATGTAGGGGGGTAAGGGCATCAATTGCAGCAACAGTTTGCTGAAGTGGACAAATACCATACTGAGAGAGTTGAAACCCCAAGTACGTGATAGAGGCTGTAAAAAAATTTTGATTTCTGCAAATTACACTTAAGGCCAACAGTCTCTAAGACATGAAAAAATGTCGTGTTGGCAGAAGAGCCAACACCTTGTTACTAGAGGAGCCCGAAATGCACGCATCTTAGCTCATGCAGGCTGCCGCAAGGAGGGAAGAACTATACTGACATGAGGTCTGGAACATGACAAGGAATTAGAATTCAGAAAGCGGATGTAATTAGTTTCATACTTAACTTTAATCCATCAATGATGAACGTCGCTCTTGACAGTACATGAGTCACAATATTATCTGTTCAGAAGACATAGTAACTGAATATGGCGCCTTGTTAGGTCGTAGCGAATGATGTAGCTGAAGGCTATGCTAAACTGTCGTCTCTGAAAATGCTAGCAAAGTCGGCTGTACAACTGCGGCATGTGCTAGGGCACCTCTCTAGACTAGGCCTGCTGAGTGGCGGCGCTCTGTCTGCAATCACTGATAGTGGCAACATGCCGGTCCAACACATACTAACGGACCGCGGCCGATTTAAAGCCTACCACCCAGCAAGTGTGGTGTCTGGTGGTGACACCACAAAAAGTGTGCAGAGATTCTGAAGATGTTCTTCAGTGGTGGAGACATTGACAACAATGTAGTCCATGTAATTTATACACCCAGGGACAGTGAGCAATAATTGTTCCAAGAATCGCTGAAAGAGAGCAGAGGTGCTGGCAATCCCGAATAGCAATCGTTGGTATTGATAGAGGCCAAAAGGCATGTTAAGGACCAGAAACTGCCGGGAAGCAGCATTGTGGGGAAGCTGATGATAGGCTTCTGACAGGTCAAGTTTAGAAAAATACTGGCCTCCAGCAAGTTTAGTGAACAGTTTTTCAGGTTGAGGCTTAGGGTAAGTGTCGATGAGGCATTTAGTATTTACAGTGGCTTTGAAATCGCCACAGAGATTAATATCACCATTGGGCTTAGCAACGACAATGACAGGAGAAGACCACTTACTGGAAGTGACAGGAAGCAAGACCCCTGAAGCAGTGAGACGATCCAGCTCCCGTTTGACCCGATCACGAAGGGCCACAGGAATGGGCCAAGCCTGAAAAAACTTAGGCTGAGCAGTGGATTTGAGCGTGATATGAGCTTCAAAGTCGTTTGCACAGCCTAACCCAGGACAAAAAAGGGACAAAAATGTCATTGACAAGGAATCCAATTGAGCATAAGGAATAGTATCAGAGACGATATTGACAGTCATCTATGGAGAACCCAAAAACACGAAAGGCATCGAAACCAAAAAGATTCTCCGCATTACTATGGTCGACCACAAATATGGGAACAATGCAAACTACAGATGTAAGATACCTCAGCATCAAGTTGTCCCAAGAGAAAAATCTTCTGTTTATTGTAAGTCCATAATTGCCTAGTGACAGGTAGCAGGATTGGAGAACCCAACTGAAGATACGTCTGAGAATTGATGATAGTGGCAGCAGAACCAATATCCACCTGCATGCGAATATCCCGACCCAGTATTTGGACAGTGAGGAATAACTTCCCTGAAAGGGAAGAAGTACTATTGACAGACAACAAAGAAGCAGAATCAGCGTCATATTCATGAACATCATGTATGCAGTCAGATTTGCAAACGGATGACACATGACTCTTCTTTGTGCATTTGTGACACACGGACCAACGTTGTGGACAATCCTCTCATGAATGTTTCGTAAAACACTGCGTACATGAAGGAAGTTGCCATGGGGTTTGCTGCAGTTTCTTAGAGGTTTGTTTACGGCTAGGCTGAAGCTGCACTTGGGAGCATACTGCGGCCATGTCGGCTGGTGGGGACACACCGCATGCTTCGTCAACAGCTCACAGAGATTGTACATCCCCGATGTCACCCTATGCCTCTATTTGTGCTCATGCGGCGCGAAAAATTTCAAAAGACTGAGCAATGGATAGGACTTCATCTAGAGTCGGATTTGCCAACTGAAGGGCACGTTGCCCGATTTCTTTGTCGGGCGCCGACCAGATAATAGCATCCCGTACCATGGAATCGGCGTAGGATTCTTTGTGAACGTCAGTAACATATCAACACTTTCAACTAAGGCTGTGAAGTTCAGCAGCCCAAGCATGATAGGATTGATTCAGTTGTTTTTGACAACGATAAAAGGCAACACGATAGGCTACCATATGCGTATGCTTTTGAAAATATACGGACGGAAGTGAGCACATTTCAACAAAGGACAAAGACGCAAGATCTTTCAAAGGAGACAATTGCGACAACAACAGATACATTTGAGGTGAAATTCGTGAAAGGAAAAGAGACTTACATGTTTGGTTGCCCAAGACATGAAATGCCAAGAAGTGCTGTCGAAGACGTTTTTCCTAATCAGACCAGTCTTCCGCCGTCTCATCGTAAGGAGGAAAAGGAGGGAGAGACCATGATAAGAGACACCCCGCATTGGATGCCATGACGAAATTACGAATTGCATTTGTGAGAAGTGTTTGCTGTTCAATGAGACCTTGCAATAGTTGACTTAATTAGCCATGGAAACCTGTGGGTCAACCATGAAAAAGAAAAATTCACTGCCTCGTCGCCAATTGTTATAACTTCAAGTTGAACAAATATATTTCAAGGACGACACAATATATGTAAGTCACAGATCAAGTAAACAAAGTAAGATGTGTGTACACTTTAACAGTCAAATCGGAATGGTGTCCGAGTCTAGCAGCCGCTTGCTGGCTGGCCGCTTAGGTGGCGCTGGTGCTGCATGGCTGGCAGACAGCGCCGCATGTGGAGGACGCGCGTAACTGCGCAGCGGCTCTTTGAAAGATTGGTGAATCACAACAGGAAGGTTGTGGAAATCTCTGTGCCACTCCTCACTTTGCTGCTTTGTCTCAGGATCATACTCCAAAATCTAGGATTCATCACCTGTGATCACATAACTGTATCATTTGTGGTCATTGGTAGTCCTCTAAAAATCAGTGCACATATTTCTTCTACTGAATTGGAGTTTTTAGCACCATTTTGGTGCAAACCTTTTACATGTACAAAACTTCAGTCAAAATTTGATGTATGGTGAAAGTGTTCAATAAGTTGCCCACTATCCTTATTGTTAAACGTCAATTTGATTTCTGACGAGTGTACAAACATTAGACTTTTTGTTAGTCTTTGAAGCTGAAAGTCTGACTGAGTGAAGTTGTTCTCAGCTTTCCAGAAATGATTTGTGCCAGTGAAAAAGGGGTGCTCTTGATAAGAAATGTTCCCCTTAGGCCTGTTTCAACTTTTCAAATGTCACATTTCTGCATTCCACACATTAAACTGTGCTGTTCCATATTCATAACACACAACAAAAACCCGACTTTGCTGTTTGGTTTTGTGGGGCGCTCAACTGCGTGGTTATCAGCGACCCGACTTTGCTGATAGCACTCTCAAAGATAATGTGACAGCTATACAGATCTGTAATTTGGACTGAGCATCTGGAAGGTATGATTACACCAATCCACACAAGAACAACAACACAGCTTTGCTAGATCACTTGCAGTGTTGTCAGTCTTATTGCTTTTCTCACACACCTTCCGTCTTCAATGAAATGTTGCTAAGTTTTAATAGTGCTAACATTGTGTAACATACTGTCAAGATTTATGATATTAGTGATACTACTCAAAGTTGTTAAGGACTTGGATGCTATGCATGCACAATTTAAAAAATCTTTGTCACCCTTCTGATTTGCATGGTGCATTGTGATAATTATATGGAAGTACACAGCCATTTTCTGTATCAGTTTGCTGTCATTCATTAGAAGATGAACAACCTTAAGTACAAGTATTCTCTTATGATGAACTAAAATTACTATAATCTGCTTCAGAAATACTTTCTGTTCATCCAAACAAACTTATACAATTAAACTGAATTTGTATTTGTACTTCTATGAATTGTGAAGCAGTTTGGTGATTTCTTTCGAGAATCCGTTTCTCTCACCACATAAAACTAAAGTGTCACACCTCATTGCTGTACATTGTTGTATAAAAAGTGAGCAAATATTAAATCCTTTCTTCAACTTTTTAAACATGTCACATTTGTATATTGCTTTAAATGTCTAGAAATTTAAAACTGAGCACTTCACATTATGGAGAAATGTAGTGTCCTGTGATTACGCTGTCAGTGAGTTGTGATCTGAATTGGTCAACATGTACAGATACTTGAGTGTAGCAGTTTGTGGAATGATTACATAAGCATATTCATCAGTGAATCAAGTGGCAGACTTTTTCACAAAATACTAGAGAACTGAGTAAGTCTATATAAGAGACTGCTTGCAGAACTCACATCAGGCATGTGGAAGCTGTATCAGAGATGAGTAACAGGAATATTGAATATATAAAGAGAAGGGTAGCAGAGATAGTGACAGGTAGGTGGACACATGGAAGGATATGATGGATGTACTAACTGGGGTGTTCAGTAGTTCTGGCAGTTGTGCCAGTGGAGAAGAGATGTACAAAACAGTTCTTATCAGGGATACAATCAGAACCGCTCACTCACTGAAACTGACAATCTCTTTTTGACGATTTACCACTCAGCATTCGCTTGACAAATTAAATGAAGGAAAGGCGCTTTGCGTTCTTCATTAAACATCATTATACCTGTATTTTCAGGTTATTTCAACATTTACTGTAAAATTTTTAATGATTTTGTCTTTACTTTTTTTTGCAGTTTTAATATTTTGGGGTCCTACATTACAACTTGTGTATTTCTATGCCATCAGTGTTTAATTTCTTGAAAGTGCTGAGTATGCAAGGATAATTGATCATTTCCTTTCACATAATTTGCTGTCAAATGTACAGTCCGATTTCAGAACTGTGCTAACAACTGAAAACGCTACAATGCTATATTACACTGAAGTGCCAAAGAAACTGGTACAGGCATATGTATTCAAATACAATTATATGTAAACAGGCAGACTATGACACTTTGGTTGGTGCCACCTATATAAAAGAAGTGTCTGGAGCAATTGTTAGATCGGTTACTGCTGCTATGGCAGGTTATCGAGATCTGTGTTTGAACGTGATGTTATAGTCGGTGCACGAGCGATGGGACGCAGCGTCTCCTATGTACTGATGAAGTGGGGATTTTCCTATATGATCATTCCACAGGTGTATCGTGATTATCAGGAATCCAGTAAAACATCAACTCTGACAGCTGCACCCGGAAAAATATCCTGCAAGAAAAGGACCAACAACAACTGAAGAGAATCATTCAACATGACAGAAGTGCAACCCTTCCACAAATTGCTGCAGTTTTCAATGGTGTACCATCAACAAGTGTCAGCATGTGAAACATTCAATGAAACATCATCAGTATGGACTTTTGGAGCTGAAGGCTCACTCTTGTATCCTTCATTGCATGACACAAATATTTATGCCTCGCATGGGCCTGTCATAACTGACATTGGACTGTTGATACTGGATACATGTTCCCTTGTCAGATGAGTATTGTTTCAAATTGTACCGAGCAGATGGACGTGTATGGGTATGGAGACTCTCGTGAACCTATGGACCCTCCTTGTCAGCAGGGGACTGTTGAAGCTGGTGGACACTCTTTAATGGTTTGGGAAATTTTCTATTGGAGTGATATGTGACCCCTGACATGCCTAGATATGACTCTGTCTGACCACCTGCACTCATTCATGCCCATTGTGCATTATGACAGACTTGGGCAATTCCAGCAGGACAATGCGACACACCACGTTTCCAGAATTGCTACAGAGTGATCCCAGGAACACTCTTCTGGGCTTAAACACTTCCGCTGGCCACCAAACTCCCCAGATATGAGGATATCTGGGATGCCTTGCAACGTGCTGTTAAGAAAAGATCTCCATCCCATCGTACTCTTACAGATTCTTGGTATCAGTTCCCTCCAGCAATACTTCAGATATTTGTTGAGTTCTTGCCACGTCCTGTTGCAGCATTTCTGTGTGCATGCAAGGCCCCTGCAGGATATTAGGCAGGTGTACCTCTTTCTTTGGCTCTTTGGTGTATTTCCTCTTTGGGGTACTGGATGGATAAAACAAAAGGTTTCAAACACTAGTCACCTTACTTAATTAAGGCATTTGATTGTGTCAATCACAAAATTTTGCTCCAGAAGTTGGACCATTGTGGAATGTGGGGAGTGGCTCACAATTTGTTGAGCTCCTTAAGAACAGAACAAAAGTCGTTCTTCATAGCACTGAGAATGGCTACGATGTGGAATCAGAGTGAGGCACAGTTAAATGGGGGCCGACATAGGGTCAGTTCTGAGGCCACTCATGCTCCTTATTTATATAAATGATGTGCCTTGTAGCACTAGAGATCAGAGGCAATTCTAGGTCAGTCAAGCGGTGGACAAATGATGTGGTGGGAAGGGAGTAAGGGGTTTGGGGGAATGGAATATCGCTTAACAAAAGGAGAGTTGGGGGTCCTCCACAAACAAAATGTTAAAATTTGGTGTTGCTTAAAGTAGTTTTTGGTAACTGTTTTGGAGTTCAGGGTAAAATCATGTCTACAGAATGTGTGTGCCTAGGAAAATAATATGATTTGACACAGATGTCCGGCGATTTTGAAGGTTTTGTCCGGGGTCAGCAGTTTGTTTTGGCAGGCATACCCAGCATATTTAGCTTTCTTGATTATTGTAAGGTGTACTCAAACATGGGTCACTCCAAAAGAAATGAACACTATTTTCTTAAAATCCATCTTTTATTCTACATGTTTGAAAGTTTTACAGTGTGTAGATACATCCTTTAGGAACAATATTTTCATTTCTCCACATAATTTCCACCCCTCTCAACTGCCTTACGCCATCTTGGAACCAGCGCCTGTATACTCACATGGTAAAATTCTGGACCAACCTGTTGGAGCCACTGTTTGGCAGCATGTGCAAGGGAGTCCTCATCTTCAAACCTTGTTCCACAAACAGAGTCTTTCAGTTTCCCAAGGAGATAATAATCACATGGAGCCAGGTCAGGACTCTAAGGCAGGTATTTCAGTGTTGTCCATCTGAGTTTTGTGATCGCTTTCATGGTTTTTTGACTGACATGTGACCATGCATTGTCATGCAATAGGAAAACATCCTGCTTTTGCTGATGTGGTCAAACATGAATCTGTCGAGCTTGAAGTTTCATCAGTGTCGTCACATATACATCAGAATTTATGGTGGTTCCACTTGGCATTATGTCCACAAGCAAGAGACCTTCAGAATTGAAAAACACCATAGCCATAACTTTTTGAGCAGAAGGTGTGTGTTTGAATTTTTTTTTCTTGGGTGAATTTCCATGATGCCACTCCATCGATTGCCTCTTCGTCTCTGGTAAAAAATGATGGAGCCATGTTTCATCACCAATCACAATTCTTCCAAAAAAATTCATCTCCACCATTCTCGTACTGTTCCAAAAGTTCACTTCATACCATTTTTCTTGTTTCTTTGTGAGTCACTGTGACATCCTGGGAACCCACATGGCACAAACCTTTTTTAACGCCAACACTTTCAATATTCTGCAAACACTTCCTTCCCCTATCCCAATGTAGCGTGACAATTCGTTCACTGTGATGTGTCTGTCAGCAGTCACCAATTCGTTAACTCTCTGTACATTGTCTGGAGTGTGTGTGGTACGAGGCCTGCCACTGCAAGGACAACCATCAATATTGCTGTGCCCGCTTTCATCACATAACCTGCTTGCCTACCAACCAACTAACCATACTGCGATTGACAGCAGCATTTCCGTACACCTTTCTCAACCTCTTGTGGATGTTTCCCACTGTCTTGTTTTCACAGCACCGGAATTCTATGAGAGCACATTGCTTCTGACAAACGTCAAGTGTAGCACCTATCTTGAAGACATGGTGTGAGGGCTCCACTCACGGGAACAGGTTGAACTCAGTTTGAAAACAAGTGGGAAGAATGTATCTACACACTGTATAACTTTCACAGATGCCGAATGAAATCTGTGTTTTTACAAAAGTAGTGTGCCTTTCTTTTGGAGTGACCCTCATACACTAATGTACATGTTGTGTCAATGATTGGCACTGTTTCAAATACTGCAGTTGAAGACATACTTCATTTTCTACAAACTTAACTCTAAATCACAGTAAGACTCAGTTTTTAGTTTCTAACAAAGGGTTCAACAAAACCTAACATTTTAATTATCCAGAATGGGCATTTGAGTAGTAAGACTGAACAGTTCAAATTTCTAGATGTCCAGATAGTAAACTGTCATGGAAAACCACTTTGCAGCATCTCGTTCAGACCTAATCCTGCCATGTTTACTATTAGAACAGTATCTGAAGTAAGTGGTAGTTGGGCATGAAAAGTAGTCTACATTGCTTTTTCCCATTCACTTATGATGCATGATATATTTTGGGATAACTCTTCCCATTCTCGAAGTGTATTTTTAGCTCAGAAATCGGTGGTTTTGGGCATATGTGGTAAGTTACATATATTCTTTACTGTCATTTATTGTTAATAGTATTCCAGAAGATTAGCAACTTTCACTTAATATTAGGAAGCAGAAAGGCATGCAGTGTTCTGCTGCATCCATTTTCAGTAAGCTACCACAAGAATTCCAAAATCTTAATTAATGCATACACTTTCAAATCTATACTCAAGAGTGCCCTCATGGGTCACTTCTTCTATTCTGCCAAGGAGTTCCTCGAAAAGAAAAGCTCATTCCTGTGTCGTGTTGTTGATTGTATTTACATGAACTTACAGCTTGATGTCTTTTTTGGGATTCAACATTTTATTTATTGCTTTTATGTTGTAATTTCATGTGCTGACATGTTCCATGAGCATGGAATTTTGCTTGTCAATTCAGTCCTACAGAACTAGACATGTAAAATAAAAAACAAAACTGAAAACTCACTATAAAATCATGAACAGCTTCTAATGTTATTAAAAATGAAATATACTGCAAAATATAAAACAGACATTATCTAAATCCTGGAATTACCTACAGTTGTTTTTCTTTAGGCAATCACTCCTGGGTCTGTTCATTTGGGGCTAAAGGTATCACCCAACTACACCGGAACCAAAAAATTCTCAAGTAACTGGGTTAGTCTCTATTTTCCTTTTATTTGTGTTGAGTGCAAACAATGCATTTCTTCTGATATGGTCCATGTAGCTGAAGGTCTCATTGCTGTAGGTGTAGAATGAATGATGTACATAATTACAATGCTGTGAAGCACGTGCTGAAGGAAGTTGTTCTTGTTGAACTACTAAATGGGACGTATTTGGGGATATTCCAGAGATAGATAAGACATGTGGGAAGTGCCTGTGATGTCAGTTTAAGAACCAGGAAAATATTTAAATAAAATTTCTGGAATTGCTTTTGGCCATGCTTGTAACAAGGAGAGACCATTTTACGAAGCTGTTTGATGTGTGATTCAAATTTAGGTGCTTCACTTATCATTTGTTTGTGACATTTGTTTGAAAATGCAAAATAACAAAATTTTCAATCTCGGGAATATTTTTAATAACCATTAGTGCAGTTGTCATGTGTATTGAATATGGAATCATTCAAGATTTTCTTTTTTCAGAGTTCAAATATCATTGTGATGATCCCTTCCTATGAGAACCTATAAGCAAACTTAAATCTACAGGATGTTCACCTGGATTCTTGTACTACCACTGTGTGCATAGCAACATACTTATTGTTCATGAAGTGCTTGTAGATAATAACAAGAGAGTGTTGAGGAAAGTGTTCGTTTATGTCATATTAACACAACAAATTTAGTCCATCTCCCTACTGCATTGCTACATCTCTTACAGCATTCTGTATGTTGCCTTATAAGGATATATTTTCTGTGAAACAACAGTATTCATTTTCCATGTCTTGCTCAGAAGTAGACAGAAGACCTTGGTTTTCTAATTCAGAATGTAATCCTCAAGGAAGTAATGTTACAAGCATATCCTCATGTAATAAACATTTCAAGATATCTTTGGACTGCAATATCCACATTATTGAGGAAAAGATACATCCTGGATTTTATAGGCACTGTTGTTCTGATAAGCAATGTCATACTTAAAGGTGCTTTTAATTGTCTCTCTAGGAATCCAATGCATAGTAGAGGTAGTAATCACAACACAAATTGCATTATTACCTGCATGCAATCGCTGCTGCTTTGAGAATATCGGAGTTTGTGGCTGTGGTCATTCCTGCTGTGTCTGCCCAGCTCTTTTGCAGCAGGCATTTTTTTGTGTGTGAGAAGCCCAGATACATACCTGATGCAATCTGAGGTGCCAGGTGGCAACAACCGTAATAGCATATAACCCCTCCTGTACCTTCTCTACAGCATGATCCCCCTGCGGGTCTGGGGTAAGAATAGGCCCGAGGTATTCCTGCCTGTCGTACGAGGCGACTAAAAGGAGTTTCAACCGTTTTGGCCTTCCATGTGATGGTCCCCCTTGGGGTTTGACCTCCATTTTTCAAAATTCTACAGAAGTAGGAGCCTTTTGGGGAAGGACACCTTACGTGGTGTACCACTGGTCCTAAGTGCACTCGGACCTTGGCACTCAGCATTGCACCGGCGTTGTAACCATACCCACTATTACTCAAATTGGGCCTAAACGCCTTTTGGGTTGTCCAAGTTACGCCCATAGTGCGTCTCCATCTGCACCAGCGATCATGATGGGCTTTCCATGGCACCAGACATCCAGCACGGTAGCCAGCCCGTTGTGGTGGGGTCGTCATGTACCCTCTAGGTTGTAGCCCCCTGACAACACAGCGATCGTACTGCCGATACCTGAGCTGCACCCTCCCCACGTCGGTCAAGGAGTAGATGCCCGTCTCCTTGGGGCATCAGGACTCCCGGCAATGGTCATCCTGCCAGGTGGCCCTTGCTGCGGCTGGGTGGCGCCCGTGGGGAGAGCCCCTGGTCGGAGTGGGTGGTATCGGGGCGGACGTTTCGCAGATGAAACGTCACCACGTATCAGGTCGCTCTGCGGCCGAGTCTTTCAAAAGAAAAGGTACCGTTTCTAGTTCTGGTTCTCCTGCCCTTTCCCCCTTGGCCACTCCATGGGAGGAGGGACAGGCCTGCCGGCTTGGAGCGAAGTACTTCCCCCGCTATTTGATCTGTTCTCGAACCGATGGGGGGACATTCGCCACCTCCAAGCCCATGTTCTTTGTTCAGCACATTGAGGACATCTTCGGGGAAATTGAGGCTCTCAGCAAGATGCGTTCAGGGTCCATTCTTATCAAGACCACCTCCGCCACACAGTCGGCGGCGCTCCAGGCGTGCGACCGCCTAGGGGACATCCCAGTCTCCATTGTCCCACATCTGGCACTAAATAGGACGCAGGGGTTATTTTTCATCGTGACCTCCTGCTACAATCTGATGAGGAGCTCAGGGCCAACCTGGAGCGCCGAGGTGTGCATTTTGTCCGGCGAGTCCAGCGCGGCCCCAAAGACCGACGCATCGACACCGGGGCCTTTATCCTCGCCTTCAAGGGGGACATTCTCTTGGAGAAGGTAAAGGTGATGTGCTACCGGTGTGACGTGCGACCCTCCTATGCGCTGTTTTAGGTGTTTGCGCTTTGGGCACATGTCGTCATGGTGTGAGGCTGAGCCCCTTTGTGGCGATTGTGGATGTCCTCTTCGTGAGGAACATACATGCACCCCACCACCTCGGTGTGTTAATTGTCCTGGCGTCCACTTGCCTAGATCCTCAGACTGCCCCGCATATCAGAAAGAGAAGAAGATACAAGAAATCAAAACTTTGGATCGGCTGTCTTATTCTGAGGCCAGGAAGAAGTACGACCACCTCCATCCCGTGCCATTAACCACTTCGTTTGCCTCAGTTGTGTCCACTCCTTCCGCGGTATCCTCACCCCTCTCCTGTCCCCCCTCCGCATCCTCCGCCCATCAGGGGGCTCTGCCTCCGCCTCCCAAATCCCTCCCTTCCAAATCCTCCTCCCCCATGGCCCCCACCCCCTCTGCCCCAGGGGCCACCCTTCCTCCTCCTTCTCCCCCCACGCCACCTGAGAAGCGATCCTCTTCTCAGGTGTCCATCGGGGAAACGTTCCGGACCCCGGCTTCCGAGGTCCGGCGTTCCAAAACGGACCCCGCGCGTGAGGACCTTCTTCGGGTCCAGCCCGCCATCATTGTGCCTCCTCGGCCTTCCAAGAAGGCCTCCAAGAAGAAGTCTCTATCCCCCTCTCCACCCCGGCGCGTTTAGACTGACGCTCCATCCGTGAGTCGCTGCTCCCGGCCGTCCTCAGTTTCGCCGGGACGCTCTGCTGCCAGGCGCTCAGCTGGCCTTTCGTCGGCAAATGATGCTGCCCCTCCCACACAACCAGGGACAGCGGCTGCAGCTGGTGATGAGTCGATGGAACCGGATCCGCCTCCCGTCGGTTGTAGCGTTGTTCCCTCGCAACCTGGCCCTCCGCGGCCGTCGAGGTGACCAGCTCTTCCCCCGTCTCGTTCCCCTGACTTTTTGACTAACAATGGCGTTGTTTCATTGGAACATAAGAGGTATTCGATCTCATCGGGAGGACTTACAACTGCTCCTCTGCCTGCACTGTCCGCTCGTCCTTGGACTCCAGGAAACCAAGTTGCGCCCGACTGACCGTATTGCCTTTACCCACTATACCTCGGAGCGGTATGACCTCACCCCTGTGGACGGTGTCCCAGCTCATGGTGGGGTAATGTTGCTCATTCGGGACGACGTCTATTACCATCCCATCCCATTGACCACCCCACTCCAAGCAATAGCTGTCCGCATTACTCTTTCTGCTTTTACTTTTTCAGTTTGTACCATCTACACTCCACCGTCATCTGCTGTTAGTCGGGCTGACATGATGCACCTGATCGTTCAGCTTCCCCCGCCATTTTTATTGTTTGGCGACTTCAATGCTCATCATCCCCTTTGGGGCTCTCCTGCATCCTGTCCAAGAGGCTCACTCTTGGCAGATGTCTTCAACCATCTCAATCTTGACTGCCTCAATACCAGCGCCCCGACTTTCCTCTCGGACTCCACTCATACCTACTCCCACTTGGACCTCTCGATATGTTCTACCACTCATGCCCGTCGGTTCGAGTGGTATGTCCTTTCTGACACCTATTCGAGCGACCTCTTCCCCTGTGTCGTTCGTCTCCTGCACCACACCCCATCCCCACGTCCTTCGAGCTGGAACATACTGAAAGCTGACTGGGGACTTTACTCATCCCTGGCGACCTTTCCGGACCACGATTTTCCCAGTTGTGACAGTCAGGTCGAATACCTCACGGCTGTTATCATCCATGCTGCCGAACGTTCCATTCCTCGTACTACTTCTTCACGTCGCGTTTCCGTCCCCTGGTGGAACGAGGCTTGTAGGGATGCTATCCGTGCTCGACAACGTGCTTTACGCACCTTTCGCCGGCATCCTACGTTGGTAAATTGTATTGAATACAAACGACTCTGAGCGCAATGCCGTAGAGTCATCAAAGACAGCAAAAAAGCTTGTTGGACACAACTAAGTTTCTAGGGCTCACGTTGGACAGGAAACTGTGTTGGTCTCCACATGTCTCTTATTTGGCGGCCCGTTGTACACGTTCCCTTAATGTCCTCAGAGTTCTTAGCGGTTCATCTTGGGGAGCGGATCGCACTGTCCTGCTTCGCTTGTATCGGTCCATAGTCCGATCGAAGCTGGATTATGGGAGCTTCGTCTACTCGTCTGCTCGGCCATCCCTCTTACGCCGGCTCAACTCCATCCACCATCAGGGGATACGTCTTGCGACCGGAGCCTTCTACACTAGTCCTGTCGAGAGTCTTTATGCTGAAGCTGCCGAGTTACCGTTGACCTACCGGCACGACGTACTGCTGTGTCGGTATGCCTGCCGGCTGTCGTCTATGCCCGACCACCCCTCTTACAAGTCCTTCTTCGCCGATTCTCTTGACCGTCAGTACGGGTTGTATGTGTCTGCCCTGCTGCCCCCCGGAGTCCGCTTCCGTCGCCTGCTTCGACAATTGGATTTTGCCCTCCCTACCACCTTCAGAGAGGGTGAGAGCCTGACACCACCTTGGCTCCAGGCTCCGGTTCATATTTATCTCGACCTCAGCTCACTCCCGAAGGATGGTACTCCGGCTGCAGTGTATTGCTCACTGTTTGCCGAACTTCGTGCTCGACTTGCTGGTCACACCTTTATTTACACCGATGGCTCCAAAACTGACGATGGTGTCGGCTGTGCCTTTGTCGTCCGGGCCACCACATTTCAATACCGGCTCCTCGACCAATGTTCCAGCTTTACGGCCGAGCTTTTTGCTCTCCATCAGGCCGTTCAGTATGCCCGCCGCCACCACCATTCATCATATGTACTCTGCTCTGAATCACTCAGTGCTCTTCAGAGCCTTGGAGCTCCCTATCCGGTCCATCCCTTGATTCAATGGATACAGCAGTCCCTCCATTCTTTCGCTGATAACGGTGGTTCTGTCAGCTTTCTGTGGGTTCCCGGACATGTAGGAGTGCCTGGGAATGAGGCTGCGGATGCTGCAGCCAAGGCTGCAGTCCTCCTGCCTCGGCCAGCCTCCCATTGTGTCCCATCATCCGACGTTCGTGGGGATGTATGTAAGAGGCTTGTGTCGTTGTGGTGGGATGCTTGGTTGGTCATCCCTCCAAGGAAACAAGCTCCGGGCAGTAAAACCGCTACCAACTGCTTGGACAACATCCTCCCGACCATCTCGGCGCGAGGAGGTCCTTCTGACCAGGTTGCGGATTGGGCATTGCCGGTTTAGCCACCGCTACCTGCTCTCCGGTGACCCAGCCCCGCAGTGCCCTTGTGGTCGGGCATTAACAGTGCGCCATGTTTTATTGTCGTGTCCCCGTTTTAGTCAATATCGTGTTGTCCTGTCCCTGCCATCTACTTTACCGGATGTTTTAGCTGATGACGCTCGAGCAGCTGCTCTCATATTCTGCATTTTATAACTTTAACTGGCTGGTCCAAAGACATTTAATCTTTTTACTTATTTTGTCTGCATCTTTGTCGGGTCCTTCTGGTGTCCCCTCCATCCCCTTGAGTTTTACCAGATTCCATGTGCTCTAACAACAGTGACTGGGCGCTAATGACCTCAGCAGTTGAGCGCCCTTAAACCCAACCAAAAAAAAAAAAAAATCTACAGCATGATAGGTTGGAGACATTTTCTGTCTGGCACTAATGTTTAATCAACCGTCTCCTACATGCAATAAGTTATTTAATATTTAAACTATCCCACTCAAGCAGCTCCATATTTGGGAAAGGGTGAAGGTAGATTGTTTAATGAAAGAAACTGGAAGTGCTACCACAAGTAACAAATTTCTGCAGGGGTGCATTAAGTCTTAGAAAAAGAGGTTAGAAGTTCCACGGGAAAGGATATCTACACGTGAAAGAAGCACGTGCCGTAGTGATTCAGAGCTTCATGTACAGGAAGGATGTGAGCACCTATGAAGGGGGATGGAGAGGAGTGCGGGTGGATTTCAGTGCTGAAACAAACGATTTTGTAATGGCATATCGATAATAAAGCTACTGCCACAGCCGCTGCTGCACGATCACCACCAAATTATTTACTTGAGGAAAATCGTTTCTGATGTCCTGGTGCCTTAGTATAGTTCCCCTGTGTTGTGTTCTGCCCACTCGTTTAATATATAGGGTGCCCTAGGAAAGCTGCTTACTTGGATTGCTAGACAACAATTTGAGAAAATCTTACTAATGGTGTTCATTACAAAAGGAAAAGATTAGAATACTTTGTGAGTTATAGCAGGGGGGTAACAAATACAGACAAGCTCTTCAATATATACAATTCATAATACTAGTGAACCAGTACTGTATCTGAGTCACTGCTGTACCGTTCATAGGTCAGCTTGACTTCAACTCGGGCCTCGGCCAGTTGGAGTGGCACGTATATTCTCTTGGCCTAGATGCTAATCCTGTCTCAGTGTCATCCTAGAGAAGCGTTTGTCAGCCTAATATTGGCTGATGTCATCTCAAAGCCCTCCCTTCCCTTCCGCTCTTGATCTTCGTGTTGGTGCTTGACATTACGCTGAAACATCCAGACAGACAGGAAACAAAATTTCAAATTACTCTAACAAAGTCAACAACTCCATGTACAAATCCAAAATAACTCAAAGACAAACTAACTGCTCTCTCAACATGGAAAACAAATCATTAATTCTATAGATTTTCATTCCATCTTTGAGTCCTAGCATATCAGTGTGCAAGTGGAAGTGATTTCTCAACTACGATACTGAAATTTTTTGCTTGTGTCAGGGGGGGGGGGGGGGGGGCAGGTGGGGGAGGGGTGTAATGTGAGTAGAAATGAGGAACAGAAGTTGGGATGGAAAGAGCCAAGGTCATAAGGGCGGGTGTTGTGTTGAGACCCTATATCAGAAGTGCAACAGACTGTGTGAGGGATTGAGACAACAGCTCTTCTCAGTTGCTGAACCTGCATTATTCTGGTTTTGGGGGGGAGGTGGAGTGGACTTAGTTTCTCATAGCAGTTAGCTGTGCAGGGTAGATGTGTTATTGTGCAACATATGTAATCAATGTGTTGATACCTCATGGATTTGACATCCGTGTCTTGCCCCACGTAGTTGTTTTCTCAGTTATATCAATCTCCTTGTCCTTTCCACTGCTTTTTTTTTTTTTTTTTTTTTTTTTTTTTTTTTTTTTTTTTTTGTAGCCTGAAAGCTTTGCAGCTTACAATTTACACAAATATCAACAGTTGGATGAGCCCATTGCACATCTAGTTTTGTCAATCAGGTCCAGTCCTGATCAGCTGACAAGAAGCTACTAGTGTGACCATATGCTTACTATAGAACCGACAAATACGTGCTTATTTTGCTGATTATTCAGCATTTCTGAACTTCCCCCTCGGTAAATTGATGTTCCCAGAGGTTGTTATATGAACAAGGATGCCAATTAAGAGCAGCTATCAACAAGTGAATGTATCCTTAAGCACTACAAACATACCACCAAATGTAACCACTGAACCAATTGATTCAGTTCATCCATTGTGACAAATAAAGCCAGGATAATTTTTCTTCCCCACTTGTTTTGCCATGTGCTTCCTTAAAATTTATTTTTTCACTTTTGACTAATTACATATGGGAGTATAATCTGTGTTTTCATATAAGAGAAAGGTTGGCCCTCAGTTTTAAGGAATTTAGCACCAGATCTAATTTTGTGCTTTGTTTTATGTATGTAATTGATGTGTTAATTTATTTTGACTATTACTAGTTACTATCTTTCATTGTAGGGCAAAATCAGTAATTATTTTGTAACTTAAATCCTGTTGTTGATGTATAAACAAATATAAATTATATAATAATTATAAACATTTGGAAGATGAAATACTAGCATTCATTAAGTATTTATTTGGGCCTATTCGAAAACATGTTAGTAAAGTCAGCCTTTCATTAATTCCAAAGTAATTAACAGTTTTGACAAAAGTATTGCTTGTTTAACAATATTTCTCAATTTCATGATTTAAAGAAATAATTTGGCTTAACCCTCGTAGTACAAGAAACTGTTAAAAAGAAACAATTTTTAAATGTATTCAGTTTCAAATGTAATATCTGTAAATTTAAACTTTTAACAATGTGTAGTTTCAGCACCTATTATTGTGAGGATATAGAAGGGCCCAATTTTAGGTCCCAAGACAGTCAGTCCACAGAAGAGTTTCAGATGAGAAACCGGTGTCACTTACATCAACAACAATGTATCAACTTCACTGTGATATAAGTGTAACACAATTAACCCATGTGTTCAAACAATGACAGTGTCTATTCCTGATGTACCTGATTATTCTGGAAGAACTGTGAATTACATTTTTACTGCTCATAGATATTCAACACTAAACTATTGAAGCAGTATGTGGATGTTTGCCTCAAAACTATTAATGAGGCTTATCGAAAGCTTAAACAATAGTGCACTGGCCATACATAACTGTATATTATTGATATGGGGAGGGAGGGGGGGGGGGTGTGAAAAGAGAAAGGAAACAACTGTGAAACGCAATGTGCACCTCTTGGGAACGATGCCACTTGTACATAACCACTGTAAAGGAGGACTCCCAAATTTTGAACAGTGAACTTAACAGCAGTTTACAATGCAATGGTGCAACAGCCAATTGGCGAGCAGGTTCTGTGGAAGCAGCCACTGAGCACGGGAGCAGCCAATCAGCTTGCAGGTGGACACAGCTGACTGGAATAAAAAAGATGCCTTTCTGAGAGAATTAAAACTTGCAACAGCCATTTGGACAACAAGTCGAGATGACAACAGCAACAACAGGACTCAAGTGATTAAAAGTAAGGTAATTCCATAGCAACATCTGTTTTGTATTAAGTGATAAATAATGAGTGTCCTTAATGAACAAGACAGTGTGATGGGGGACAAGGGGCAACAGGAGACTGATACTGTAGATGGTGGTGATTATAAATCAGATATGAATGTAACTTTGAGTGATGGGGACAAAAGTCCTATTGTAGAAGGAATGATAAGTGTCATGTAGATTGTATGGTGATGTGAGCGAAATGGACAAGAACACTACTAAAGTGGATGAGATAATTAAGGTTAAGGAGGAGCAACCTAGTAGCAAAAATCAACAAGGGCAAAAGTTTATGGCAGATGGAAAAGTGGAAGTGATGTTAATGTGAGTTATGAGTAGTTTGAGTGGTGTGTGTATGAAAGAAGACATGACTAGTTTAAAGAATGAACTAAAGAAAGAAATTTAAAAAATTAAGATAGTCAACTCTAATCTTCCAGAATTAAATAAGAAGTTTGAGGTGGCAGTTAAAGATTGTGTCTGTAACACTAATGAGAAATTACTATATCTAAAAACACAGATGATGTGACTTACCAAACGAAAGTGCTGGCAGGTCGATAGACACACAGAAAACACAAACATACACATGAAATTCAAGCTTTTGCAACAAACTGTTGCCTCATCAGGAAAGAGGGAAGGAGAGGGAAAGACGAAAGGATGTGGGTTTTAAGGGAGAGGGTAAGGAGTCATTCCAATCCCGGGAGCGGAAAGACTTACCTTAGGGGGAAAGAAGGGGTATACACTTGGTCGTTAATGATGTTATTTTACTTTGAATTACAGCAGTTGCTGTAGAGATAGTATGCACCTTACCCACAATGTCAACCTTAAAGGTACCCCATATGTTTGTTAAGGTCATTACTGGTTTTTGGATATCTGTAAGCAACTAAGTTCTAATCATATCTAGGTTAGAACTGTTTTCCTTATCCCACTCTTCCAGGTTTTGATTGATTTCTGTTTTATACTTACCTAAATTAGTATAAAGCTTATTATTATTTTCATTAATTTGTTGAGTAATGTAATCTTGAATGTCAGTTTTAAAAGATTCAAGACTTTTCATATTTGCTTCAATTTGGCCATTAAGTCTTTTATCCAAGTGTTGTTTTAAGTCATTTAAAGTTTTAGCCTGTTGTCAAATTTCTTGTTTTGTTGATCTGCAAAGTCAGTGAAAGCTTGTTTCTGTTCCTGATTTAAATTCTGAGCCTGTGTGTTTGTAAAGTTCGTGAAAGTTCTGATCAAATAATTGTTGCATTTGTTGTAATAGCTGCTCGATATTTGAACTCATATTGTGTGTTAATATTGGCATGTAATAGTAATATTATACTCATAATACAAATACATAATGGAATGTAGTCAAATTAAGTCGGGTGATGCTGAGGGAATTAGATTAGGAAATGAGACTCTTAAAGTAGTAAAGGAGTTTTGCTATTTAGGGAGTAAAATAACCAGTGATGGTCGAAGTAGAGAGGATATAAAATGTAGACTGGCAATGGCAATGAAAGCATTTCTCAAGAAGAGAAATTTGTTAACATAGAGTATAGATTAGGTGTCAGGAAGCCGTTTCTGAAAGTATTTGTGTGGAGTGTAGCCATGTATGGAAGTGTGACATGGACAATAACTAGTTTGGACAAGAAGAGAATAGAAGCTTTCGAAATGTGGTGCTACAGAAGAATGCTGAAGATAAGGTGGGTAGATCACGTAACTAATGAGGAGGTATTGAATAGGATTGGGAAGAAGAGAAGTTTGTGACACAACTTGACTAGAAGAAGGGATCAGTTGGTAGGACATGTTTTGAGGCATCAAGGGATCACCAATTTAGCATTGGAGGGCAGCGTGGAGGATAAAAATCGTAGAGGGAGACCAAGAGATGAATACACTAAGAAGATTCAGAAGGATGTAGGTTGCAAGAGGTACTGGGAGATGAAGAAGCTTGCACAGGATAGAGTAGCATGGAGAGCTGCATCAAACCAGTCTCAGGACTGAAGACCACAACAACAACAATACACAGTACAGAAATCACTGCCTATCATTATATCTTTTTCTTTTTCTCTCTGTTTTCTAATAAACGTTACTGTATTGAAATCACTGTTTATTCCAAATATCACTGATCACAGTTGTAACTCACAAAATGTGAATTGTAGTGGTTGGCTTGTTGGCTAGCCTCGTCTGCTGGTGTGTCTCGGCCATAGCACAGCTGGCGTTGTCTGCTCTGATGTAATTAACTTCTTTGGTGATATAGCTGTAACTCGTAGCATCGCTCACTTGTTGGTTGTTCTTGATGTTTGTAAGTGCTGGTTAAACCATCTTATCATGTGTTTGTATTCATTTTGTTACTTCGTGATTTTCGTTATACTTGATCACTTTCAAAGAATAAAAGGTTTTACTTCTCTCATATGTTCTACTTTCTTAAGTAAACATTTTTATTTTAATTAGATTAATTTGTTGCTTCAAGGTTCAAGGATGCGAAATTGTCTTCCAATTGTAGGGTCACCAAGTGCGCTGTTGCCGCCCTACTAATGAGTTTTATTATTTGCGTAGTTCAGCTCCAGCTTAATGTTGACTAAATTCATCGAGTGAAAGAAGGAACAGTGCAGCTGATGAAGAAAATGTCACCTATGGCGATCATTCACCAGTAACTGACGCTGCCTGACTACTTCTCATAATAACTCTTATTCAGAATTCCTTTTCTACAATAGTTACAGCAATTTATTTCTGATACCTATGTACAGTCTGCTCTTGAGGTACCATCTACTGCGTTACCACCCATTAAATTGCTTCTTCCTACTTTCGCTGTTATACACAAAGTTCCTCATAATACATTCTTCATTATTTTCCTCCGAAGTCCAACAACTGTGTCGGAGTATCCCGCTGCCGCGACTCTGGAGCTCCAGCGAGTAACGTCGTCAGTCTCACTGTGTTTGCTCCATAGCGGCCCACTACTTGCCGCATCAACGAAAGTCCGCGCCAGTTGCTGGCTCAGTGTTTGAATTATCTGCACATATAAAAACCAAATACTGCCACAGTATTTATGCATATAACTAAAAAATCCTGACCCGCAACTCAATTTTATCATTTAATTAGAATTTTTGCTAGGCCAGGGGCGATAGATGGCGCATGCAACAGACCACTTGTCATCTGTTACACCACAGGCTGTTGCAGCAACTTACCCTATAGTACTCATCCCACTTGCTGACATCACAGGAAACATTTGGTTCTTAATAGATATCCTTTTTATCCAGCCACCTGTCCCTCACTCTATAGAATGATTCAGCTCTCTGAAGGAATTTTGTAGCTTATTGCCCATATCTAATGGTCAGTAAGCTGAGCATGTGAGGTAGGGTTGCCAGCTGGGATTAGTGTTACATTCAAATGCATATTTTGTCCCAAAAGCTGGACTACCACTTTAAATAGAACTGACCAGTTGTGTATTTTCACTTTTTGATCAACAATTACTTTGAGGGGGTACTAACATTAGCTGCAATAAGCTATTAAAATAATTCAGTAGCTAAAGGTGAAAATTTGTGCCAGACTGTGACTCAAAGCCAGATTTCCTGCTTCACATAAGTGTTTGCCTTAGCTGTTTCAGCTATCTGAACACACTCTCTATCTGACCCAAATTCACAACTTCAAGCACGCTAACTGATAACATCCTCAGTGCATGTGCACGATAGGGTTCAAACCTCTAGTGGGAATATGAAAATTGCTGCAAACATATCTTGTATGTGGGATAGGTTTAGAGTTTGGATCAAATGAAGGGTGTGCTCAGGAAGCCAGAATGTTTTAGGTGACTGCTCATGTAAAGCAGGAAATCTGGTTTTAAATCCTAGTCCACCACAAATTTTTAGCTTTCACCAGTGAATTGTTTCAATGTCCAATTGATGCTGATATTGGTATCTTCCTCCAAAAATTGATAATTACAGTCACTGTATCGAGAACAGAAGTATGTTCTGCTGGGCATGTCTGATGGAACATGCCACACGTATGTAATAAGTAGTCAGATTTGTGATATCAACATGCAACATGTTTAATGGGGAAAAAAAATTGAACAGCCTTGTAATTAGGCAGCTATAGTATCAACTAAGTGGTCTGTCTTCCGAACTGTTTAGCCTTTTTCCTAAGCTATTCGTATGTCAAAATACTTGTTCCTTATTAAAGAAAATAAACAATTATCTATCCTACAGAGACAGAAAACTTATACCCAATAACTTTGGTTACTTTAAATGAGAAATGGATACTGAAGTATAGCTTCTTATATTTTTGTAAATCTAATTAAACATATATTAAGGAGAACTTTAGTTTTCTTGGAAATCAGGTTCCGGAATTTTTGACAGGATAATTTTAAAGTACAGGACAGTGTTGTATTAGTTGATTTCAGTTTGTGTTTTTTTGTGAAATGAGTACAGACTTTAAATGTCGATAATAAGTCTGGGAAATGCATAGTAATATTCTGCCACTTTCAATAGTGCTTAATGAAAATGAAGCTGCAGATTGAAAGAAGCTGTCGTTTTAGTGTGTCAGTATCTTTTTACATGGAGTTGTCTTTTCTTTTTTTTTTTTTTCATTAAACTCATGAAATTTTGTCACCGATCAAAGAAATTGCCAGTACAGTGTTTAATGTTCTCTGCTTGAGAACGTGCCCAGTTCTTGACAGTTGTACCCAGGTTGGTTCATCAGCTAATGTCATTAGCTGTACTGCACTTTAAAATAATAGGGGCTCATAAAAATTTTTTGTTAGTGAAGACCATAAATATAATTTTTGATACGTAGTTCCTAATAAATGAGCTGTCTTCAGATAACAAAATTTTTAGTGTTAATCAATAATTGATTGAATACATTGTCATAAATTACAGCTGTATGCATTATACAACCTTAAAACGTTTTTTAATCTTAATTTGTTTGCTATTTGATATTCAAATTGTATTAGTTATCAGTAAAAAATTATATTTATGATCTTTACTAATGGATTTTCTCTGAATGCACAGATTTCATTAAACGCAGATCACTCATCTCCAGTTCGACTGTCTGTGGCAGCATGGTTTCTTTCTTCCATTACCTGGACCTAGCTGTGAATCCACTGTGGCAGATCACGGGTAGGAAAGCTATGCAGAATCCTACTGTACTGAAACTTGCACCAGGCAGTATACAACGTAACTATTCCAAGCATCAGAAAAGGCCTTAATTTTGAATGAAAGGTGGAAATAATGGCAAAACATTGATATATTCTGGAATTTGATAATTTACACATTCACTGCCAAGCCCATGCTAATCCAAACACAGTCATGTACAAACCCTTTCATTCATGTTAGCAAGTTTATGGTAACATATTTCCCAAAACCTGATCAGCTACTAAGCACAGATCGTACTTAAATGAAAATGCTTGCCATACTATTAAGTTTATCGACATATAATACACTCAAGTTTTCAGTCAATGAACTGCTCAATATGCCACGTTGAATTACTGCCTTTTTTTCATACATTCATTGCCACGCAGCTGGACTGCTGTGTCATATTCAGACACAGTGGAGTTATTGATAACAAAACACAATAAGGGCATTAACATAAACTAGTTAAAACTTTTGATAAAGTGTTACTGCCAACTGTTTGAAAGATGTTGCAATGCTTGACATCTGAAAACATAGCAAATTTGTACTCTACACCATTCACAACTGTAGGTACATAATTAACAAAAATAAAGGCAAAGAGGGTCCAGGACAGGACGCATTTCTCTCCCAGACACTAATCCACGGGTATTACTGAATGACTAACCTGGTTCATGATACCCAGCACCAGTTGCATGTTGCCTATGTAATGGCTTCCAGGACCAATGAAATTTGACTTTCAAAATTTCATAAATATCTTTCAATTTCAGCCAGTAATTAAATTCCTGTCATGGTCTACTTATTACGAGGTATAATCTTAGGTCAAATGTTGAATGGTAACTGTTGGAATCTGGCACCTCATACAAATACCTGGGTGTAATCCCTCATAGGGATATGAAAAGGAAAGATCACATAGGCTCAGTTGTGGGTAAAGGTGGTAGACTACAGTTTATTGGCAGAATACTGGGGAAGTACAGTCAGTCTATAGAGGTGATAGCTTACAAATCACTTGTGTGAACAGTTCTAGAATATTGTTAAAGAGTGTGGGACCCTTACCAAATAAGTCTAGCAGGGCATATTGAATGTATGCAGATCAGGGCAGTATGAATAGACAGAGGTTGTAATCCACTGAGGGAACTGACCTGGAACCCTCTTGAAGATCGACACAATTGATTCTGAGAAAGTCTGCTGACAAAGTTTAAAGAACCAGCTTTATATTATGACTTTGCAAATGTACTGTAGTCCTCTCTGTATTCCTCACATAGGGATCATGTGGATAAGATAAGAATAATTACTGCATGCACAGAGGTGTTGCAAAAGTAGGTGTGTACCCACACAAACACAGTTAGAAATCCGAAACTAACAGTCTGAACTCAAGTTTATTTTTTATTTGTTTCACATATAACAGGTTGTCAAATAAGAGAATACATAAAAGAGAATCAATAACAAAGGGTAAAAAGGTAGGTATGAGAATCACAGTTGTTGGCTCTCTTCTCTGTGACTCCCGTGCGAACTGTGGAGAATAATCTCTGTGGTTGGCACGAATTTTACGCATCAGCTGCGATCAACGTGTGCGGTAGTCACCACATGAGACCCCTTGGTGAGAGCGGAGCTTGGATGTTCCTCTCTGTAGCGGGCAGGGAAGTGCACTTGTCTGCCTGAATGCGTGGTGCATCAAGGCTGCTGCTTTACTGACTGCGGAGGTAGCGGAGTGGGGTTCTGCATCGTTGTCTTGTGCTGATCACTGCACGATGCTGACATCGCCAGAGTGTCTTGAAGTATATAAGCAGGTTTCACTATACTTAGCGATATGGTGGCTTGTTTCCCATTCAGTACTATGTTTAGGGTGTGTGCATCTCTGAATATCACGCGATGAGGTCCAGTGTATGGCGGGTGTAGTGGTGGTTTGACGCCATCTGTGCGTAACAATACATGCGTGCAAGTTTTTAAATCGTTGTGCATGAATGATACCGGAGCTCCATGTCTGGACTCTTTCGCAGGTTTGATTTCCTTGATCATATCTCTCAATCCTTGTAAATATTCTGACTGGACATCTGCATTCGGTACCCCTGAGTCATCAGCAAACTCTCCAGGCAGACGTATTGTTTCTCCGTAGACAAATTCTGCCGGGGAGGCATCCATATCAGGTTTAATGATTGTCCTAAGACCTAACAGTACAATGGGTAATGCTTCCATCCATTTAGTACCGTGGCAAATGAGGGCTGCTTTTAAGGTACAGTGCCATTTTTCTACCATTCCGTTGCTTGCCGAATGGTAGGCGGTGTTGCGGTGATGGCAGTATCCCCAGAATCTTGCTAACTGAGCAAATAGTTCTGATTCGAACTGCCATCCTCTATCAGTTGTTGTATGGAGTGGGTAGCTGATTCTCGATATCCAGGTTGACATGAATGCCATTGTCAGAGTTTCCGCCAAGATGTTATCGGTAGGTATTGCTTCCGGCCAGCATATATACCTGTCAATGATTGGTAGCAGGTAACGATTACCACCTGATGGTGGAAGAGGTTCTACAACATCCAGATGAATGTGCGAGAAGCATGCCTTGACATCCGGGAATCGTCCAATTGGAGGGTGCATGTGTCTGCTCACTTTGAATAGCTGACAGCATGGGCAAGATCTAGTCCAGTTACAGCAATCGGGGTCTATTCCTGGCTATACAAATCTTTCGGACACCAGTCTAGTAGTTTCTCGAACACCGAGGTGAAATACGCCGTGGAGACAATCGAACACTCTTCTGCAATGTGTGATTGGAACGTAAGGGCGTGATCGATCATGTTGTACGTCACAATGTAATCATACATATTCCCCGGGCACATCAACTAGTTGTAACTTCAATGCCGTGTTGTCATCACTCAACAGGGTATTTAGCTCATCATCTTCCTGCTGGGCTTGCACTAGTTCGGCCACAGTTACAGACTGTGTTATACTGGATACTTGTGACAAACAATCGGCTACCACGTTAGTTAAACCTGCGATGTGGCATAAGCCTGTGGTGAATTGGCTTATGAACTCCAATTGAGAATACTGCCTTGGGGAGTATTTGTCACTATTCTTGTTGAATACGTAAGTAAAGGGCTTATGATCGGTAAAAATTACTTGTGGTCTGAAATTATTATTGGCAGAATACTGGGGAAGTACAGTCAGTCTATAGAGGTGATAGCTTACAAATCACTTGTGTGAACAGTTCTAGAATATTGTTAAAGAGTGTGGGACCCTTACCAAATAAGTCTAGCAGGGCATATTGAATGTATGCAGATCAGGGCAGTATGAATAGACAGAGGTTGTAATCCACTGAGGGAACTGACCTGGAACCCTCTTGAAGATCGACACAATTGATTCTGAGAAAGTCTGCTGACAAAGTTTAAAGAACCAGCTTTATATTATGACTTTGCAAATGTACTGTAGTCCTCTCTGTATTCCTCACATAGGGATCATGTGGATAAGATAAGAATAATTACTGCATGCACAGAGGTGTTGCAAAAGTAGGTGTGTACCCACACAAACACAGTTAGAAATCCGAAACTAACAGTCTGAACTCAAGTTTATTTTTTATTTGTTTCACATATAACAGGTTGTCAAATAAGAGAATACATAAAAGAGAATCAATAACAAAGGGTAAAAAGGTAGGTATGAGAATCACAGTTGTTGGCTCTCTTCTCTGTGACTCCCGTGCGAACTGTGGAGAATAATCTCTGTGGTTGGCACGAATTTTACGCATCAGCTGCGATCAACGTGTGCGGTAGTCACCACATGAGACCCCTTGGTGAGAGCGGAGCTTGGATGTTCCTCTCTGTAGCGGGCAGGGAAGTGCACTTGTCTGCCTGAATGCGTGGTGCATCAAGGCTGCTGCTTTACTGACTGCGGAGGTAGCGGAGTGGGGTTCTGCATCGTTGTCTTGTGCTGATCACTGCACGATGCTGACATCGCCAGAGTGTCTTGAAGTATATAAGCAGGTTTCACTATACTTAGCGATATGGTGGCTTGTTTCCCATTCAGTACTATGTTTAGGGTGTGTGCATCTCTGAATATCACGCGATGAGGTCCAGTGTATGGCGGGTGTAGTGGTGGTTTGACGCCATCTGTGCGTAACAATACATGCGTGCAAGTTTTTAAATCGTTGTGCATGAATGATACCGGAGCTCCATGTCTGGACTCTTTCGCAGGTTTGATTTCCTTGATCATATCTCTCAATCCTTGTAAATATTCTGACTGGACATCTGCATTCGGTACCCCTGAGTCATCAGCAAACTCTCCAGGCAGACGTATTGTTTCTCCGTAGACAAATTCTGCCGGGGAGGCATCCATATCAGGTTTAATGATTGTCCTAAGACCTAACAGTACAATGGGTAATGCTTCCATCCATTTAGTACCGTGGCAAATGAGGGCTGCTTTTAAGGTACAGTGCCATTTTTCTACCATTCCGTTGCTTGCCGAATGGTAGGCGGTGTTGCGGTGATGGCAGTATCCCCAGAATCTTGCTAACTGAGCAAATAGTTCTGATTCGAACTGCCATCCTCTATCAGTTGTTGTATGGAGTGGGTAGCTGATTCTCGATATCCAGGTTGACATGAATGCCATTGTCAGAGTTTCCGCCAAGATGTTATCGGTAGGTATTGCTTCCGGCCAGCATATATACCTGTCAATGATTGGTAGCAGGTAACGATTACCACCTGATGGTGGAAGAGGTTCTACAACATCCAGATGAATGTGCGAGAAGCATGCCTTGACATCCGGGAATCGTCCAATTGGAGGGTGCATGTGTCTGCTCACTTTGAATAGCTGACAGCATGGGCAAGATCTAGTCCAGTTACAGCAATCGGGGTCTATTCCTGGCTATACAAATCTTTCGGACACCAGTCTAGTAGTTTCTCGAACACCGAGGTGAAATACGCCGTGGAGACAATCGAACACTCTTCTGCAATGTGTGATTGGAACGTAAGGGCGTGATCGATCATGTTGTACGTCACAATGTAATCATACATATTCCCCGGGCACATCAACTAGTTGTAACTTCAATGCCGTGTTGTCATCACTCAACAGGGTATTTAGCTCATCATCTTCCTGCTGGGCTTGCACTAGTTCGGCCACAGTTACAGACTGTGTTATACTGGATACTTGTGACAAACAATCGGCTACCACGTTAGTTAAACCTGCGATGTGGCATAAGCCTGTGGTGAATTGGCTTATGAACTCCAATTGAGAATACTGCCTTGGGGAGTATTTGTCACTATTCTTGTTGAATACGTAAGTAAAGGGCTTATGATCGGTAAAAATTACTTGTGGTCTGAAATGTTCGATCACTAAATATACAGCCAAAAGTTTTCTATCATAAGCACTCCAGCGTTGTTGTGCTGGTGACAAGTTGTGCAAATAGTATGCTAGAGGTTGCCATGTGCCATCCACCAATTGTGGCAGGGCTGCACCAACACCAAACTGGTTAGCATCCACCACCAGTGCCAAAGGTGCTTCTAGTTTATTGTGTGCCAGCAGTGCGGCCTGAGCCAGGCTTTGACATGTCACTTCGAATGCTGCATCAGATTCCTCATTCCATTGCATGGTTGCATTGCTGCGAACCTTTGGGCTGGCTAATAATGAGTTTAACGGTGCCTGCTCTTCAGCTGTGTGTGGTAGATGCCTTCTGTATAAATTTAACATGCCTAGGTATCTTCTTAATTCTTTGACCATGATAGGTTTGGGCATGTGTAGAACAGCCTCAGCTTTTCCGGGTAAGGGTGCTGAACCTGTAGCGGATATTCGATGACCTAGAAATTCCATTTCAGGTTGGCAAAACAGGCATTTCGCTGTATTTAACACTATTCCAACCTTCTCTAAGCATTGGAGTACTTCTTTTAAATGCTGCTTGTGCTGTAAATTGTTTGCAGAATATATGAGAGCTTCATCCAGGTAGGCAAAACAGGTCAATCCTCGTAATACAGAATTCAGAAAACGTTGCCATGTCTGTGCAGCATTTCCCAGACCAAACGTCATGAAATTACTTTCAAACAATCCAAAGGGTGTTGTTATGGCAGTGTTTGGTACCCCTTCTGGCGCTACAGGAATTTGTGTATAGCCCTTTGCGCAGTCTAGCACACTAAAGACTGTGGCACCGTGCAGCGCGTGATTGTAGTCCCTTAACAAAGGTACAGGATAACAATCCGGAATAGTTATGGCGTTCAGTGCTCTGTAGTCGCCACACGGACGCCAGGCTCCACCTTTTTTTGGTACGAGGTGTAAGGCTGACACCCATGGACTGGATGACGGGCGTATAATTCCTCCTTTAAGCATTAGCTCGAATTCCGCTGTAGCTATAGCGAGGCATTCTGGTGGTAGTGTCCTAGGTTGACATGACGCAGTCTGTGATTTTTATGTAGTGTACTGTATCATGCAACACTTCGTGCAGTGCTCCAGGTGGTTTCATTAATTCAGGAAAATCTGCTAGGGACTGTGCGGTACTCTGTGTCTGCCATTTGAACTAACTTAATACTGGTACAATCTGTGTAACGATAATAACAAGCTGTTGATAGGTTGGTGAGACTGTCTATCAGGCAAGCATTGGCCAAGTCTGGCAAAAGTCTGAAGTGTGATAAGAAATCAGCTCCTAGTGTTGCTTTTCTGACATCTGCTACTGTGAAATTCCATTTAAAATCTCTACGGAGTCCCAAGTTCAGATTCTCTGGTTGTAATCCGTATGTTGAAATCTGTGAATTGCTGGCAGTGGATAAGTTAAATGTAGTGCGTGGCCGGTAACAATGCAAGGACTTGATAGTATACTGAGCTCTGAGCCAGTGTCGATTAAAAATTTCCTGCCTGGCGCACCATCTGTTATAAAAAGGCGTCAAGATGCAGGAAGATAGGAGGTAGCATCTACTGCCACTTTCTGCCCCAATTTCTACATCTACATCTACATCCATACTCCACAAGCCACCTGACGGTGTGTGGTGGAGGGTACCTTGAGTACTTCTAACAGTTCTCCCTTACATTCCAGTCTCAAATTGTTCATGGAAAGGAGGATTGTCGGTATGCCTCTGTGTGGGCTCTAATCTCTCTGATTTTATCCTCATGGTCTCTTTGCGAGATATACGTAGGAGGGAGCAATATACTGCTTGACTCTTCAGTGAAGGTATGAAGGTATGTTCTCAAAACTTCAACAAAAGCCTGTACCAAGCCACTGAGCATCTCTCCTGCAGAGTCTTCCACTGGAGTTTATCTATCATCTCTGTAACGCTTTCGCGATTACCAAATGATCCTGTAATGAAGTGCGCTGCTCTCTGTTGCATCTTCTCTATCTCTACTATCAACCCTATCTGGTACGGATCCCACATTGCTGAGCAGTATTCAAGCAGTGGGTGAACAAGCGTTTGGAGAAAGAATGTGGGCTAATGCATTTACGTGCTTGCTCTCCATACCAACTATGATACCAACAAATGGTCTGTCTGTTCTCGGTTGTAGATGGCGATGAGAAACGACTTCCATGTAGTCATCGGCTATGGCTTCTCTGATTGACAATGATGCCATTCGACATTAGTTTCGAGAGCTGTGTGCATAGGAGATTGACCTTGGCGGTTAGTGCATTGTAATCTGCCCAAGACACCATAGTAGATGCAGCTGCTGTGCTGACAGTTACGTCTACAACGCTGACCTGTGTGTTCGGTGTGATCGCTTCCAGTATGCAGTCGGCGAGTTCTGCTACTGTGTCCAGTGACGTCTCGTTCTGCGTGCCGATGACTGCTTTTACCTGTGGTGGCAGGTGGGAACTCCACAGGGTATGCAGAATGCTATCTGGAATCATGTCAGGGTCCACCTTGCTGTGGAGATGGCGCAGGAACAGTGAAGGTTTCCTGTCACCAATTTCTTCTTGTGTCAATACTTGCCAGATTCTATCTTCTTGAGAAATGGCTAAGCATCATATCAGTTCAGTCTTTAACTGTTCATATGCATCCTCTGTTGGAGGAGCTGTTATGATATCCTGAACTTCAGTTGCGTAATAATGATCGAGTTGGCTTACTACGAGGGAAACTTAGTTGTTTCTGCAGTTAGTCCCTCGTACGTGAAACTTGCTTCCAGCTGTGTGTACCACAGCATAGGGTTGTGTGGCCAAAAGGGTGGTAAGCGAACCACTAGTCTTGACACTGCTGGCATGTCCATATCCATATCTGCTGTTTGTTTTGCAGTCCGGGTCACCAATGTTGCGTAAGTAGGTGTGTACCCACGCAAACACAGTTCAAAATTGGAAACTAATGGAGTGTGTACTCAAGTATCTCTTTTTATTTCTTTCATATATAACAGGTTGTCAAGTAAGAGAATACATAAAAGAGAATCGACAACAAAGAGAAAACAGGTAGGTTTGAGAATCACAGTCAACAGCTCTCTTCTCTGTGACTCCCATGCGAACTGTGGAGAGTAATCTCTGTGGTTGGCGCAAATTTTATGCATCGGCTGCAATCGACGTGTGTGGTAGTCACCACAGAGGCATTCAGTCATTCACTCTTACTGCACTCCATACATCAACTGAATAGGAAGAATGCCTAATAACTGGTACAGTGGAAAGTAGCCTCTGTCATGCACCTCGCAGTGATTTGCGGATTGTAGATGTAATGCCTAGAGTACATGTAAAGAGGCACTGTAGCTTGTGATGTGCAACTTACCCAGACTACATTCGTGCAGTATTCCATACTGAGAGTACTTCATGACTTCCGACTTTAACTGTAGGTTCTAACCTTCTCCAAATTTTTTCATGCACATATCTGACAGATATTTAGATCTTAAAATAGCTAGAAACTTCAGATTGCTTTAGAAATAATTTAAAAATGTGGGAGTTTCATTCCTTAAGGAACTGGAGGTTTGCTATTTAGTGTCAAATTGCTATAGCTACTTGTCTTGCCTGAGGTTTGTTCTATGGATTATACTAGGACATCTATCATAATATTTTTATCTGCTTGAGCCTTAATAGAAAGTTGCATGGGAATTATATTATCAATTTAAACTAGATTTTAGCAAACACTTTAGCCACCATATTGCTTGTCTTCTAATCCGATAATATGCCTTTGAAGTTAACAAAGCCTGACACAAACAGATTACATTCCTGGTTTTCTGTCAATCAGTTTTTTGATTATCCATGGCTTTCATTGTATACTGTACAAAATTAGTACAGTTTTTACACAGTCAAGATGACAGGACTCTTATTTTATTGTTAGATCAGATGTAAGTCTTTGGTTAAATACATAACATAGTGATTTGAGCACACATTTCTATTAATAGTTGTGAGGATGATTTCAGTCTTATCTGAACCATATTTTATAGGTACAGAGAAACACATTATGATTCTTGTCCTTTTGAACCTTTCCCATTTTCTCAATCTATGTTATAGCTTGCTCTGCAGTTTATATGATGTATTAAATTAAATTTTTGTTTAAGCTATTGTTGTTGAATTTAGAATATTTCTGTTTACAGTTATTGTGCCTATGGAATAATCATGTGCTGACTCAGAATTATCTAGTGTATCAGTGGACTATTCATACTGAACTCCTTCCTCCTTAGCAGAGTAATAATCTAATTGTTGTTGCTGACATTATGAAGCTCTCGTGGTACTTTGATGTGTTGACTTGCTGTTTACTGTGATTATCCATATATAGGGTGATTATAATCAACCACATAAAAAGAATCAATCAAGATCAAATCAGATCAGATTAGATTATTAATTTCTGTGCCATTGGCTCAAAATATGTTCAATATCTTGACCACTGTTTTTCGCAACAAGTTGAAATAAAAAAACAGCATGTTCCACAACTGATCGAAGTGTTTCTGGGGTCATGTTCAGAATGTTTTGCACAATACATGACCTCAGTGCAGCTAAGTTTGCAATCAGAACACTGAACACAATGTCCCTGAGGTAGCCCCACAGCCAGAAGTAACATGGATTAAGATCAAATGATCAGGATGGCTAAGATGTAGGGAAATGGCGGCTGATTATTCGACCTTTTCCAAAATGACGCTTCAGCAACTGTTTAACTGGATTTGCAATGTGTGGAGGTGCGCAATCTTGCGTAAAAATAATCCCAACCACACATACAAGCTGTTGGAGAGCTGGAATGATGTGGTTGTGCAAAAGAGACTGACAGCACTTAGCAGTGATGGTACAAGTAACAGGATAAAAAGCATTTCTCTTTGTAAATGATGCTGTAGCACCACACCACACAATGACCATTTTAGGATGAAGGGGAATTGGATGATTTGAGTGTGGATTTTACTTTGCCCATATTTGATAATTCTGCGTATTGACATATCCTGTCAGATGGAAGTGTGCTTGATCTGTCCATAAAATCTTCCACAGACCATCTCAAATGGTACCATACTCAAAGGTCTGTCATCCTAGACCTCACTGATGTCAGCACCAATCCTCATTTTTATATTGGTGTCTACTACTGGGAGAATGACAACTGTTTGTCACTCAAGATTTTTCTGCATTCTTGCAAGCAGGAATATGAAGAGTTTCAACCAGATGTATACCTGCTCTCCTTCACTTGGGGAAAAGATGTCAACTGCCTATAGGGCAACTTCCTTCCATAACAGTGTGATAGAAATGTGGCAGATAAGAAGCTCTACCTGCCAAGTACCGTGCTTCATGCAGTACTGTATGTGTCTCAGATTTGCTAACATGCCCTTCAGCATTATAATAGCCAGGGTAATGAATAGACGTTTGGGTGCCTAACTACACACATGCATTCTCTGGCACTCTTCAACAGAGTAGTTACTCATGGCACATTATTAGGTATTAATGGACTACTGCTTCAGACTTACTAGAAATCAGACAGCTTACAAGAAATACAGTGCAAGATACCAGCAGTTGCCAGGCACCTCAAATGTGTAAGTTGTTTCCCAGTTTTTTATGAGAAGTCAGCCAGTAATGTTGGTTTGAATACTTATTACTCATAGCCAGAGAGAGAGAGAGAGAGAGAGAGAGAGAGAGAGAGAGAGAGAGAGAGAGAGAGAGAGAGAGAGAGAGAGAGAGAGAGAGAGCTACTCTGTGTCTAAATTAGCTTGTAAAATTTCATGCTGTAGATGTAAGCACTTGAACTAATATTTGACTTCAAGTAGCTGGTGACCATTGCCACACTGCAGTCCACTTACCATGGGTTGGAAAGCACTGCTCTGCACTGTTCACAACTGCACGTACATCATTAGCCTAAATCGGAGAGAGTAATGGATATAGGTCAGTATTTATTGTATTCCCAAACAGTATTCCATCAATACTACCTAATGACTAACCTGGTTCATGATACCCAGCACCAGATGCATGGTGGCTATGTAACAGCTTCCAGGGGCAACAAGAATTTGAATTTCAATATTTCATATATATTTTTATATTCAGTCAATAATTAAATACCTGTTTTGATCTACTCATTAACAAGGAATAATGTTAGGTCAAAGGTTTAACACAGTTTGACTGTAATATGGACATGATGGTGTTTTCAGTCAGTGTAGCTCATGATTGGCAAATTACATGGACTATATTAATGCAGTGTTTCATACTGAGAAAACTTGGTGACCTCAAAAATAAGTTCAAATGTTATCTATTTTATTTCTTTTTTACCTGCAATTCAGATATTTAACACATTTAAACTGCTGCAAACATCTGATTGCTTTTCAGATAATTTAAAAACTTGAGTGTTTGGTTCCTTAAGATATCATAGGTTCACTGTTTAATGTTGATTTGCTATTACTGCTTCTCCAGATGGAGGGTTCTTCTGTGGTTTATATTTTGCCTCCTTTCAGTGTATTTTAAACATGTACTTGAGTTGTAATACATTTAGTCCCTTGAGAATTACATTACCAATTTAAGCTATGTTTTAGCACACACTTTGGCCACCATATTGCTTGTCTTCTAATCCCATCATATGCCTTTGAAGTTAACAAGGGCCAACAAAATTAAATTACATTCCTGATTTTGTGAATTTCAGACTTCTGACCACTCATGGCTTTTATTGTATACAGTACAAACATTTGTTCTATCTTTACACAGTCATGTAGTGTTAGGACTCCTGTTCTTTTGTTATATCACATGACAGTTTTTACTTAATTACTCAACATTGTGGTTTGAGTGTAGATTTGTGTTAATAATTGTAATGATGGGTTCAGTGTAATCTGAATGTGATGTGTAAGTACAAAAATACATATTACTCCTCTAGTGCCTCAAAGCTTTCACAGTCCTTAACTCTCTATGAGTACTTCCTCACCAATTGATGGGCACATTATGTACTGTATTTTGCTCTAAATGTTTTTTCCACTATTATGGTTAAATTGTGAATATTTCTCTTTCCATTTAGTTATTGTGCATATGAAAATATAATATGCAGATACCTGGAGTGCCAGTGATCTACTCATATTGATCTCCCTGCCCCTTAAGTGAAGTAGTAATCCAGGTGTGTGATTACATTATGAAGCTCTAAAGTTATTGTGGTGTGTTGTCTTGCTATGTATTTTTCAATATGCTTTTGAATGATGCATTATTTAATATGAATGTTTAATGACTCTTGTATTGCAGTCTCGTCTTAGTGCTATAAACTTCAGAAATATAGGACATAAATGTGTTACTAAATTCCTTGATGATTTCATTACATCGAACTCGAGTAGGCTTACTGATGGAGCTCCTGATGCCATTTACTTAAATTGCGGTTTGTGCACTGTTTCCTTTATTACATTTGTGTGTAATATACACATGCACTCTGAACAAACAGTTTGGTCATTGAGTAAATATTTCAAGAATTTAAAAAGCACATTCATTGAAACTGACCATTTACTGTCACTCTTGTTCTAGTACTACATATATATATAATATTAGAGGAAACAGTTGTATGTTGCTATCCACATATATGCTCATAACTGTATGATCTTCTGTGTATTACCTTGTTGGCTTCTTAAATGAAACATATGTACCTGACAGACAATGTATAGTGTTTAGCTCCAGAAATGTCGGTTTGTGTTCTTTACATTTTGATTTCCACAGTTTTTCTTCATATGTGGAGAAATGTATGATGACTGATAAAAAATTTTTCTGCAAATATTAAAAGAACCCTTCCAATGTTATATACTATTTCACTGTTACATTGAGTTTTCTTCAGTTTTGTCAATTATATGGAACTGTGAAGATGGTCAGTGACAGAAACCAGCTGTAATAAGTTTCAGAAAGTAGCTGTGTCATGCATTTCTCAAAGACAGTAATTGCTTAATAATTTTAGGCAGAGCCTCTGTGTACCTCAATGTCTTTGTATGAAGGCGCAAACACACACACAAATGTATCTGTTATACCATTTGATCATTATCTATCCTGTACCCTGACCACTACCACCACCATGAATGGGTCCCTTAGACTGTGGGCTTGTATTTCCTTTCTTACTGTCTCCCAATGTACCATCATATTCTGAGGAAATGACTGCTACAAAACCTGTAGTTTTCACAGTTAACTTTTTCATTTGATACATAAATTCTTTGTATGAATTTTTATGTCAGTATATACTCTGTTACAGTTTTTCTGTGTACTTGGCAGTTTGTGTAAAATTTGATAATTATTTCATGTTTATTTACTTTTCAATAACTTGCACTAATTTTCACATAAATTCTGCAAAGTACTTCATAAAAATTGAATCTGTGGTGTGTTTGAGTACTCGTATCGATTCCACAATAGATTATTTTTCCTGTGTTCAGAGAAATTTTTAGATGTTCATATTACATTATGTAATCATCATTACCTTTTTCTGTTATCAAAGTCATTGGAATATGCTCTCTTTGAAAGGAAACAAAAGTTTTTTATGTTAGTGATGCTCTTCTCTAGCATTCTAATAAAGTGAGTTTTAAAAATACTTCTCTGTATTCAAAATAATTTTGTAAATGGTAGATAATGAAATTATTGGCCTACAGTTGAGTTGTTACAAAATCTTAATTTTTTATATTCTGACCAGATCAAGCATCATTCATTATTATTGGTTCAAATATTACAGGCCTTATTTTAATGAAGTTCCTGTTTATAGCTATGATATATGTGCATGTAACTGTGATTGTGTAAAAGCACATAAATTCCATTGTGGAATACAAGATATCATGTGAGCAGTGAGTGTATGTTGTAAATTTATGTTTAATGAGTAACAGTGCTGTTACTCATTCAAGAAATTTTGCTATCCATGAGAATATCTAATGCCTCATACAATTTTCTTTTTGTCATATGGTCCTTGACAATCTTTGAAAATGCCACCACATGACTGACAGCTATTAAGCTGTTAACTAAGTCTGACATTGCTTCCACTTATTTGTCAGACTACTGTACTATCACCTTTCCTCTCGGCCTCCCTTGGCCAACTCTTGTTTCTTCGACCCCGATGGTATTAGGTTGCGAGGCCAGAGGGTGTCTTTCATTTTCTTTCTCTAATCATTATGTGGAAGGGGGCAGGAGGGCATGTTCTGGTGTGGTGAAGCCAGGATTTCTTGTGGAGCAAATGCACAGCACAAGGCTCAGTCTTCAATGCTGTGGGTTATATAAGGCTGTTAATATGACCATGTAAAAATTGTCCTCAAAATCCAGAAAATAATAATCCTCAGATATGAATTAAAAGTAAGCGGTGGTGATGTTGGAACAGGTCATAGACCAGTGTTCATATGATACCAGTCTCACTCAGCTCTGGTTTTAGAACGAAATGTGCCCAGAGTTAGATATGTTTGTCTGCATGAAGTAAGCAGAATGGAGAATGAGCCTACTGCATAAGTATGCACACTCAGTAGTACGGTGTAAAACACATCAAATATTAACTGTTGCTGGGCTGGTATGTGTTTCCACTGAAAACCACAATGAGGAATTTTGCCACCATACCACATGGTCAATGATGGAGTGGTGCACAACACTGAAGTGACCTCGATCGCTAGTGATTAAATACAGAAGCGACAGAGCAGGCTCCTGTTCTAAAATACCAGTAACAGTGGGCAACAGGCTGGAGATGACTAACGAAGAATGTAATTTGTGGCTGGCAGATGTGAAAAAGAGACCAAACATGAATATGAGTACACTATGATGTGAAGTAACACTACTGAAAGTATGAGACACTGATGTACTTCTTCTCAAGGCAATCTCTTTCCAGCACACAGCATCTCAATTGGTACCATATTCAAAGGTCTGTCATCCTAGACCTCACTGATGTCGGCACCAATCCTCATTTTTATATTGGTGTCTACTACTTGGAGAATGACAACTGTTTGTCACTCAAGATTGTTCTGCATCCCTGCAAGCAGGAATATGAAGAGTTTCAACCAGATGTATACCTGCTCTCCTTCACTTGGGGAAAAGATGTCAGCTGCCTATAGGGCAACTTCCTTCCATAACAGTGTGATAGAAATGTGACAGATAAGAAGCTCTACCTGCCAAGTAGTGTGCTTGATGCTGTACTGTATGTGTCTCAGCTTTGCCAACATGCCCTTCAGCATTATAATAGCCAGGGTAATGAATAGAAGTTTGGGTGCCTAACTACACACATGCATTCTTCAACAGAGTAGTTACTCATGGCACATTATTAAGTATTAATGGACTACTGCTTTAGACTTACTAGAAAGCAGACAGCTTACAAGAAATACAGTACAAGATACCAGCAGTTGCCTGCCACCTCAAATGTGTAAGTTGTTTACCAATTTTTTATGAGAAGTCAGAGAGTAATGTTAATTTGAACACTCTATACTCGTAGCCAGAGAGAGAGAGAGAGAGAGAGAGAGAGAGAGAGAGAGAGAGAGAGAGAGAGAGAGAGAGAGAGAGAGAGAGATAGAAAGAGAGAGAGATAGAGAGAGAGAGAGAGAGAGAGAGAGAGAGAGAGAGAGAGAGCTACTCCGTGTCTAATTTAGCATGTAAAATTTCATACTAAAGATGTAAGCACTTGAAATAATATTGTTACAGGTCACTAATCCAAGTAATTTTTTAATTTCTTAATACTTTTACATATTATGTGAATGAAAATAACAGTGTATCCATTGCAACTTGCATCACATCATTTTAAAATAGGTCAAATGTGCACCATTAGTTGTGCTCTATTGTCATAACATCTTTTCAAAATGTAAGTGAAAATGTGGAAGTATTTCACCAATGCAGAAAACGTAAGTTATGTGGTCAAATGCAAGTAATGTTAATAGGCATTATTGTGGCATTGCTCTTGCACTCTGCCAGTATTCCACATGAGGTGTAATTCACCTCCTTAAATGTAACAACTGCATTTTTGTGTGTTGGGTGAAAAACTGTAGCAGATTTAATGCTCTTTAGATACATACAGTTGCTGAAAATGGAGATGTAGCTCCAAACCTCATTTTAAAATAATAAATAAGTGATCAATTTGTGAATGACAGAATACGAACCAACTCAAGACTCACTACATTTGTTTGTGTTACTGCATGTTCACAAAAATTTTTGTTATGTGATGTCCATAAAGTCGTTCATTCATAACAGTTTGTTGTAAAGTAATAACCTCATTGCATGGTTATCACATCAATATTTTAAATACAAGCAAGTCACTGAAGTGGAGTTTCCATAAATCTCTAATTTCTTCATGTATGTTCTGCACATTATCATCCACATGTTAAAAATGTACCAGTATACATCTGATCCCTTAAAGAATCAAACACGCTTGCATAAAACAGCGTCAATAGTTTGATTACTTTAAAAATGAATTATTGTGTTAAATGTTTGACTTCAAGTAGCTGGTGCCCATTGCCACACTGCAGTCCACTTACCATGGGTTGGAAACCACTGCTCTGCACTGTTCACAACTGCACGTACATCATTGGCCTAAATCAGAGAGAGTAATGGATATAGGTCAGTATTTATTGTATGCCCAAACAGTATTCCATCAATACTACCTAATGACTAACTTGGTTCATGACACCCAGCACCAGATGCATGGTGGCTATGTAACAGTTTCCAGGGGCAACAAGAATTTGAATTTCAACATTTTATATATATTTTTATATTCAGTCAATAATTAAATACCTGTTTTGATCTACTCATTAACAGGTATAATGTTAGGTCAAAGGTTTAACACAGTTTGACTGTAATATGGACATGATGGTGTTTTCAGTCAGTGTAGCTCATGATTGGCAAATTACACAGACTATATTAATGCAGTGCTTCATACTGAGAAAACTTGGTGACTTCAAACATAAGTTCAAACGTTATCTAATTTTTTTTTCTTTTTTGCCTGTGATTCAGATATTTAACACATTTAAACTGCTGCAAACATCTGATTGCTTTACAAATAATTTAAAAACTTGAGTGTTTGGTTCCTTAAGATATCATAGGTTCACTGTTTAATGTTGATTTGCTATTACTGCTTCTCCAGATGGAGGGTTTTTCTGTGGTTTATATTTTGCCTCCTTTCAATGTATTTTAAATATGCACTTGAGTTGTAATACATTTAGTCCATTGAGAATTACATTACCAATTTAAGCTATGTTTTAGCACACACTTTGGCCACCATATTGCATCATACGCCTTTGAAGTTAACAAGGGCCAACAAAATTAGATTACATTCCTGATTTTGTGAATTTCAGACTTCTGACCACTCATGGCTTTTATTGTATACAGTATAAACGTTTGTTCTATCTTTACACAGTCATGTAGTGTTGACTGCTGTTCTTTTGTTATATCACATGGCAGTTTTTACTTAATTACTCAACATTGTGGTTTGAGTGTAGATTTGTGTTAATAATTGTAATGATGGGTTCAGTGTAATCTGAACGTGATGTATAAGTACAGAAAAACATATTACTCCTCTAGTGCTTTCAAAGCTTTCGCAATCCTTCACTCTCTATGAGTACTTCCTCATCAATTGGTGGGCATTATGTACTGTATTTTGCTCTAAATGTTTTGTTTCCATGATTATGCTTGAATTGTGAATATTTCCATTTCCTTTTAGTTTTTGTGCATGTGGAAAAATAACATGCAGGTACCTAGAGTGCCAGTGATATATTAATATTGATCTCCCTGCCCCTTAAGTAAAGTAGTAAACCAAGTGTGTGATTACATTATGAAGCTCTCAGGTTATTTTGATGTGTTGTCTTGCTATTCAATGTGATTTTCTATATACTTCCAGATGATACATTATTTAATATGATTAAATAATCACTCATGTATTCCAGTCTCATCTTAGTGTTATAAACTTCAGTAATATAGTACATAAATGTGTTACTATATTTCTTGATGATTTCATTAAATTGAACTCAAGTAGGCTTAATAATGAAATTCCTCATGACATTTGATATGTATGCCATTTACTTAAATTGCAGTTTGTGCACTGTTTCTTTTATTATACTTGTGTGGCATATACATGTACAGTATATGCACTCTGAACATACAGTTTGATCATGGGGTAAATAATTTAAAAATTTTGAAGTACATACATTGAAAATTATCATTTACTGTCACTCTACGCTATCCACATATATGCTCTTTATCTGTATGATCTACTTTGTATTGCCTTGTTGGCTTCTTAAGTGAAACATGTGTACCTGACAGACAGTGTATAGTCTGAAGCACTGGATATGTATGTTTGCATTCCTTACATTTTGATTGCGACAATTTTTTTTTTTCCTATGTGGAGAAATGTATGACAATTGACAAAATATTGTTCTGCAAACATTAAAAGTACACTTCAACTATAATACACTATTTCATTGTTACATTGCTTTATTTTCAGTTTTGTCAATTATATGGAACTGTGAGGATGGTCAATGACAGAAAGCAGGTGTTATAAGTTTCAGGAAGCAGCAGTGTCATGCATTTCTCAAAGACAATAGTTATCTAACAATTTTAGGGAGACTCTAAGTGCACATGAATGTCTTTGTGTGAAGACTTAAACACAAAAGTATCTTTGTCTACCATCTGATCATTTTGTATGTTCACCATCTCCTCAAGGGGTGACTCAGAATGTGGGCTTGGATTGAGTTCCTCCTCATTTCTTAACTTCTCCAGACATACCACCCTCTCCTGATTGTGGAAGTAACTGTTACAGAAACTTTAGATTTTGCAGTTAAATTTTTCATTTGATACATAAATTTCCTTGTGTGAAATTTGTATGTTAATACTGTTGCAGTCTGACAGTGTGCTGAAGAGTTTGTGTAAAATTAGATAATTTTTCATATTTATTTACTTTTCAATAACACTGGGAAATTCATGTGAACATCAGTGCAAAGTACTTTGTGAAAATGGAATTTGTGGTGTGCTTGGAGTACTGACTGTGAAAGAGAAACTCTTTGATATTTGTAATGCATAAGTCTGGTGTCACTGTCATTTGTACGATTAATGTCATTGGAATTTGCTCTCCTTTAAAGGAAGCAAATATTTCATATTAATCTTACTGAAATTCTTAAGTTAATGTAACTTTTTCAAGCATTGTAATGAAGACTGTTGTAAAAATGTATCTGTATTGGGCATGCTTTGTTAAATGGTAGAGACAAAAATTGTCGCACAATTTGCTTGTTAGAAATAACTTACTGTTTATATTATGATGGGACGAAGCAACTTTGTTTCAAGAATAACAGCTAATTATTTGACTCAGAGAGCTGGTACTGATAGCTAAGTTGTAGCCTGAATGTAGCTTTTGTTGTGTAGATGTACACAACTTCCCATGTGCAATAAAAGATAACCTGTAAGAAGTGTCTGTAATGGTTTTGTTCTAAAAGTTATATTTATTCAGTAACAGTGTCATTACTGTATAAGTAACAACTTGATTCCTTTTCTGTGCACTGATATAAAATTGTAGTTAGACTGCAACTATCATGTACAAAATTTCACAATCCATGGAAATACTCTGTCCTTCATACAACAATGCTCCTTTTTCATCAGGCACTCTCTGACAGTCTTTGAAAATGCCACCACATGACTGACTAAGCTGTTACCTAATTCTGACATTGATTCCACTTATTTATCAGACTACTATCACCTTTCCTGTCAGCCTCCCTTGGCCAACTCTTGATTTTTCGACCCCAATGGTATTAGGTTGTGAAGCTGGGCGGTGTCTTTCATATTCTTTCTCTAATCATTATGTGGAAGGGGGGAGGAAGGCATGCTCAGGTGTTGTGAAGCCAGCATTCCTTGTAGAGCAATCAAATAATACTAAGCCTGGTCCTCCAAGCTGCAGGTTGTGTGTTTAAGGCTGGTAACATACCCATGTAGATGTCCCCACACACCTGAAAATAATCATCCTCAAATACGAATGCGAAGTAAGAGGCGGTGAGGTCGGAAAGGGTTATTGTGGATGTGTAGAGAGCAGTGTTCGTATGATATCACTCTGATTAAGCTCTGGTTTTGTAACAAAATGTGACCACAGTTGGAGATGTTCTTTGCATGAAGTAAGTGGTATGGAAACATGAGCCTACTGAATAAGGAAGCACCCTTGGTAGAAGGGTTGCTGGGTTTGGTTGTGATTCCACTGAAAGGCGTTATGAGGTGTTTTGGAAACACGTAATCTCACATTGCTGCCACTACTACATGGACAATACTGGAGTGGTGTATATCAATGAGGTGAACTCGATGGTTACTGAATAAATACAGATGAGACATAGCAGACTCCTGTTCTATAATACCAATGACAGTGTGCAGCAGATGAAGAACATAATTGTGGCTGCCAGATCTGAAGAGGAGACCAAAGTGAAAATGATTACACTATGCTGTGATGGAACACTGCCAAAAGTTACTTCTTCCCAAGGCAGTCTATCTTCAGTGCACGGCCTCTCAAGTAGTACGATGTCTGAAGGTCTCTGTCCTGGAGCTCACGGATGTGTGCACTGTTCCTACTGTCCATGACTATTACTATGAAGACAGTGACTGTGTGTTGCTTATGATCATTCTCCATCTTTGCCATCATATGAAGAGTTCCAGCCAGATGTGGAACTGCAGTACTTCACTTGGGGCAAAGGACATCAACTGCATGTAGGGCAACAGCCTTGGTGGAATTGGCAATTCAAGAGGACTACCTGGCCAACAACATGCTTCACCGGTACTGTACATGTCTCACCTTCCCTGACGGCCATCAGCATTATAGATGCTGAGGTTGTAAATGGCAGTTAGTCCCAAACTACAGGTAGTATATTCTCTGGCACATTTCACTGTAGTAGATGTGGCACATCAAGGTATTCTGATGAGTTTTCTGCTGATAGTAATATTTAGTACCAGTGGACTATTACTTACACCTAATCAGAAAGCAGCCAGCTGAAAAGAAATATAGTCAAGATGCAAGCAGCAGCCCGCACCTCAACAGGATGTGGTAATGACAGTGCCTGTTTAATGATCAGCAGCTCTTATGTCAGACACACTTTTCCCCCTCTCCAAATCCCCTTCCCCTCGACCTGTTCTGTTGCTCATTTAGCAATAGAAGCAGCAAATAGCAAACAGCACTGAGTATAAAGTCACTCTGTATTTAAATTAGAATGTAAAATTTATGCTCACTGTGTTAGTACATAAACTAAAATGGCTAGTGTATATTCTCCAAATAATCTTTTAATGTCATATTTTATTTCTTCAATTATGTGAATGGAAATAATTGTAAATCGATTATAATCTACATCACATCACTGTAATATTGGTTAAATATGTATTATTAGTATGTAGTATAGTCATAGACATCTCAAAAATAGTTTCAGAATGTAAGTCTAAATGTGGAACTATTTCAACAATGCACAAGACAGAGGAAGTTCTGTGGTCTGATGTATGTAATGTTAGTAGACATAATTCTCCATCTCTTTTGCACTCTGCCATCATCCCAGCTGATGTTAAATTGAAGGAAGTTAACTATACAATTGTATCATTAGATGTAAGGTGAAAAATTGAAACAAATGTAATGCTCATTACATTCACACAGTCAGTGAAAATGGAGATGTAGCTCTGAAATTTGTTGTACAATAATTAAAAAATAAATACCTATGAATGACAGAATATTGACTTGATTAATGCTTACTTAATGTTACTGTTTCTATTATATTGACAAATGTTGTTGTTATGAACAAACAACTTTATAGATATATCATAACAACAGTTTCTTAGAAATTTATAACATGCTTGCATGGTTATCATGTAGATATCTTGAATACAAACAGGTTAATGCAGTGGATTTCCAAACGTGTCTAATTTACTTGTGGAAATTTTGTAGCACATGGATGACAAGGTACAAATGTACCAGTAAACTACAGATCCATTAAACAATCAAACTCCTATGTGTGAAGCAACTTTAATAGTCCAATTACTTTAAAATGAGTTTGATTACTTCACAGTGAGTTAGTGTGTTAAATATTTGACTTCAAGTACAACAACAAACCTTACCTAAACTTTTTCCACTTATGTGCTAAAAGTTAATTGGATTCCATTAAGAGGTCACATTCTCAAATACTGGATAAACAAACCCCAGGTAGCAGCATGCTGTCAGTTACACTTCTTAAAGACAAGTTCACAGTGCCTAAAACTAATACTTGTTTCTTTCTGTTTTAAACTTATAATATATTTCTTAATGTGCAGCAACAGATTATGAGGGCATTTTAAATTTTCAGAGTTGGTCAGTCATTATGTGGAATAACAAAACTAAAAACTGAAACTTCCTGGCAGATTAAAACTGTGTGCCCGACCGAGACTCGAACTTGGGACCTTTGCCTTTCGCGGGCAAGTGCTCTACCAACTGAGCTATTGAAGCACGACTCACGCCCGGTACTCACAGCTTTACTTCTGCCAGTACTTCGTCTCCTACCTTCCAAACTTTACAGAAGCTCTCCTGCGAACCTCGCAGAACTAACACTCCCGAAAGAAAGGATATTGCGGAGACATGGCTTAGCCACAGCCTGGGGGATGTTTCCAGAATGAGATTTTCACTCTGCAGCGGAGTGTGCGCTGATATGAAACTTCCTGGCAGATTAAAACTGTGTGCCCAACCGTGACTCGAACTCGGGACCTTTGCCTTTCGCGGGCAAGTGCTCTACCAACTGAGCTACCGAAGCACGACTCACGCCCGGTACTCACAGCTTTACTTCTGCCAGTACCTCGTCTCCTACCTTCCAAACTTTACAGAAGCTCTCCTGCGAACCTTGCAGAACTAGCACTCCTGAAAGAAAGGATATTGCGGAGACATGGCTTAGCCACAGCCTGGGGGATGTTTCCAGAATGAGATTTTCACTCTGCAGCGGAGTGTGCGCTGATATGAAAATCCTGGCAGATTAAAACTGTGTTTCATATCAGCGCACACTCCGCTGCAGAGTGAAAATCTCATTCTGGAAACATCCCCCAGGCTGTGGCTCAGCCATGTCTCCGCAATATCCTTTCTTTCAGGAGTGCTAGTTCTGCAAGGTCCGCAGGAGAGCTTCTGTAAAGTTTGGAAGGTAGGAGACGAGGTACTGGCAGAAGTAAAGCTGTGAGTACCGGGCGTGAGTCGTGCTTCGGTAGCTCAGTTGGTAGAGCACTTGCCCGCGAAAGGCAAAGGTTCGAGTCTCGGTTGGGCACACAGTTTTAATCTGCCAGGAAGTTTCATATCAGCGCACACTCCGCTGCAGAGTGAAAATCTCATTCTGGAAACATCCCCCAGGCTGTGGCTAAGCCATGTCTCCACAATATCCTTTCTTTCAGGAGTGCTAGTTCTGCAAGGTTCGCAGGAGAGCTTCTGTAAAGTTTGGAAGGTAGGAGACGAGGTACTGGCAGAAGTAAAGCTGTGAGTACCGGGCGTGAGTCGTGCTTCGGTAGCTCTGTTGGTAGAGCACTTGCCCGCGAAAGGCAAAGGTCCCGAGTTCGAGTCTCGGTCAGGCACACAGTTGTAATCTGCCAGGAAGTTTCATATCAGCGCACACTCCGCTGCAGAGTGAAAATCTCATTCTGAAAACTAAAAACTGACTAATTCCAGGGGCAGTGTTTTTTTTATTTTATTTTTTTTTTTTTATTGCTCCGACAGGTCTTTGTTATTACAGTAATATTTATTCTGAATGCCAAGTCTACCATTATTGGTATTAAAATAATCCTCTCATTTTGGATTCTGCACTTCTACACAGTTGCAGCTGCACTGTGTCTCAATAATGGTATACATGCGGCTAAAGATCAATGTGATACAGTACACTACATCCTACAGTTGGATGTATTTGACATTTGGAGCCCAGTGCTATCTTACATAATCAGCACACTAACATAGGGTGGTCAGATGAAGAACTTTCAGTGAGAGGTGTAAGGATGTTACACTAACTTCTTAGATTCTAGTATTTTATTATTTTCAATATTGCTCTACATTCAGCTTTCATATGTTCATGTTTATATTTTCTGTTCAACAAACCTTTAGATTCTCCTTTCCTGGATATGAATTGAATTGTCTGCTTGTGTGCAAAGTTTAGAAGTTACCTCAATCTGTCTATTGTAGGGAGAGAAATTAATTCCTATTTGCAGTAGGCAATAGCTGTAAATCATCATCTGCATCATTGTTAATAGTTTATAGTGGTTGTTGTAATTCAGTGAGCAGCTCATCAAATTTGTCAATCTGATTGAAAGACACCTGGAATATTTGTATTGACTTGAGTTGGCCCACTAGTAAATCCTGCAACTTCTCATTTGCCGAATTCAGAGATTCTGGAAAGGAGTGTTTCTCACTGCTGCATCAGTCATGGAGGGATGTGATTACTGAGAAAAGTGAATGTGTGTTGTGACATAACTTCTGCACTCACTGGCTTTTTCCTTTTTTTCTTGTCTTCCAGAGAATAGTGATCTGACTGGAAAGTGATTTCTTTGGGTTTACTAAACTTGAATCCAAAATTCACCGTCACATGTGATATTACTTCCATGTTATAAATTAATGACACAGGCTAGTGAAGATGCCCATTTTGAAAATGCCGAAATTCACTTTCTCTCCATTTTGTTTCAAGCTGTGTACAATTGCATGTTACATTCATACAATCATTCATACTAATTATAATGTGCATGGCTCAAACTTTTGGAATAGAGAGTGTGATGTTTACTGAAAACCACTTTTCTACAAGCTGAGATCACTTTCATTCTCAGTTACTCAAACACAGTTTGTGGGTGAGAACAGAAAAATTATTGCGAAGTAAACAAAACATGATAAGCAGTTAAGTAAATAGGACATTCTTAAAATTTGTAATCATTGCACCAAAAAATATGACAAAATCTGATTAAAACTTCCATTCACTTCCTTATTCACTTTCCTAAGGAAAGTGAGAAAAACTGCTCTCTTCAATTGTCACAAGTAAAACACCACCCAGTTCACTCTGTAATGCAAATAGTTCCTGAGGAAAAGATACTTAAAGCTGTGAGAACTTGAATTTGCTAAAAATTGATGCCCAAAACAAAGACAGTACTTTTTAATGTCAAACAAAATAGGGTTTCAGATCTCTCTTAAGTGATACCCCTTATGTCCATTATAAACAGAATTACAGGGGTATCCTGTTCTGTTTGGTTTTTAATAAGTGTTTGGTATTCGATTTCTGCAAGTTTTCACTGCCGGTGCACTGTCACGCTTAGCACTGGTGGACAGTTAGAGTGGTGCAAGTGTAGTAGACCTAGATAGTGTACAAAGGAGCTGCTATATGCTTTAATTTCTGTTTGAACGAATTAGTGTGCCAGATTAATCACATGAAGATGCTGGCCAGGTGAACCTCTTGGCTGACGTTATGTTCTGGCTGGAGCCTGGTTATGAGTAATAATGATATAGTAATGCTGGACACGAAAGCAAGATCACATATGAACATAGTTTTATATTACATTGTACACAGCTCCTGAGAGCTTACATAGAGATACAATACACATCATAGTATTATGCCAAATGCTTTAGTTGTGTATGAAAGCTCTTGATGTATGAATTCCAAAGACACTCTGTTCACCTAATACTTGCATATAAAAGACTGCCACTAGGTTCTTTCATGTGAGATATTCTTAACACCGCAATCAACATACTTAGTTCCAAAATGCTGATTTCTTGGGGTGTATGAACTAGAGGATTTTTTAGACCTTTGCAGCTGCAGAAGTGGTTCAATGTCATGTTGTGTATTTGTCCAGTGCCACATCAGGTCAGTGAATAAATCACCAAGAGAATTAGCTCATTTCCATGATTATGAAATCCTCATCACTGAAAATATACAAATACTGCTCAATATCATATGATAATCAGAAACTGTGCAACAATGAAGATTTCCCCACGAACTCCATAGATAACTACTCCAGAGTAGTTGTGCACATCAGATGGAAACTTGCTACCCTCCAGTGAATGTGAGGTATGAGTGAAGGTCGGCAAGATGTGTCACCTGTTAACATTATTTGTCTGATATTGTAATTAGCTATCTCTTGCCAGAAGGAGCTGCATTTCCTGTAATTGTCATGATGGTATTGCTTTTACTTGGCAGGAAAGACCCAAGGAGTTTCAGACAGTTAAAGGGTGCCCACAACACTTAATGCATGCAAGATTACTGCACAACTTTTACAACCTTGAAAGATGCCCCAGCTATAGGAAGCAATGGTTAGGCACAAAAGCTCTCCTTCAGTAGTAGACCTCTGTTTTCATATGAAGCAGGGTCTGTAACTAAAAGACATGGCCTATATTTAAGGCACTGTGCTACAGTAACTGGGAAAACTCAGTAATCATTAACTCTTTGTCTTCCTACTGACAGGCTTTTTCCATTTGGACTGCACAGTGCACTGTATATCCCCTGTATTGCTATGTGACCTGGAGCTATGGTAGCTCTGCTAACAGAAGGGTCTGTAGTGACTGCAGCATGGGAGTTCAGGCTCCAGGTTGTATTTCTGGTGCTGCAGAGTGGAGACTTGTGTCCGTTACATACACTAACCTGGCTGTATGTAGACAGGTACCCTCCAGAAAGGAGAATCTAGCTTAGTTAGGTAGGGCTATTCCAGCAGAAAGTCTTGCTAACAACTGGAACATCAGACATTGCTGGGAGTGTTGTGGTGTGACACTGTGATTACATTGCAAATGCATGGCATTAAAGATTCTGTGGCCTGTGACCCTTTCATTTTACTTCTTAGGTTCATTACTCATGTAACCAAATACAAGTGGTGTGACACATATGTTACAATGCAGTGCTGGGTAAGTACAAGTTGACTAGTACCAAAAATTATTTTTGGGGGGATGCAAAAGTTGCTTAATTGTAGCTTGCCCAATGCTATTGGTATTTATCAGATAAGATGCAATCCAAAGCTGCTTCTTTCTTCTTGTGAATTTCCATATGGCTTCCAATTAACAATCTTCATTCAGATACCTAATCTGTAATGTTATAGTGCTTCTTTAAAGGCACCCACACTCCATACTTATATCCAGTCTCCATTAATCACTCGTACCTTCATATTTACTACTGGAAAATCCAAATATGTCTTGATGGATTGCAGCACATTGCATCATCCATACAACAATATTTTACATGATCTGAGACACCAGAGATCAGACATTGCATACTGTTACATCTGTTAACACATTTTTTTTAGTTCACTGCTTCTGGCATTTGCTACAGGAGAGGACTACTATATCATTGTTCTCATGCAATTTTTGTAAAAACTATTGTGTAACTCTGAGTATCTATCACAAAATTCTTTGCAGTCAACTAAAAGATGAAAATGAGAATTTCATTCCCTAGCAGTGTTCCATACTGTGCATAAATGAGAGATTTTGAGCATAAAGTAGACTATGCCATTGAGACAACATTCTACCACATGAACCATTCAATGATGGATTGGAAGCCATCAAAAAGACAGCACTGCAACCCCCTGTTGGCTGTAGGTAAGACTAGGAGAAGCACTAGGCTGGTATTGGACATGAGGGCAATTAATAAAATAATAATCGTGTGAGAATCTGAGCAGAAAATTTAGTTCAACAAGTACAGTGGAGCCAAGGATCAAGTACCTCATTTCCATCAATTTGAGTATGTTGTATCGACAGATAAGTCTAAACAGAGCTCCTGTAAAGTACACTGCTTTTATTTCTGCATGTCATACCTACCCGTTTAGAATGACATCAGTTACTCTAAACATGAGTGTTGGTGTGTTTATAATAACATTACATGATGTGTTAGGCCCAGAATTACTACAAAGAATTACTTTATATGTGGGTGATTTGATGAATGCCACACAAATTTTGGAAGTGCACATGTCATTGGTAGAGAAAGTTTTAGAATACTTTCAGCAATATGATGTTAAAGGCAATATGAAAAAAAAAAAACAACAAATTTTCTAGACAGAGAGAGAGAGAGAGAGAGAGAGAGAGATATATATATAGAGAGAGATAGATAGAGAGAGAGAGAGAGAGAGAGAGAGAGAGAGAGAGAGAGAGAGAGAGAGAGAGAGAGAATGAATAAATTTCTTCTGGCACATTATTATGCCTCAATATATCGTAATTGACAAAACAAAAATACAAGGAGTTCATAACTTCCCAGTATACCAAACAGGTGCAGTTAAAAGTATCTTCAGATTTAGCCAATGAACATTGTCATTTTGTTCCAAACCAGTTTTTATATGCAGAACAATTACAAAATTTTGTACGCAGACTGATCCCTTAGATTGGGTCTGAAGTAATCCAGTCTGCTTTTAATAAGATCAAAGATGCACTAGCAAGTAAACAGTTGGTGTACCATATGAATGTCCCAGGATTTTTGCTTGACAACTGATGCTTCATTTACTAGGTTGGGAGCTTCTCTCTTCCAAATTAGGGGTTTAGATGGTAGATGAAGTGTCTGTACACTACCCTTTCCTAATGGGCCTACACAGCCATTGAATATGAAGTTGTCACAATTATGTACCCTTTCAGGAAATTCCACCACTATTTTGTTGATAATTACACCAAAGTATAGTGTGGTTGCCAACCTTTAAGCTTTCTACTCAGTTGCAAATTAGTGTATGCAGAAGTGGTTCACTTCAGTAATACAATTTAAAAATAGTTTGTCATGGAACAGAACAATGTAGTAACTGACACATTACCATGTTTACCTGAAGAAATATCCAGTAACTTTTGCTCTGAGGGATGAAGTTCTAAATATAATGTCTTTCTGGTGCATGATAACACTTATTGTCTGTGTTTCATGTCAGCAGCAATGTGTGTCATCTCCAAGACAGGAATCCTAGGTGGAGAGAAATCAGAATACAATCTGCACTTGACCCACCTAAGACACTAGTTAGATACTATGTTCTTCACAATAATGTATTATTTTGTTGTTGTTTTACCCAGTATAACTGGTGTAATTGCATTCCAGAGGACAACCTGGAGAACCTAATCTTGTACATCCATTAAGCACTGGGGATCCTGAAGTGGTTAAATGTGCTGAGAAAATCAATGGCTATTGCTATTTTCCTTACCTGTAAAAGACAGTAAAATGGATTATCCACAAACATCTACTCTGTCAAAGTGTGAAACCTCAAAACTGTGGCTCTGAAGGTGAGCTCCACCCAGTCTGGGTGGAAGAAGAGATTTAGGTGACATTACCTCATGCTCTAGAGTTTGCTTTCCAGTTACGGTCCTCTGCTGCTGTGCACATTCAAATCACCCACTATATGCACAGGCACTCATATTAAGCTAAAGTTTAGGAGCACTGTGCTGCCACAAAAAGCTGAACACAGGTTGTAAGTCAGCTGGAGTGAGACGTGGGCTGCCAGATTCACTTGAAGGACACAGATCTCTAGTGTGCCTGGTGAACTGAAGAGATCAGCAACGAAAAGTTATAGTTTATTATCTAGAAAAATGTATTTTAGTATAGAGGTCTAGTAGGTACAGGTAGTACATATACATAATAAAGATGGGATGGCAGGCATGATTGTGGAATGAGGACACAGTAGCATGTTCTGTTTCCCACAACCTACATGAATGCATTTGAAATGTCAGATGAGGAATCATAATTCAGGTCTTAGATATGGTAGCCAGGTAAGCTTGCAGCTCAGTAATATCACAGACAAAAAATTTAGAGCAGCCAGCTACTAGTCAGACTTGGGACAAACTATATGATACGAGATTCAAAACTTTCATGTCTTTGTTGACATTTTCTATCGTAAGTGGCCACGATTTCTTTTTTATATATGAAAAGTGGTCAAAACACTTCATCATAAATTTTAGTATTTCTATCAAACAAAGATTTGATAGATTCATCCACATTAGTCCATGTTGATGTAATTCAATAGCTGAAGTGAAAAACGTATAAGTAGTTTATCAGATGATAGCGAAAATCAAAAGATCCTAATTCCCAACACTAAAATAATATGGACACTTGCAAAAAACATAAAAATATATGTGGACACTACATTAAATGGCGAAAATGTGTGGATGTCAGCATAAATGACGGGGAATGCTATGTTTTGATGTAGCAAAACATTTATAAAGATTTGATATAGCACTATGGCAACAAAGGAGTTACTACTGTAATTTTGTGTTTCCTTGTTAGAGTTGTGGGGCATTTCACTAGCAGTGCTATCATGTATAAACACCGCTGTGTTTCAGTCTTCCATATAAATCTGACCACTAACAAAATCTCTAACTTTGGCTATGGTGTACGAAAGAAGATGTTTCTGTAAAGGATAACAGTTCAGGGCTGTAAGAGTTTAGATTAGTGAGGTTTCCCGCTTTAGGCCCAAGAGTGTTCTGCAGTTGTAACTAAGTGAAGGCAGCAGCTTCTAAGCAGTCAGTGTATTAATTACATGTCACAAAGTACAATCAGTAAGTCTATAATAACTGTTCCACATTCAGTGCCATTCTGCTCCAGATAACTTTACTTCTGCTCTTATGTGTTACCTTCTTTAGGACCGCCTGAATCTTTTGAAGTGTGTAGATTGTTGTTTTTTATGGATCACACCTACAGATATCTATTATGAGGTTTGATGTAAGAAAAAGAAAGATTAATTTCTACATCTACATCTACATCCATCTACATCCATACTCCGCAAGCCACCTGACGGTGTGTGGCGGAGGGTACCCTGAGTACCTCTATCAGTTCTCGCTTCTATTCCAGTCTCGTATTGTTCGTGGAAAGAAGGATTGTTGGTATGCTTCTGTGTGGGCTCTAATCTCTCTGATTTTATACTCATGGTCTCTTTGCTAGATATACGTAGGAGGGAGCAATATACTGCTTGACTCTTCAGTGAAGGTATGTTCTCGAAACTTTAAAAAAAGCCCGTACCGAGCTACTGAGCATCTCTCCTGCAGAGTCATCCACTGGAGTTTATCTATCATCTCCATAACGCTTTTGCGATTACTAAATGATCCTGTAATGAAGCGCACTGCTCTCCGTTGGATCTTCTCTCTCTCTTCTATCAACCCTATCTGGTACGGATCCCACACAGCTGAGCAGTATTCAAGCAGTGGGCAAACAAGCATACTGTAACCTACTACCTTTGTTTTCAGATTGCATTTCCTTAGGATTCTTGCAATGAATCTGTCTGGCATCTGCTTTACCAACGATCAACTTTATATGATCATTCCATTTTAAATCACTCCTAATGCGTACTCCCAGATAATTTATGGAATTAACTGCTTCCACTTGCTGACCTGCTATTTTGTAGCTAAATGTATTCGTAGCTCATTAAAGTTGTCTACATTGAGACTGAATTGCCATACCCTGCACCATGCGTCAATTCACTGCAGATCCTCCTGCATTTCAGTACCATTTTCCATTGTTACAGTACTTGGGCACAGTCAGCTTCAATGATTTTGTGCTGCCTTCTTGCAACCTGTGATTCTGTTCCTGCTCATGCCACATAAAACAGGTAGCTTCATGTTTCTATCTCGGTGTGCACATGTAAATCTCCACTAGAACACACATGCTACAAAAATATCTGTAGCTAAAAATCTTGGGACATCAAATCTTTGTGTGTTCCTGTGCACAACAAATCAGTTACCCACAGATGAGTCACTGCCTGTCTTCAGTTTTTGTTGTTGTCATGTTATTGTAATTGGTAAATGGTTGCACAATTGTGTTGGTGGCTAGTGCAGGTAGAGGAGACACAGGGATGATAACTGCTTTCAAATAATTGAGGTGTAAGTATTTTATGTTGGAAGTGAGGGACCACTTGAAGTCTGATTCATATGTAGGACAAAAATCCCCAGGGAATCCAAAATGAAGATGATTAATATGTGTCAGAAGGTGTAAGCCTACAACTGTGTGAAATCTTGCAGTTGGAATTAGCCCTTCACTGTTAAATTTGGTTGATCTCACGTGGCTCCCCTAGAAATATCATGTAATGTACAGTTGTCTTGTCAGTTGAAATAGAAAGCTTGGTATAATGTGTGACCTGTGATTAGCGAAAGTCAGAAACTGATGACACACAGTTTCACAGTGGCTGAGGATCCTGCAATTTAAAAAATGCTTTAGAAATAACAATTGACCCCTACCAAATTCCAAAAGCATGATGTGCCTTTTTAGACTACAAAGAATGATCTCATGCCACATGTGATTTTTAGTATGGTCATATTATTCTTTCAAAAGTACCCTGCTACTTAAATGGAAACTTTTACACATTGCAGTGTACAGATTTGTAATAGATCTGTGTTGTGGGGACATTATCTGGTGGCAATTAATGCAGATAATCTGAGCTCATTATGTAGCTCTAATTGCAAAAGTACTTTTGTAACGTTCTGTTACCTAAATCTGATGTCGTTATTTTCTCTAAACATAGTTGGCTGTGAATTACATGTTGAGATTGTCAGACAATTTCTTCCATAAGCGAAAGCTCGTAGTTTATAAATTTTTGGCTTGAAATTACTGTATGTTCAATCTCAGAAATGTCTGAGAAGGATTTTTAAGCATTTTTAAAATTATTATACTTGGAAACAATTACAAATAAGTGTATTGTTCAAATTTTGTAGCAGTATAGGCTAAGTAAAATCCTTCTAATGCAGATGACAAATTGATGTGTTATGTAGGTACTGTGCATGAAAACTGCTAGCAGTGAATAGTCTAAACAGACAGATGTGTCTCAATAATGTCCAGTTTCAGAAAATTATCTTACCATGAAAGATGCTTGTTGGTTATGTCTACAATAAGACAGGCCATTCATTATATGCTATTTCTCACAAAGTAAATCTGCAGTTGCCAACCCACACAATTTCAAAGTATGTGAACTACCTACATTAATTGTATAGAAGTTCTCATTGCTTGTCAAACCTCAGTCCATGCAAACATGTTCAAGATATGTTACTTGGTGCCTCCATATGCACAACAAAAAAATGACACACACACACACACACACACACACACACACACACACACACACACACACACACACACACACACAAGCCACAGTTGTTAGACTTAGGAAGGTGAATGATGTTTCCAGGAGAATAAAGCATGGGGAAAATGTCTTGCATATCCAGTTTCTTCTACACCATTGTATAGAGTTGCATTCATCTTATCCCAACAGTATGTTCCTTTGTACATAGTGTGTTATAAATTTCTGTGCATGTTTCAGAGTTGTGCTTACATATAGCTCCTTCCACATCTGCATCCCTAACAGTTTTTTTTTTAAATCACTGATTGTTTCCCTACTAGGAACTGATATGTGGATTATGCTGATTTAGGTACCCCCAAGTGTTCCACAGGTATGACTAGTGCGTACCTGCATTATCTGTTAAGCCCTCTGACTCTTGATCAGTCTTGTAGAAAAGCTGTAAACTGATTTACAGATATTGTGCAAATGATGTACACTATACAGTTTTATACTAACATGACTTTTTTCCATATTTATTACCACCAGAAAATACTATGCACATCAAATGCTTCTACGCAAGTAAATTTGCTCATCAACCAGCCTACCCCTCTCTCCTATGACACAGTACCACAGTAGCAAATGCAATCACTGTCTGAAGTTACAGTAATTCCTAGATGCAATATTTTCAGTATAGTTTGACAAAAACTAACATTCCTTGTGTAGCAAATGCTCACAGCAGTTCCAAGACATATGTTTATTAGATACTTAGTGTAAGGTGCTTTGTCAATGGCCACATCTATACTAGTGTAATTGGGCACTGAACTCCACTGCTGGTTTTTCTGATGGGTGTGAGGAAGATGATGGGAATGTGTCCATGGATGTCTCCTGGTGTCAAAATAGCAACATTTATTAATAAACAGCAATATATTGGTTGTGGGCACTCTAGGCGAGGGTTGCTTCCATTCGTAATATTTTTGGTGGTGACAGAGGTGACTGGTGGATGTTCACAAACGCGCCAGCTGCTGCATCTGTAATTGCATTGGCATAACTTGAATCTGCTGCGTTGCCAGTGGCACTCCAGCCTTCCAGGGCATTTTGCTGCAGCTGGAACAACTCACTGTGGGACTCAGTCATGCTGGCAACTGGGGGGTGTGGCAGGACAGATCAGTGCCCTGTCTCAGCAGACATCCCCAGCACCGACACTCTGGTGTGAATGGGCCAGTGTCCCTGGCCCTGCCCCACTCATGGTGTTCAAGCCAGCAGTATCCAGGATAATGCCGACAGTGCATTATCACAAAGCACCCCGAGCAATGGCTCCAAAGACAGTGTCCTAAGATAATTAAGGCTGGATAGTTATGGCAGTGGAGTCACTCTGGCAGCTCCTGGGAAACTACCTGCATTATGACAGTGACTATTACAATGATTGTGATTGCAGTTAAAACTCTGAACTGGTGGTGGTGGTAAGTAACACGGCTCTGTGTCACTCAAACACCTCAAGACAGATGATGTCGATGAGCGGGCTGCCGGTCCTTAAATGTGGCTTTCTTTTGCTGGTCTGCTGTTTTTCTTTCCCAGTAGGTCAGGGGAATATTCTGGTGTTGCTCAGCTGGTCTATCTGATCCAATTACTGCCTCGATGTCGGTGCCCTGGCTTGCAGTGAGCTGCTTCTTGCCATGTCTTCTCCTGTATGGTGAACTGGCTGTTGACACAGCATTATCCTGTGTTACTGTACTCGGCACTCCACCGACCAATTATGCCACAGTATCGTAGCACTGAACTGCACAACTGAGTGTAACACACACAGATTCAGGCTCCTAATACTCCTTCACTTTTTAACTATCTTTATTATTCCAAATTCCTAGCTTTAACTAATTTAATCACTCTCATCTTTCAACACACTATAGTTTGTTCAGTCCCCAATCCAAAAATTGTATTGCTTTCAGTTTTAGAGAAAACAGGAGTAGAAGTCAACTTCCTCATTAGTGTGGTTCCTGAACTCACCTCTAGGTTTTTAATATGGGAATATGTAAAGCGTATTGTATACTCTTTACCAATAAGAACAGTAGTTGGGTTTTTAAAGTGAAGGTGTGCATCTTTCATAAACTTGTTCTATACTGAAAAATTATACTCTTTGCAAAAATAATGTGTTGCTAATGCTTTATCAGGAATGATGATATTATTAGTTTTATATTTCAATATACTGAAAGCATATGAAGACTGATCAATTTGTAATACAGAATGGGCTTATCGTTGTTTTTTGAAAATGTTTTCATGGGATACATCTTATCAGTGGAACATGATTCCACACATTTGCCAAAACACTCAAATCAAGTATTACCAAGGCACCACCTGATTTTCATCTGTAGGATGATTCTTCCTCTCTGGACCTCCTTACTTCATTCAGATATATTTATTTAGCACAAACTGAACAGTCAACCAACAGCTTGAATGTATCTTTATCAACAACAAAATTTAATTTTACAACATTTATGAGACATCAAATTTATTGTATGGATAATTGTTCATACAATAACATTGTTGTTGTTGTGGTCTTCAGTCCTGAGACTGGGTTGATGCAGCTCTCCATGCTACTCTATCCTGTGCAAGCTTCTTCATCTCCCAGTACCTACTGCAACCTACATCCTTCTGAATCTGCTTAGTGTGTTCATCTCTTGGTCTCCCTCTACGATTTTTACCCTCCACGCTGACCTCCAATGCTAAATTTGTGATCCCTTGGTGCCTCAAAACATCTCCTACCAACCGATCCCTTCTTTTAGTCAAGTTGTGCCACAAACTTCTCTTCTCCCCAATCCTATTCAATACCTCCTCATTAGTTATGTGATCTACCCACCTTATCTTCAGCATTCTTCTGTAGCACCACATTTCGAAAGCTTCTCTTCTCTTCTTGTCCAAACTAGTTATCGTCCATGTTTCACTTCCATACATGGCTACACTCCATACAATTACTTTCAGAAACGACTTCCTGACACATAAATCTATACTCGATGTTAACAAATTTCTCTTCTTTAGAAATGCTGTCCTTGCCATTGCCAGTCTACATTTTATATCCTCCCTACTTCGACCATCATCAGTTATTTTGCTTCCCAGATAGCAAAACTCCTTTACTACTTTAAGTGTCTCATTTCCTAACCTAATTTCCTAACCTAATTTGCTCAGCATCACCCGATTTAATTCGACTACATTCCATTATCCTCATTTTGCTTTTGTTGATGTTCATCTTATATCCTCCTTTCAAGACACTGTCCATTCCGTTCAACTGCTCTTCCAAGTCCTTTGCTGTCTCTTACAGAATTACAATGTCATCGGCGAACCTCAAAGTTTTTACTTCTTCTCCATGAATTTTAATTACTACTCCGAATTTTTCTTTTGTTTCCTTTACTGCTTGCTCAATATACAGATTGAATAACATTGGGGAGAGGCTACAAACCTGTCTCACTCCTTTCCCAACCACTGCTTCCCTTTCATGCCCCTCGACTCTTATTACTGCCATCTGGTTTCTGTACAAATTGAAAATAGCTTTTCGCTCCCTGTATTTTACCGCTGCCACTTTCAGAATTTGAAAGAGAGTATTCCAGTTAACATTGTCAAAAGCTTTCTCTAAGTCTACAAAGGCTAGAAACGTAAGTTTGCCTTTTCTTAATCTTTCTTCTAAGATAAGTCGTAAGGTTAGTATTGCCTCACGTATTCCAACATTTCTATGGAATCCAAACTGATCTTCCCCGAGGTCCGCTTCTACCAGATTTTCCATTCATCTGTAAAGAATTCGCATTAGTATTTTGCAGCTGTGACTTATTAAACTGATAGTTCGGTAATTTTCACATCTGTCAACACCTGCTTTCTTTGGGATCAGAATTATTATATTCTTCTTGAAGTCTGAGGGTATTTCGCCTGTCTCATACATCTTGCTCACCAGATGGTAGAGTTTTGTCATGACTGGCTCTCCCAAGGCCATCAGTAGTACTAATAGAATGTTGTCTATTCCCGGGGCCATGTTTCGATTCAGGTTTTTCAGTGCTCTGTCAAACTCTTCATGCAGTATCGTATCTCCCATTTCATCTTCATCTACATCCTCTTCCATTTCCACAATATTGTCCTCAAGTACATCACCCTTGTATAAACCCTCTATATAATCCTTCCACCTTTCTGCCTTCCCTTCTTTGCTTAGAACTGGGTTGCCATCTGAGCTCTTGATATTCATACAAGTGGTTCTTTTCTCTCCAAAGGTTTCACTAATTTTCCTGTAGGCAGTATCTATCTTACCCCTAGTGAGACAAGCCTCTACATCCTTACATTTGTCCTCTAGCCATCCCTGCTTAGCCATTTTGCACTTCCTGTGGATCTCATTTTTGAGACGTTTGTATTCCTTTTTGCCTGCTTCATTTACTGCATTTTTATATTTTCTCCTTTCATCAATTAAATTCAATATTTCTTCTGTTACCCAAGGATTTCTATTAGCCTTCGTCTTTTTACCTACTTGATCGTCTGCTGCCTTCACTACTTCATCCCTCAGAGCTACCCATTCTTCTTCTACTGTATTTCTTTCCCCCATTCCTGTCAATTGTTCCCTTAATGCTCTCCCTCAAACTCTCTACAACCTCTGGTTCTTTCAGTTTATCCAGGTCCCATCTCAAATTCCCACCTTTTTGCAGTTTCTTCAATTTCAATCTGCAGTTTCAATCTGCAGTTCATAACAAATATATTGTGGTCAGAATCCACATCTGCCCCTGGAAATGTCTTAAATTTAAAACCTGGTTCCTAAATCTCTATCTTACCATTACATAATCTATCTGATACCTTTTAGTATCTCCAGGATTCTTCCAGGTACACAATAACATTACAGTACATAAATTTAACAAGATATCAGTCGTACTGGCACAACATTCATGTTCTTTAATTTAAATTTTTCATAATTAAAACTACTTTATTTCTACATGAGATGCTGCCTTTGTTATCAACAAATTCCATTATTATAACATGAAACACAATATTTTTTAACATTAACAGTGTTCCTAACAAGCCTAATCACACAGTTTGATGCTGAAATCACACCCAATGTAAAATAATCTCCACTAAACATTAACATTTTATTGCATTAATGAAGTGTTCATAATGGAGTTATGTGGTAACTGTTTCAAATAATAGCAACTCAGCACTGTGTTGTACAATACCTAGCAGGTGACACATGTACTTTGAATTAATATAAATTTTGATAGAAGCTGTTTTTCTTGTAGGATTCCAGAAATTTCTTTTGAGCTGGCTTACGTTGGAGTGTGACAGACTAACTTTGACATTGCTTTTCCCTGGCATTCATCCACTGGTTGTTAGGAAAGTGTCATCTTTAACAAATCAATAACAGCAAGAAATCTGGCACCTCCCTTGTGCCTGATTTACAATGCAACACAATGTCTAGAGAACAACCTCATGTTAACAACTACAGCAGATTGATAGCAGCAGTGGATCAGTAAGAGAAATAAGTCACTGAAAGCATGGGGATGGCAATAGGAACATGGGTCTCCATTTACTTATCTCACGATGGTGGTCATGTTGTACATGCATCAGATTGTAGAACACATGCCACATGATAGCTTCGTGCCACAGTAAACAGCAACAGGTTCCTGGAAGTTCATAGGCCTATACATTCATATTACACTGGCTTTAAAAATATAAGGACAAAGCAAATTTTGCATGGTGTAACAGCCAAATAACATACCTCAGAGAAACTGTACATACAAATAATTATTTCAGTATTCTACAGAAGGCAACTGAAAGAGAAACTGACAAACAGAAATGATGCTTTCATTCAAAGAAAATAAGTACACTGAAGTGGCCATGATTTATGAACATCCTCTGGCTTACAAAAGACAGAACATGGTTCTTAATAGGGTGTGTGATCAAGAATGAGAATGCATGATCTGCAATGTGCACCCATTTTGGCACAAGGTTGGTAAAGAGTTCCTGTGTACAGTGTTCCATTCCTCCTCCAGTGCAGCTAACAATAGCTAGATGCTCATTGGTGCATGTGGCCATGCTGCAACGCATCTCCCCAACATGTTCGATAGGGCCTAAGTCAGGGGAACATGCAGGATAGTCCGTTCGTCAGATATCCTTGCATTCCAAGATCTCCACATGCACTGTTCGGTGCAGTCAGTCGGTGAAGTCACAGCCGAATGCACTCCTGAAAAAGCAAACATTGGGAAGAAGTACTGTGTCACAGTGGTGTTGTCTGGTCAGTATACTGTGTTCAAAGATTTGAAGGCAGTATGCCCTTGCAACATTGTGCCTCTTACATCATGACAACTAGACTACCAAAATGATGATGTCAGGCAATGTTGGTGAGATGCATTAGTGCTCTCACCAAGAGGTCACACATATTGCATACAGGAACATTGTTGAACATGATCAATTTGGTGGTTGAGGTTTTAGGGCATCGACAGTGATAATGTTGCATGGGCATATTGCCTGCTAATCATTGAACACAGTTCACTTACAGGTCAACGTCTTTGTGGCACTACTCATTCTATACCCCTGCCTTTCCAAGAGTGCATTTGGCCCTGACTTCATTTTTATGGAAGACACTGCAGGACTGCATCTAACAGCACAGGTGCAAGAGCTGTAGGTGTGAGAAGATATTTGACCAGTGGGATAGATTGCCCATTCCCCTGCTTTAATTTCCATGTAGCATGGGTGGATGTGTTGGGGAGACATACTGCAGCGCATCCACATGCACAGTCAACTGTCCTGCAATTATCGACAATGCTGATGAATGGAAAGCTCTACCATAAGAACTACATACCAAATGTGGGGGCAAAATGGCACCACATTGCGGAGCACACATTGCCATCCATGGTGATCACAAGAGACGCGTGCAGCCTATTGTCATTTCTAAGAGTTCTGCTTGATTCTGAAAAAATCCTTTTCTTAAGATAACACATTTAATCTCCAACTAAAGTATATAACTTTACCTCATAACTGAACAGACACTTTACACCATAATGAGAACACAAGATTGATTCTTTAACTTAAGAACTTTCTCTTGCTCCTCCTTTTTTCTTGGGGGGGTGGGGCAGCGGGATGCACTGTCAATACCACACTGACTCCCAAGAGGAAGAAAAAAAAAATTACATCACCAAAGATTATAAGCTATGGAATAAGCTACATGCAAAGAAAAAACAGTTAATTACTAGTATCTACAAAAACTGTTTTTGCCTTTCTCTTATCCTGCAAAATATGACTAGTGTGTGATAGTGCCCACCACCATCCCACAGAAATATGGGCTGAGGTAGTAAATAATCTGTAGCATACCCTGTAATCTAAGATACGTTGGTATGTGGCAATCTGTTTGTGCAGCTGAAAAGAGACTACCCCATAAATCAGTCTTTTAATTAGATTGCATTCAAAGTTTCCTCCTGTGAATGTACAAACCATTATGAATACAACAAAATATGCTGTAAGTGTGTTCCTTTACCTGCCATAGGCCTAGACAAAGAAACAGGATATATGGTAAGCATTTTCATGCAGCAAAGCAACTTACACAATATTAACAAAGGAATGGCATCCATCATAAGCATGTTCTTAAATAAACTAACAGATAATTGTTAATGATACATGCACAACATTACAGTACATCATATTATATTGACTACTTTTCTTGCCTGTCCTTTGTACACTCATGTGTTTTCATGTGTTTTGAGAGTCATCACTAATCTGACACTTGCAGTCAGTGGTAAATGCATTTTCCATAAGTTATGACTTCAGGCAAAAATCTTTCCAAAACATTACACATTTGATATTTACTTATACCCTGTGAGCCAGGATAATCTATAAAATATGCCACTCATAACAGAATGGTTTCATTGGCTGATTGTAACTTCAGTTGTCATTGGATAACTGTGAAATTGAGCAAATATCTTTGGAGTGGAATGCATTTTAGTCCGATGAAATAGGTACCCATGCCATCTGCAATCCTTTCACAACTGTACTTCTGGCTGACTCTAGCATTCACTGCTGCAATCACTGAAAGTTTCTTGTTACTGCTGGTGTTTCTAACGAATTTACAAGAATTGTGTGTGCATATTACTATACATTAAACTACATGCAACAAAAGAAAATAAGAAAATTTGAGTGCAGAAAACTACACTGAAACTTCATAGTTACAAAACTTGGTTTGAGGACTGAAGCACTTAAAAATCTCTCCATTAGGGTGCATAAACAGTGGAAACAATCAACTCTGTCCATTCACTGGGGCCCCTGTAAGGATCACAGGTTAATGTTTTGAGTACCCTTTATTGGGTTCCCTTCCATGTGATGGTGGACAGTTTTCAAATTCAAGAGTGAGGAATGTCTATGGTGCACTGGTATATTTATGACTTGGAGCCATCTTTGTAATCATATGATGTAATTGTTCCTACAAAGCACTTCTCATAGCTGGATAATGCGATAAATATTAACAAGCTGACAGTAAATATTACTCCAACTTGTAAAATCTGGGAATCTAATAACTTTTCCCCTGCATTTTTTTCTGTTGGTCCTATCATAATCATTATCCTCCCCCTTCTCCTACCATTAAGAATTTTGACTTTCCAACCTCTACCACAGGTTTCAACATCAATTTTCAAAATTATTCACATGGAAACCAAATTGTGTTCTTTCTCATGTTTAACCTGTACAGTAACTCATAACAAAACTGTTTTTCGCCCTAAATGCCTTTGGGTTCATTTAGAAAAAGATTTGGCATTTTTAGGTCTGCTTTCAAAATGGTTTCACAATGTTTCATCACCTGAGTGGTGGGGAGAGTGTTGTAGCTGGAGCAAATCTTTTCTGGCTGAGGCTTTGGTCAAGTGAAAGATTTTTAGAATCATACCAAGGAATGTAGAATAGAATCTGCCATAACCTGCTTTGGTCATTTTCGAGTGTTTTTCTTGTTTTGAGTCATGGGTGCAGCTTTTGTAAATGTGAAGTAATCTACTTATTTCAGTGATGTAAAATACTTTACATCTGTTTGGGATAACTTGTTCATTCTTCAGTTGCAGAGATATAAGGTGAGTAAAATCAACATTTTTTTTAAATGTATCACATAAAACATGGACTCATCTGTCCACGTGTCATCAGTCATGGAAGATGATGAACATTGAAACAGGAGGTGTTCTTGTACCTTGCTGATATTTGCCAACTAAGTTTCTTTAACATTTAAATAATTTTCCTTCTTGAAAATGGAGATTTGTGTTCGAAGCATAGCAGGTATTTCAACTTATTTTTGACTTGTAACTGATTTTTATATATTAATTCATAAAATGATATTGCTTACTTATTATTGTTCATAAAATGATATTGCTTACTTATTATTGGAGTATTGCGGATTGATAATGTAACACAGACCACCAAATACAATACTGATGTAATTTTCCCAAATATAAAACTTTTAAATTTTGATAGAATATTTGCCCTCAAAAGGCAAAGGTCCAGAACTCAATTCATCAAACAGTTTTAACCTGCTAGGAAGTTTCATATCAGCACACACTTTGCTGTAGAGCAAAAAATATGTTCTATTGTAGTTTGATAAAGTTTCCGAATTTGTAAATTCTGAAAAAATTTTGTCAAAATATAATTTCCAAGTGTTCATCCAATGCAATAATCTCATTTAATTGGTTTGGCTTAAAACATTGACATTCACTTATGTGCTTTTGCAAACGAAATCGAATGTGGATGAATGTATCACAGAAAGTAAATCAGGATCTACTTGTGAATAAAATGATAATGGTAGGCTTGATATAGATACTAAATTTGGTTTCCTGAAAGAAAAAAAATTGTGAGCATGATTTGCAAGATTAATTCCTCAAACTTCTGCAGAAACAGCATAGATTGATTGAGAACTCCATCTGACCTGCACGGCTGGAGGTACATCTACATACTCAACAAGCCACTGCACAGTGCTTCGTAGAGGGTACATTATACCACTACTAGTAGTTCCATTTTCTGTTCCAGTCTAAGATAGAGAGAGTGGAAAACAAATGATATATTTCTTCAAATCTGTCCTAAATACTCAAATATTGTGTCATAGTCCCTATATGAAATGTTTTTTGGCAGCAGTAGGCTAGTTCTGCAGTCAGCTTCAAATGCCAATTCTCTTAACTGTCATGTTCTTAGAAATGCATGTCTTCTTTCCTCCAGGGATTCCCATTTGAGTTCCCATAGCATGCCCGTAACACTTGCATGCTGATGAAACCTGCTAGTAACAAATCTAGCACCCTGCCTCTGAATTTCTTTAATGTCTTACTTCAGTCTGGCCTGGTGCAAATCCCATTCCCTCGAACAGTACTAAAGTGCAGGTAACACTAGAGTGCTATATGCAGTCTTCTTTACAGATGAACCACACTTCCTTAATTGCTCCCAATAATCCGTAGCTGACCATTTGCCTTCCCTATCGCTATCTTCATAGGTACTGTGGGATGCTTGGACTTGCAAAGTCTGGTACCATTTGATGAGGACAGGAAGTAACCTTTTCATAGTAACAGCATTCTCGTTTCTCATGCTTTTTAGTTAAATATCTGATGTTACAAACCTCTGGAACATGAAGTAATGAAAATTACTATGTCAAAAATTGTTACTATTAAGGTGCATTTATAAACATACAAAATTAAAAATAGCACAAATACATGCAATGTATTCTACAGGGCATTTATTACGAGTTGTCTGTATGTTGGGGTGCAACTTACAACAGCTATGGTGACAGAGACCATACTGGATTTCAGTTACTTGTTTCAGATGGTGAGAGGATTATGTGTGCCATCATTCTGAACTGTCTCTTTCTCAGAAATAAACATGTGAAATCTGTTTTGAGAAACCTTTATTAGTGTAGGAGTTATGACCTGTTAAAATTTGGGACAGTTGGCAAAGCCGGTATTGCAGTATGTGCTCAATAAGACCACCATTGTGCCAAACCTTCATTGCCAGTCATGCTGCACACATCACCAGATCTGTGGGTCCAGCTGTGAGACCAGGGCACCATGGTGGCATTCTGATAAAATGCCTCCTATGTATCCTGTGACCTACAAACTGTTTTAGCCAAAAACAGTCTGACTTCAGTGGCATATTGGGGAGGTACACAGTCTCATTGGAAGGTGGTTGGGGTATCACCCTCTGATTCATCAGTGTTGGAAGCACATAACCATGGAACATATTAAGATACCTCACCCCATTCAAGGTTCCGCCAATAAACACTGGAACCATGATTTTTGTCCCAAATCCCACATAAAATCATCAATTTTTCACCACCAGCACTTTTCAAGAGGTCCATGCAGAAGGGAGTTTGCATCTGACAAGTAAAAAAGATTTTCTTCTCCTTGTAACTAAAAAGTAACTTTGTCACTGAAAAACACCTGTCAAGTGAAGTTAGGATTCCTATTACACTGATCAAAAACCTCTTCTACGAATTGCACCCGCCAATCAGGGTCACCCTCAGATCTGGTACTGAGACTGTAGCTTATCTGGTGTCAAAGTTTTAAGCTGCATGTGTTGTAAACACACCAATGGCACCTGTATATTTCTGTGAGCCAGTTCATGCTGTGACTTGGACTATCCACAAATGGTGTCAAAATTTCTGTTGCCGACTCTTCATCAGTGGTTGTTCTTGGATGTTCAATGCATGGCTTGTCAAGTAACTTGGACACTGTCCAGTGTGAAATACCATTTCTCTTAGGATGCTGGGCATTGAAGAAGTCCGAAACAATCATTATGATACTTCATCCACCTCTCATTAACAAAATTTCACCATGACACACAGTAGGGACACAATGAATCACCTGCAAAAAAAAGCAGAATTGACCACCTCCTAGCAGTTTCAAACTTGAACAGGCCATAACTCCTAGACACAGAGACAGCTGAAGAGAGACTTCACATGTGTGTTCTTGATAAAGGGGCATTTCAAAATGATGTGCTACATGAATGAAACCCTCAATACCAGGTACCCACACACAACTCTGAAACCTGATACTGCATATTTCACATGGACTCTATGGCAGAAAAAAAGGGACTCACAGTGGCTGAAACCAACATACTGAACCATCAAATCCATGTTAGATAGGGTAAGCGAATGTTTGCATAATGAAGTCCACAGTAAAACAATGAAAACTCCCGCTCTTACAAGGGGAGGCCACCAATTGTGAAATTCAGATTCGATTCATACTGCACATAATAAAAGCTCATGGCCAGAGGTGTAATGTGGCAAAGCACCAAGATGCACTTCTAATCTGTTCTCGAGAAAATTGACAGTTAAAAGAAATCGTTGCGGTGAAATACTCCCTACGATTAATAATTTTCTACAGCGTCATGGCGCAGCGGTAAGCGCTCGGGTTCATAATTGTCTTCGTAATGTTTACCACGTATACATTCCTGGAAATGGAAAAAAGAACACATTGACACCGGTGTGTCAGACCCACCATACTTGCTCCGGACACTGCGAGAGGGCTGTACAAGCAATGATCACACGCACGGCACAGCGGACACACGAGGAACCGCGGTGTTGGCCGTCGAATGGCGCTAGCTGCGCAGCATTTGTGCACCGCCGCCGTCAGTGTCAGCCAGTTTGCCGTGGCATACGGAGCTCCATCGCAGTCTTTAACACTGGTAGCATGCCGCGACAGCGTGGACGTGAACCATATGTGCAGTTGACGGACTTTGAGCGAGGGCATATAGTGGAGATGCGGGAGGCCGGGTGGACATACCGCAGAATTGCTCAACACGTGGGGCGTGAGGTCTCCACACTACATCGATGTTGTCGCCAGTGGTCGGCGGAAGGTGCACGTGCCCGTCGACCTGGGACCGGACCGCAGCGATGCACGGATGCACGCCAAGACCATAGGATCCTACGCAGTGCCGTAGGGGACCGCACCGCCACTTCCCAGCAAATTAGGGACACTGTTGCTCCTGGGGTATCGGCGAGGACCATTCGCAACCGTCTCCATGAAGCTGGGCTACGGTCCCGCACACCGTTAGGCCATCTTCCGCTCACGCCCCAACATCGTGCAGCCCGCCTCCAGTGGTGTCGCGACAGGCGTGAATGGAGGGACGAATGGAGATGTGTCGTCTTCAGCGATGAGAGTCACTTCTGCCTTGGTGCCAATGATGGTCGTATGCGTGTTTGGTGCCGTGCAGGTGAGCGCCACAATCAGGACTGCATACGACCGAGGCACACAGGGCCAACACCCGGCATCATGGTGTGGGGAGCGATCTCCTACACTGGCCGTACACCACTGGTGATCGTCGAGGGGACACTGAATAGTGCACGGTACATCCAAACCATCATCGAACCCATCGTTCTACCATTCCTAGACCGGCAAGGGAACTTGCTGTTCCAACAGGACAATGCACGTCCGCATGTATCCCGTGCCACCCACCGTGCTCTAGAAGGTGTAAGTCAACTACCCTGGCTAGCAAGATCGCCGGATCTGTCCCCCATTGAGCATGTTTGGGACTGGATGAAGCGTCGTCTCACGCGGTCTGCACGTCCAGCACGAACGCTGGTCCAACTGAGGCGCCAGGTGGAAATGGCATGGCAAGCCGTTCCACAGGACTACATCCAGCATCTCTACGATCGTCTCCATGGGAGAATAGCAGCCTGCATTGATGCGAAAGGTGGATATACACTGTACTAGTGCCGACATTGTGCATGCTCTGTTGCCTGTGTCTATGTGCCTGTGGTTCTGTCAGTGTGATCATGTGATGTATCTGACCCCAGGAATGTGTCAATAAAGTTTCCCCTTCCTGGGACAATGAATTCACGGTGTTCTTATTTCAATTTCCAAGAGTGTAGTTAACGGATATTCCAAAATGAATATTTATAGTGAAAGTCAAACGTTCAAATTAGAATAGAGACCCCATGAACACACATTTGCTGTGGCAGGTATGAAATGTAAACTCCATTGTTACACTTGAAGGACAGATGTTGAATGGGCCAAAATGAGCCGCCGCATAACAGCGTAGTTGCCAGCTAACTTCAAAAGGTACATGCAGTCCCTAGCGCAACTTATAACATTGTTGAAAATCAGTGCGTATGTGAGTGCTTTGGTACACCCTGCTAAACAAATGGAAAAATGGAAGCGGTACAATTGAAGAGCGATGCGGGCCCTTCGCATGATAGTGATGTGATCAAAAAAGATTCTATACACAGCGAAGTGGCGAAACAACAATTGAAAGATGTGTTGGTGTATTTCGAAAGCCTCTTCATAACAGGAATCGCATCTCAGCAGAATCGTCATCATCAATCAACGAAGAAGCCATGGTAATTAGGGAAGAAATGTTCCAGAATACGCTGCAAATGCTCGCCAAAAAAACCCTCGTTCATGATGAGGAACTTATAGACATTAATGAAATCAACGATAATAATGCCTATGAAGACGTTAAAATGAGTCCCATTGCCAACGAATCATCAGACGAATACAAGCCAGATGAGAAGAAGAAAAAGGGTATGACTATATTTCTCTGGATTACAAAATTTGAGCTGTCAATCTGGCCAAAGAACATCTAGGCTAGAGTCTCAAAACTCTACAAAAAAGGGGTGCTCTTGTTTGACAAATATGTGCTATTTATCCAGGTGGGAAGAGCAAATCAAACATGGCGGTAGCAAATTTGATAAATATTGTACCATCGATTCATGGGTGCATGATTGCTTCGTAGAAGCTCGACAAGACTTCCAGCAAGTTACTACCAGAAACCTGCAGCAGTGGGCCTTGGGCGCTGCAAGTCAGTTCCCAGATTTCAACTTCAAAGCTTCAAAAACATGGCTCACCGAATTTAAAAAGAAGCATGGGATTCGGCAACGGAAAATCACAAATTTGTTTCCCGGAAAGAGACGGCTACCCAAGACGAAATTTTGGCCGGAGCGGACACATTTTGGATCCAGCTGCGAACGTTGATAACTAACTTTGACAAAGATTTCATTATTAATACTGATCAAACAGTTATGTAAAGAGCTGTTCACAAATGTCATATGACATGATGATAGAATATGATAATCTGATATTTCTTATATAAACGATATTTTTTTATTTTGTTTGTCAGGGTGCCAGTACCAGTCCACGTTCAACAGAACTCTTGCCGAAAAAGGGTCAAAGGCTGTCCTGGTAGCCTGAGACGACATGAAGAAGGTGACGCATTCGTATACGGCACAATATTCAATCTCAATGTCTGGGCGAGTCTTGCCTCTTGTTTTCATGTGCCTCCAAGAGTCCACAGGTACATTTGGACCCAGAGTAGAGAAGACAGTTGATGAGTATGCCAAGAAGTATACCAAGGTTGTTATTACATCCTCCAAATCCAGTAAACTAACAAAGGGTTTGTTCATGGACTTCTTGCATAATGCTTTGCAACCATACGTACAAAAGAAAGAATTTCTCCTTCTGATCAACTATTGGGGTGGGCAAACGAACCCAGCGCTATACAATGAGATGTTCCAGGATGATAAGAAGCACTATAAAAGTCATTCCTCCAAAGTGCACTCCTCTCGTCCAACCGTGTGACGTGTATTTTTACCGGCAGATAAAAAATTTTATCAAGTGCCTTCAAAATTGTGCTTTTTTAATCAAGCAAAACCGTGACATCAACTCCAGAGACGATTGTACAAAAATCCAATCCATCATCCACCACCAATTGTCTTCTCCGAGTTTTTCCTATATGATACGATACACATGGTATGCATCAAACCTGACGAATGATAGAACAGTTTTTCATAATGTCAATCAGGTGTGTACCCCAACAGGTAATTTAAAAAAAAATTGTTCTTGTAAAAACGCATCGTTTATCAGATGTGCTCGATGTCGTGCTGTTTTCTGCTTTCCATGTTTCTATGATAACTATCACTCAGGTTCATGTGATACTCCAGCTACTTCTGGTCACTAATTGTTAATTATGTGCGAGTGTATACCGAACTTTTCAATAGATTGTATCCACTTTAATATTATTTGTGATATTGTATTTTATTTCGAGTATTATTTTTCCACGACAAACGACTTTCAACAACTTATTATATGCATAATTGTTGCAACTGATTGCCATTACACCAACAACCTGAAAACAGCTTTCACATCCCACAACTACCCTCCCGACCTGGTTCAGAAGCAAATTACCAGAGCCACTTCCTCATCCCCTCAAACCCAGAACCTCCCACAGAAGAACCCCAAAAGTGCCCCACTTGTGACAGGATACTTTCCGCGACTGGATCAGACTCTGAATGTGGCTCTCCAGCAGGGATACGACTTCCTCAAATCCTGCCCTAAAATGGGATCCATCCTTCATGAAATCCTCCCCACTCCACCAAGAATGTCTTTCCGCTGTCCACCTAACCTTCGTAACCTCTTGGTTCATCCCTATGAAATCCCCAAACCACCTTCCCTACCCTCTGGCTCCTACCCTTGTAACCACCCCCGGTGTAAAACCTGTCCCATGCACCCTCCCACCACCACCTACTCCAGTCCTGTAACCCGGAAGGTGTACACAATCAAAGGCAGAGCCACATGTGAAAGCACCCACGTGATTTATCAACTGACCTGCCTACACTGTGAAGCTTTCTATGTGGGAATGACCAGCAACAAACTGTCCATTTGCATGAATGGTCACAGGCAGACAGTGTTTGTTGGTAATGAGGATAGCCCTGCGGCTGAACATGCCTTGGTGCATGGCCAGCACATCTTGGCACAGTGTTACACCATCCGGGTTATCAAAAAAACAAATAAAAGTTGCGTGGCGCGAGATTCGATCCGGCGACCTTTGGATTACGAACCCGAGCACTTACCACTGCGCCACGATGCTGTAGAAAATTATTAATCATAGAGAGTATTTCATCACAACGATTTCTTTTAACTGTCGTTTTCTCAACAATGGCTGAGAAGTGCATCTTGGTGCTTTGCCACATTACACCTCTGGCCATGAGCTTTTATTATGCACAGTATGAATCGAATCTGTATTTCACAATTGGTGGCCTCCCCTTGTTAGTAAAAAAAGCATGACAAACCAATAATGGTAAACCAATTTATATGACACCTACAACCACTGTCTAACAGTTGCCAAATACTAACAAGAAAGTGATAGTGGATGATTTTTTCCATTAATTACAAAGAGTCAAAATAACTGTTGGTAGCTTATCATACATGATTTCTTCGTTCATTGCAACAAGCAATAACTTGCTCATAAATTCCTTTATCACTCACAATGAAATTGATATCCATCCCTTGTCCTAAAAATGTAATGTGCCACTTTTGGTCAGTTTTCATCTTTTCTTCTCATAGCCTTCAAAACAAAGCTCATTACCTTATCAAGCAGAGTAAAAAGGAATACTGGGAGCACTTTGTTTCTTCCCTGGGGACATACCTCTCTCCGTTGCAGGTTTTGTCTGTGCTCCGTAGCCTCCCGAGCCGCCAGTGTCGGTCAACTCTGCAGGGTCTTATCCTCCAAGATGCCCTGTGGAACGATCAATCGGTCCTCGCAGAACACCTTGCGATGCACTTCACAGTGGCATCGGCGTCCTCTTCCTATCCTGTTACATTTCTCCAGCAGAAATGCCATGTTTAACAGACCCCCATCTGTTTCAACCTGCACCATGTTGAGCCTTATAATGAACCCTCTAGTGAATGAGAATTATTTCAGGCTCTTACCTCTTAAAGAGACATGGCCCCAAGACTTGGATTCCGTCCACAGTTAGATAATCCGAGACGTGGTTGTTCCCCAGAGGCAACATCTCCTCAGGGTTTTCAATGACATTTGGCTCACGGGTGCTTTCCCATCACAATGGCCAGACGGTATAGTTATTCCTGTCCTTAATCTTGGGAAGAACTCAACTTCCCTCGACAGCTACCATCTGATTATCCTCACCCCTTCTCTTCCCGTTTCTCCGCTTTGGCGTTTGAGGTCACACTTTTTCATCTTCCTCCTCCCTGTGTGCTCCTGAAGGCTCCCCCCCCCCCCCCCCCACATCTTACACATTACAGGTGACTGGGTAATGCATAATTCCCAGCCCCAGGTCGACAGGTAGGGTTCGCACATACCACTGGGTACAGATCGGGCCCAGACAGGTGTGATTGCCTGAGCAGCTACCTTCCAAATTGCCAATTTATCCATCTGTCAGGTGTTTGGGAGGTGTGACATGAGGAGTCAGTCAACTTCGGGGGTGCACCCCCTCCTGAAGCGGTCCCACAGTCGGGACGAGTGCACAAACGGAGATGCTGGCAATCGTGGCGATTCCCTGGCAGTGAGCCAATGGTCTTCAAAATCGACGTCTACGGAACATAAATGGAATGAGACTAAAGATTCAAAGACCCTTCCAGCTGCAACATGGTTCCTCATGGTCTCACATACTGAAGTGTTGGGCATCTGCAATGACAAATCCATGTATTATTCAGAAAGGTGTCGATGCCATTAACCGAACCTGTAAAATCCTGCTTTCATTTGTGGAATGGTGCTTGGCTCTTGTAGACTACTTCTGATTCTCGAGCACGACAATTGCTCACTGCCTCACTTTTCCGCGGCTATCCAGTTCACGTCGAGGCCCACGGAACTCTGAATTCTTCCAGCGGTGTTATTTATACTAGGCCGCTCGACAGTCCGATCGAGGTCAAAATCCGGTCTTACCTCTCTGATCAGGGTGTCATTTCCGTCCGTCAGATGAGGTTAAAGGTAGATTCCTCCTTAGTGCCCTCAAGCGCTATTATTCTCACCTTTGATAGAGTGGTGCTTCAGTCTGAGATCAGGGCAGGCTATGAATTTATTACAGTCTGACTGTACATTCCAAACCTGATGCACTGCTATCAGTGTCATCATTTCAACGACACCGGAACATCTTTCTGACACCCAGCCAAATGTTAGGGATGAACTCGGGACTGCCTGATACAGAGGGGAGAAGGAGGTGGACAAATGCAATCGCTCAAGTTATTGGTTAGTCACAAACCCTACGTTCTCCCATCTGGAACTTTTAGTTCTGTTCTCATTATCCCTTGTCCACGAAGGACATGGCCATGCAGAAATGCGACCTCAAATACAATCTGAGTTTGTGAAATTGCCCAGTGTCGAGGTAAAATTACCGTCACCCTGTCCAGCTGTGCGACGCACCATCAGATTCTCGACTCGAGAGGCAAAGCCGCTTGCTACACAACTGGCAGACCGGAAAGGTCGGGTGGAGAACTCCCGTCAAAACTTCCTTTTCCCTCCAGCCAAACACCACTCTTGTCTTCCTCTGCTAACTGGTGAGGCTCGAAGTAGTCCAACAGAGGCGTGCGGTCTTCTCCTTTGCTGACTCGAAGATCCTCTCAGACTGTGTCACCACGTGATGCCTCGGCCCGGCCGGCCCCCGTGTCGGTAGTACGCACTGCCAACTGTTTCTCTGCATTGGACTTCACAGACTGATAGCAGGAGAGAGCCGACATTTTTGTGGACCTCGTGGCCACAGTCGACAGGGTCTGTAGTGCCACCTCGTGCTGTGGGTGGGGATGGGGTGCCCTGGGCAACCTCTGCTGTACTAGATGTGCAGGGGGGGACGTCATTGAGCCGACCTCAGGTGCGACTGAGCCAGCTGGCCAGCTCTCACTTCACTCACTTCAGTGTGGATGGCGAACTGTGTCTACGTCTCTTGCCTCGAGGTGAAGGCTGCACAGGGGATGCAGGGTCCTGCCAAATTCCGTGTACTTTGCTAATAGATTCCGTGTGCCATCTGATGCTTGTTGGGTAGAGGGGGGGGGGGGGGGGGGGGGGGGTTCGCTTAGCTGGATCAGAATGCATCTTTTGCCAGGATAGTGGCCACTCCTTCGTCAAGATCCAGACGGTCATGTGGGGATAGGGGTTTGTTAGTTATTGGGAGCTCCAAAATTATGCTGGTCGTGTTGCTCCTCAGGAACATAGCAGCTAGGGTGGGGAAGAAGTTCCGAGGAAATCCTTGGGTCCTTTCGACAGCTAGCTAAATTGGTGTAGGAGCTCTCCATCTTTCGAAGAGTGGAAGCCGAGCTGATGATTTGCACCATTGTACCCAGGGTGGACTGAAGCCCTCCGGTTTGGAGTGGAGTGGAGAATCAAACCGGAGGCTATGTCGCCTCTGTGATGAAAATTGTTGTAGATTCCATGACCTATGCTATGGGGTGGACGATTGTAGGACTCCCCTTGATAGATCAGGGGTGCACTACACACAGGAATTAGCTACACGGATAGCACAATACTTGTGGCATGCACATGGAAGTTTTTGGAATTGGTTCCTTCCCATGGGAAACAAATCGTTGGCCTGAAAAATTACCAGTTCATAACACTGATGCGGGAGTGCCAACTGTAAAAATTGTTAGATGGCGTAAACAGGTCATTCCAAAAGATTTAAATACGCTAAATCTAATGTTGGTAAATTGCTTAAGTGTCTGTAGCAAGATCCCCGTAATACTCTCTGAAATAATCAGTAGAAATGCCAATATTGTATTAGGTACCGAAGGCTAGGTGAATCCAGACATAAATAGCAGTGAAATTTTGAACTCAGATTGGACAATGCTTAGGAAGGATAGGACTGATGCTATGGAGGTGGTGTGTTCATTGTAGTTAAAAGCTGTTTAAATGCAGTTGAGATCAATACTGAGTCAGACTGAAATAGCCTGGATAAAGCTGTCAATCAGACAAGGAGTGACTATTGTATTAGGATGTTTTTATAGACCACCAGCATCCACAACCAACGTTGCAGAAAATTTCAGGGAAAATCTTGAGCATATAGGAAATAAATATCCAAATTATCCATTAGTTTTAGGTGGACACTTTAATCTGGTGTCTATTGACAGAAAATTACATGTTTATCACAGGGGCAGAAGCAAAGACTCGTGTGAAATTATTCTAAGTGCCCTCTCAACATAAAACCTTGAGCAGTTGATTAGAAAACCAACTTGAGATGGGAACATATTAGATACCTTGGCAACAAACAGAACTGATCTTTTTGAGGAAGTTAATCTAGAAGAAGGTATTAATGACCATAAATTCGTTGTGGCTTTTATGTCAGTGGAAGTTGCAAAAAAAAAAAACAAAAAAAAAAAAAAAACGCAGAGAAACAGCATAGAGACTTCTTTTTTGGGAAAGCAAATAAAAGTGTCATTAATGAATATCTTCATAATCAGCTCCAAGCGTTCACCACAGGACACAAAGATATTGAGCATCTTTGGTCAGAATTTAAATGTATTGTCCACCATGTGCTAGAGAAATATGTGCCTAGAAAAAATATAGGAGTGCGAAAGGATCCACCTTGGTTCAATAAACATGTTAGGAAGTCGCTGAGAAAGCAGAGAATTTTGCACAGTCATTTTAAACATAGTCTCTGTCCTGCTGTCAAACAGAAATTATGTGAAATGAAAGCAGCTGTCAAAAGTCAATGAGACATTCTGACGGCTATCTGGAACATCCAGTTAGTTCCGGATCTCTCAACTAACTGTCGCGCAGGATACCTTAGTAGACACAGTCGTAATCTCTAACTCATTGTGTCAATACTTTGCTCATATTTCAAACTTTTCTAATTACTCACCAGCCTTTCTCTCAAAGAATTTGGTAGCAGAATAGTGACCTCTTACTTTTTTATCTGAAAATCATGAAAGCTACAAAGCCTTTTATTCTACGCCGGAGCTCATAAATGCATTCTCCTCCTTCCCGCTGCTCTGGAACTGGATGCTATCCATATCCTAATGTTGCTGCACCTATCATACCCTAGTTTGTGCTACCTCCTTCACCTTTATAACCGACTTCAGGTTGACAGTACCTTTCCCAGAAGTTGGCTGGAAGCTATCATTATTCCTGTTCCAAAACCTTGAAAGTAAAAGCATTTCCCCTCAATCTATCGCCCAATCTCTCTCACGAGTAGTGTATGTAAGATTTTGGAGCATATGGTAGATTGCCATTTAGGCTGGTGGCTGGGGTCCCAAAACCTTTTAACACCTGCCCAATGCTGTTCCTGAAAGCATTGTTCTGCAATTGACCATATTTTTGCTCTCATCACTTACATCATGAACGAATTTCTCAGGAAATGCCAAACAGTAACAATATTTTTTGATCTGCAGAGGGTTTATGATACCTGTTGAAAAACAGGCATCCTCTGCATACTGTGCTCTTCTGGCTTTCGAGGCTGGCCATCCCTTTTCATCCATGAATTTATGTCAGAGTGCACATTTAAGGTGCAGGTGAACATTTCTCTATACCGCACTTTCTTCCAAGAAAACGGGGTGCCCCACGGCTCTGTGCTAAGTGTTGTACTGTTTGCCAAAGCCATAAATCCAATTATGGATTATCTTCTTCCTGATGTCTTGGGCTCCCTCTTTGTCGATGCTTTTGCAATTTACTACAGCTCTCAATGGATCAGCCTTCTTGAACAACATCTTCAAGGATGTCTCGATCGCCTCTACTCGTGAAGCATTGAAACCGACTTCCAATTTTCTCCCAGTAAGACATTCTGTGTAAATTATTGGCATCGTACGAAGTATTATATGCCTTCCCTACATCTACGCCCTGTTGACCTTCCATTTGGGGACATCGCCAAATTCTTGGGACTTAAGTTTGACAGAAAACTGCTGTGTCACATCATTTGGATTGCTGTCTGCAATCCCTCACATCCTCCGTGTTCTGAGTGGTATCTCCTGGGAGTTGACCGAGTGGTCCTCCTTCGTCTCTATCATGCCTAAATGCATTCGAAATTGGACTATGGAAGCATAGTTTATGCCTGTGCATAGCCATCTATTCTTTGGCATCTAGACTCTGTCCACCACCATGGATTGCATTTAGTGTCTGGAGCTTTTTACACTAGCCCTGTGGAGAGCCTTTACTCTGAGACTACTGAACATCTGCTGTCAACTCGGCGAGCTGTCCTTCTGAGTCATTGCACTTGTCATTTGTCTTCCATACCTGCTCATCTGACCTATGCCATTTTTTAGATGTCTCCTTGGATTTAGAGTATGCAGGCAGCCCTTCCTCTTTACTACCACCACCGGGAGTCCACTTCTGTCAACTGCTACATTCACTCTCCTTCCAATTTCCTAAAATTTTCTACAGAAATGGGGGTACGACACAACCTTGGCTTCACCCCCAGACCTGCCTCCTCCATGACCTTTTTCAGCTTCCCAATGATAGTAGCCCCCCTATAGTTTATCATCGGGCATTTGCTGCTCTAGGCACACAAATAGAGGATGCCACATTTATTTACAATGACGGCTCCAAGACCACATTTGGTGTCAGGAGTGCCTATATTCTTGGTGACACCCTGATTAGATTTCTGCTTCCCGACAAGTGTTCAGTTTTTACTGCGGAGCTTTATGCTGTTCACCATGCTGTCCAATAAATTCGTCTCCGTCTAGGAATACAGAATATTATATGCTTGGATTTTCTCAGCTCTCTTCTCAACTTCCAAGCCCTTTATCCCATTCACCCTCCAGTCCACCAGACTCAGGACTGCCTCCACTTGCACTACTTGGAGGGCACCTATGTGGCATTCCTCTGGATCCCAGAGTATGTTGGTATACGTGGAAATGAGGCAGCCGATATAGCGGCAAAGGCTGCGGTCTCTCTCCCTTGGCCCACTGTTCGCATGGTTCCCTTTGCCAATCTACAGAGCATTTTATGTCATCGTGTTGCTCTTTTATGGCGCACACACTGGTCCGCACTCCAGGATAATAAATTATGGGACATTAAACCTCTTCTCTGTTCTTGTACCTCTTCCTTGCAGCCTCGTCATTGGGAGGAGGTAATTTTAACTAGACTCCAGATTGGGCACTGCCTTTTTAGCTACTGACATCTTTTGAGTGGTGCTCCTCTCCCGCTTTGTCCCTACTCAATCATGGATGGTGAGATACCTTTTACTTCAGTAGTGCTACTTTAATCTGCTATGCACCTGTTTACAGCTGTCGCCTGATATATATTCTGTTTTAGCAGATGACGTGCACTCCACCGATCCTGTCCTTGAGTCTATAAATGTTAGTGAGATGACGTCAGTCATTTGAAGCTCTCTTCAGGAAAAACAACCCCCCTTCAATAGCACTTTTCTCAGGTCTCCTTTCGTTTTTAGTTTCCCCTTCTGCTTCAGTTTCACTCCAATTCCTCTTGATTTACATTCTTGTTTTTATCCTCCAATAAGCCACAGAATGGGCACTTTTTTACAATGGTTGTTTTGCACCCTAAAACCATAATCAAAAATAAATAAATAAATAAATAAAACAAAATAAAGACTGGAGCACCCACATTCCTTTCTGATTCCTCACACACCTATTCCCATTTGAATGTATCCTTGTGCACTGCCCAGCTTGCCCATCATCTTGAATGGTCTGTACTTTCTGAAACCTACTCAGGCAACCATTTCCCATGTGCCATCCATTACTGAATCCTATCGTACCTACGTGCACACCCAAGTGGGAGCTTACTAAGGCTGCTGTAGAATGTTCCATTCCTCTCACCTCCTCTTTACCACACCTTGTCCCAGTCCATTGGTGGTCTGAGGTATGTGTCAATGCAATTCATGTGCTGACACGTGCTCTCCGAATTATTAATTGTCATCCTATAAGTACAGTGGCATTCGTTATAATCAGATGTATGTGCAGTGTTGTTGTGTTCTTTGGGATATCAAAAAAGCTAGCTGGATTTCATGTACTAGTTCTTTTAACAGTTCTACCCCTGCCTCTGTTGTGTGGACCAACCTCTGACAGCTCTCTGGGACCAAGATCCATTCGCCAATTTCCAGCCTAACAGCAATAGGGTCTACAATGAGAATGCCTGCTACTATCTCCAATACCTTGGGTCCCCATTTTGCTGAAATTTCGAGATCTTCCCACTATCACCCTGCCTTCCTCCATCGGAAATGGGTGGAGGCGGCCTGGCAATACCTTTCTCTTCTCAGGATTGTGAGTGCCACAATGTCGGCTTTACTATGGGGGATCATGCTCTCAGTTCATCCCAGTCCTCCTCCGCAGGGCCAGACATTGCAGATGTTGCAGAACCTTTCTGTTGTGGGCAAGTACTTTTTCGTTCAAATGTACAACCACATCTGGCAGAGGGCGCATTTCCCAGATGTTGGTGTGAAGCCACTGTCAGACTCATACCTAAGGCCAGTAAGGACAAAAACCATCCTTCCAACTACTGCCCCATGATAGTAATTTGCGAGATTCAAGCCAGCATACCAGCAGAGCATGAATCATACATTCTAATGACTGCACAGTGTGGACTTCGAGCATGCTGTTCTGCAGTTGACAATCTACTTACTTTGTCCACCCATGTCATGAATGGTTTTCTGTGGAAGTAACCGACTGTTGCCATATTTTTTTAATTTGGAGAATGCCTACAACAACTACCGGAGAACTGGTATCCTCTGAACTCTTTACACATGGGGCTCCAGTGGCCCCCTGCCCCATCTCCTTCAAGAATTTTTAAAAGACAAAGTTTTCAAGGTGCGTGTGGGTTCTGCCTTGTCAGACACCTTTATCCAGGAAACTGGTGTGCCTCAGTGTTCTATCACGAGTGTCATCCTCTTTGCCATCACCATTAACCCTATAATGGCCTGTATCCTGTTGGGCACCTCCAGCTTCCTTTTTCTCGACAATTTTGCCATCTATTGCAGTTGTTGCACCCAAGTTTTAAGTGTCTGCCATTTCCTGATGGAATTCCCATTTATTTTAACTGTTTACATTTCCACTTGGGTTTGCCATCTGAGTTACTTGCCGAGTTGTCGATCTCATTTTAGTTTTTATGGTGAAGGCCATTTAATTTTTAGTTCTTGACCTCTGTTTCTCTTTGGTGTACTTTATAGACCTTTCTCCATGTCCCTATTTTTAGCTGACTTCTCTTACATTGATTGGGATTGATGTGTATTCATTTTTTGACTCCTCTCTGTCTTCAGGTTCTATGGTTTTGACTTGGGCGTGTATGACTCCAGTTGTTTTTTCCCCTTAAACAAAACAGCCCAATCCAATATCAAATTTACTGCTAACCAAAAATAGACTGGTCAGAATTGAAGCCTAATATCCAACAACCTTGTCAGTTTGAGAGACCTGCTGTTCTTGTTTCAGAAAAAAAAATCTCATAAATTTAAATGGTTAAAAAGTTATTAATGAAGATATGATTTCAAGCATCCCATTTTTATTCGATCACATTTTTAAAATCTGTGTTGATAAAGTTGCAGCCTGAAATTTTCTGAACAGGGTGATATTCTTACTTTCAAATATATTGCAATTGGAAGGATTTATCTAAAGTTCAAACCTTTTTAGAATAAATTGTAAATGGTGACAATGGGAAACGGGAACAGTTCTGTCGAAAATAAGGTGATGATATCAAAAGAGTAATCATCAAGCTTTTGCAAAATGCAGATACAAATCAATGAAACATGAAATAATTAGTCCTAAAAACCCAGTTTGATTCCCTTTATGATACTCTTGTTTTTTTTATTGATTAATTCATCATTTTCTTGTTATTGGCACACAAATCACAAATCACAGAGTTACAGTTTGGCATCTCGTGGAAAGGCTACAAACAGTTGTGATCGACACCAGACAAGGAAGATGAGAAGTGTATTCAGGAGAGGACAAACAGTGACAGTTGCAGGGGTGAAATCCCATGTGTGAATTATGAAGTGTGTCCTGTATGATAACTGCACAAGTCATCCACAACTGTTAATGGAAGACATTAGGGTGTGAGCAGTTAGGTACTGACCCATCGGCACTGTACTTGTATGTGACGGAGCAGAGCATAAGTACAAATGCGTATACTATATATTCCAAGGTTGCAAATTATATCTGGCATTATTCATATTATATGTTGTGGGAATAGACTACCCATGAGTAGCAACTCTCTCTCTCTCTCTCTCTCTCTCTCTCTGTCTCTCTCTCTCTCTCTCTCTCTCTCTCTCTCTCTCTGTGTGTGTGTGTGTGTGTGTGTGTGTGTGTGTGTGTGTGTGTGTGTGTGTGTGTGTGTACTAAGTCACTCATGCACACACACACACACACACACACACATACACACACACACACACACACACACACTCTCTCTCTCTCTCTCTCTCTCTCTCTCTCTCTCTCTGCATGATGAGTGAAATATTTTCTAATGTCCATAAATGATATCATATTCAGTTGCAAATCAGCCTTAATATAAATACTTTAGTTGAAACTTCATATCATATTAAAACTGTGGCGGGCTGAGACCTGAACTCAGAACCTTTGCCTTTTGCGGGCAAGTGCTCTACCAACTGAGCTACCCAGGCATGACACACGACCCACCTGAACAGCTTTAATTCTGCCAGTACCTTGCCTCCTACCTTCCAAACTTCACAGAAACTCTCCTGCAGACTTTGCAGAACTAGCACTGCTGGAAGAAAGGACACTGTGGAGACATGGCTTAGCCACAGCCTGGGGGATGTTTCCAGAATGAAATTTTCACTCTACAGCAGTGTGTGTGCTGATACAAAGCTTTCTGGCATATTAGGAAGTCAAAGGCCCCAAGTTCGAGTCTCAGTCTGGCACACAGGTCAAATCTGCCAGGAAGTTTCATATTAGCATACATTCCACTGTGGAGTGAAAATTTCATTCTGGAATACGTCAGTTATTGGTTGTAACAACAATGGCAACAATGCTGCTGCCAAATGAGGTAACAACAGGACAGTTAATTACAAATGACGTAATTGTAGTCATTTTTTCCACTCAGTGTAGGCAAAACTCAAAGATGTACACAGGTAGCACAAATGGAAAGTACATTGAGAAATTTATTTAAGAAGCTACTTAATAGAGTTTTACTTTTTGTTTATGTTTGATTATTTTTGTCTATATTTCTTTCTTCCTATCTGCTCACATTTGTAGCTATTGTTAAGTTTTATTGAATTAAATAGTATTTTGATAGTGAAGAATTAGAGAATTATTAGAGAAAACATAGACTATTATGTACAGAAATTCACACATCTTGATGTATCATACTACTAATGACTTTAGCCTTAAAGGAGAGCCTTTGTGATGGCAATATGTAAGTAATTAATAACTAAGTTGAATATTCTCCTCCAGATGCACATTGTAACGTATTTATGTGAAATGTTTCCCAGTGATAGGACACCGTGACAGCTGACCTGCACCTGCCATTATCATGGACCCTTCTTTATGCTGACGATGTGATACTGGCAGCAGAAAAGAAGCTTGATCTGCAGAGCCAGACTCAAAAATGGAGTGACCAGGTGGTGCAACACAGTTTGTGCCTTAATTTGAAGAAAACCAAGTACATGATATCAGACGGACATGAAATGGGAACGATCTTGATTAATGGTGAATATCTGACTCGTGTGAGTAAGTTTAAGTACCTTGGTTTCACGATCCCTGTTGATGACCACCTCACCGAAGAGGTCAACACCACAACTCTGGCAGCCTGGATGAAATGGCAAACAACAACCAGAGTCATTTTCAACCACAGGATGAAAGTGCAATAGATTTTTGATTTTAAATTATCTGTCATTTGACCAGTTGCCTTGTATGGTTGTGAGTGCTGGCCAACTACAGTTGAGACAGAACGCCACCTCAGTGTAATGGAAACAAAGATGCTAAGGTGGACAGTGGGCCACACTAAGTTAGATCATGTTTCCAATAACAGCATTAGGAAACAGTTTGGTGTTGCACTGATCCAAGACAAGATGCGTTAGAGTCACCTTCAATGGTGTGGGTAGCTTTTACAGGCCGGTGATGACTCTGTTGCCAGAGTGAGTTAGACACTTGAAGTCATCGGCAGAAGACTCAAAGGATGACCTAAGCAACATTGAGCTGATACGATTCATAAAGACCTTAAATACATGAACATCCACCCAGACACCCAGATTACAGCCCGTGATAGAGCAAAATGCAGACAATGGACCCATGTAGCGGATCCCACAGGAATGCGGGACAAAAGCTGAAGGAAAAGAAGAAGAAGTTTCTTGGTGATAGGTGCTGATAGGTAAAAATCAGTTAGTCAATCAGTAGAATTTTCATAGGTTAATTCTTCAAAGTAATTGCAGTATGTATATTAGTCGCCACATTTCATGTGCTGAAAAGGTTCTGCTTATCTGTGTGGATCAGCTTTTCTGAGCTCACTACTTTTCCTTTTGTGTCAAAACATGCTGAAATAGATTTCTGCTGCTCAGTGTGTCCACTGTAGTAAGACACCAAGATAGTTTGAACTCTGTGTATTGCTTGTAACATACAATTTTAGATGACAGATGGACAATATCTGCATCTATTCCAGTCAGACAAGAGAATATACATCTATTGTATCATGGCAAACATTTCGTGGATGTCACTGCAGTCACATTTTCTCCATGAACTTCATCCATAGCACCACAGAGCAGAAGTACTCGACACAGCATGTAGAAGTGCCCATTCGTGAATTGCCTCTCCGGTAGCACAGGATCAGTACCACTCCGATCTACACATAGTGTGAAACACCTCCTGAAAGTGCGGTGCTTGCTGCTTGCCAACTACCTTAACTCATGAACATCTTCCTTTGGCCAGCAGAGAGGAGAGAAGTGGACCTCTCATTCTCAGAATGACACATCATGCTTCACCACTACGGGCACACATGCACGCAAGTTCCCCAGATATGTGATATGCAGATGAAGCCCCTCATTGGTCATAAAATGACATACAATTAGCATATGGAGGCAACATGTACAACAACCTAGAAGAAACAGTAAGAATGGAACACCAAGAATGAAGTGCTCCAATTAAAATTGTCTAACAAGGGAACAGTGTGGTGAATGAGTTTTTGCAATTTTTTTATGTTTAATATAAGTAATGTCCTGAAATCCATTATTAATTTCCCAAAATAATTCAATGCACTTGTCAAAAATTCTCAAGAAAATCTACTTTTAAGTTTTCCGACTGCCTTTAATATGTATAGTGAGGTCCCTTTCTGTCAATAGGTCATGCAGTAGGATGCTCATGTACCATGTAGGTGTTGCAGGTTCAAATCCCACCTATTGCAAATTTTTAAATAAAGGTTCCTGTGCTACTAGCAGTTCTGTAAACTTAAAATACACAAAAATAGAAAAAAATTCAGTGTGCAAGGCTGGTAATTATTGGTTTGCATCTCATTTCAGGCATTATTTTTTTCATTATTTCCCTTTTTTCCATTCACTTTGAATCACTAAGCCATTTAAATATAAAAATCAGCAGGTATCTGCAAGGTATCATATCGAGTTGCTATTTTTATCAAAAATGCACACCTCCAAATTATAATTACATATCACACACAAAATATTTCATTGCAAATATACTTTTGAAATTACTGATCTTTTATAAAAGAATTACTGATATGTTGTAAAAGATTCCTTAAATTAAAGAAAAGCATTAAAAATTAAATTCGTTTTCATCTTCATGTATTTTATGCTCCATGGGATATCCAATAAATATGAAAATTTGTCTAAAATTTGAGCAGAGCTAGGGATTGAACTTGTGCCAAACACAGAGTAGGCAAGTATTCTACTACACAGTCACATGACCTGTCAAAAAGAAGTGACCTCCCTTCAACTTATTAAAGGAGCTCAGAGAACTTCAAACTTTATTGTCTCCAGACGTTTTGAGAGTTGCATTGAACTGCTTTTGCCAACTGAATTTGAGATTCAAACTTCATGTAACAAATATAAAAACACACTAAGTTCAAGTGTCATGTGGCCTCCTCTAAAGACAAGGATGTGAGCTTTCTTCCATGCTGTTCAATCTGTGCACTGAAAAATCTGTGATGGAGCTTAGAGAGGTTTGTGAGTGGGCCTAAGAGTCAGGATGGAAGGATATCAATGGTGAGATACACTGCTGGCATCACTATTCTCAGAAGAAGTGAGAAAGAGTTACACAACATACTGAATGAAATGTACAATCTACTGATAACACAATACGGACAGAGTAAACTGAATGAAGACTGAAGTTCTGAATAAAGCAGAAGTGAGGCTACAGAAACCACAAATATAAAGTGAAGGAACTAAACTGCCCTGGGAGCATTCTCCTTCCAGCACACTGTGCCTTGTGAGCTACTCCAGCTGCTGCTGTAGGCACCCTGTACACACCCAGATAATACACATTGTAGGAAGAAACTACCAATAAATAGCAGTTACATGTGTCAGTGTCTTTTATTAACACCCAAATCATTCGTACACCAACACTCTGACGCTGAGTGCCAAGTGAAAATCTGAATATAAACAAACACACGGAGAAGCTCAACATGATAAAAACCAGAAAAGACTATTTCGACATGCTGAGAAGTTTATAATGAATTAAAGTCTTCCCCCCCCCCCTCCCCCCTTGCCCACCCATGTAACACTGGAGCCAGTATGTGCGAGGATGGTGGGCAGTTCTCCATTGAGACTGCAGACTACCCTAAATTCAGTATATAGGACACAAGTGCCACAATATGCTGAACTGAAAGTGGCATCCCACAAACCTCACAGAGTGAGTGCTAGAGGGCTATGTCCATGTGCTGGTAAGTAGACCCTCCTTCCAGCAGTGCTGTCCCACGCTCATCTGGACCATTTCGTTGCCGGCAAGTCCCGTGGTGGAGTACGGCCATTGCCATTGCCATCCGTGATTGCCGTCGAGCTTTGCAACACTTTCAGAGGCACCCATCCGTAGCCAGCCTTACTACCTTTAAACGCCTTCACGCTAAAGCCCGTTATTTAATCAAACAGAGCAAGCGGATATGTTGGGAACGATTCATTTCTTCCCTTGGTTCCACTGTCCCTCTGTCACGGGTATGGGCTACACTTCGCTCTCTCCAAGGTTGCCATCGGCAGTCCACCCTCCCAGGCCTTCACCTCTCAGATGGCATTTGTACGGACCCATTAGTTCTCGCAGAACAACTTGCGACCCATTTTGCAGTGGCATCAGCGTCAGCCTCCTATCCAGCTGCTTTCTTTCATCAAAAACAGCAGGCTGAAGCTCTCACCTTATGTTTCACCACTTGTGAGCCAGAATCTTACAACGAACCTTTTACTGAATGGGAATTTCTTTCTGCACTATCTTCTTCTCATGATACGGCCCCTGACCCAGATTCCATTCATAACCAACTGCTTCAACATCTCAGTGCTCCACAACAGCAACATCTTCTTCGGGTGTTTAACCGTATCTGGCTCCAGGATGACTTCCCTTCTCAGTGGAGGGATAGCATTGTGGTTCCTGTCCTTAAGCCTGGTAAGAACCCCCTATCTGTTGACACCTATTGGCCAATTAGTTTGACCAATGTTGTTTGTAAGTTACTTGAACGTATGGTAGCCTGTCGGCTCACTTGGGTCCTCGAATCTCGGGATCTATTGTCCCCTTACCAGTGTGGCTTTCGAGAGGGAAGATCTCCAATCGATCATTTACTTCGCTTGGAATCCGCAGTTCGGCAGGCTTTTTCCCACCGCCGCCATTTGGTTGCAGTGTTTTTTGACCTTCACAAGGCCTATGACATGGCCTGGCGCCATCACATCTTACTAACCCTTCATCAGTGGGGTCTTCGGGGCCCACTCCCAATTTTTATCCGCCAGTTCCTGATCCATCGGTCATTCAGAGTTCGAGTTGGTACTGCTTTTAGTTCTCCACAGACCCACGAGACGGGCATCCCACAGGGTTCTGTCTTGAGTGTCCTTCTTTTCCTCATTGCTATCGATGGACTTGTGGCCTCTGTCAGTCCCTTGGTCGCTCCTGCCCTGTATGTGGATGATTTCTGCATTTGGGTTAGTTCCTCCTCGATGGCATCTGCAGAACGGCAGCTCCAGGTGGCTATACGGCGTGCCTCTGCATGGTCCCACTCACACGGGTTTCAATTCTCTCCTTTAAAATCGCGGGTGGTCCACTTCTGTCGCCGTACTACGGTCCACCCTGATCCAGAGCTCTATCTTGCTGCACAACAATTGCCTGTGGTTCCACAGTTTCGTTTCCTGGGTCTTCTTTTCGACAACAAGCTCACTTGGCTGCCCCATATCAGACTCCTGAAGGTAGGATGTTTCCGTAAACTCAATGTCCTTCACTTCCTTGCCCACTCCTCTTGGGGTGCGGACCGTTCCCTCCTCCTCCGTCTTTATCGTGCTCTAGTTCTGTCTCGTTTGGACTATGGTTGTCAAGTTTATGGTTCAGCTGCTCCTTCCACACTGCACGTGCTGGATCCAGTCCACCATCGTGGTATCCGTTTGGCCACCGGTGCCTTCCCTACTAGCCCTGTTGATAGTCTCCTGGTTGAAGCTGGGATCCCCCCCCTTTCTGTTCAGCGGTCCCAGCTTCTGGTGTCTTATGCCCTCACTATCCGTTCTCCTCCCACTCATCCTTCCTATTCTATCCTGTTCCCAGACCAAGGACGTCGCCCACCCGACTCCCGCCCTCGGGCGGGTTTACCGGTTGGGCTGCGCCTTGTGTCTCTTTACCGTGATTTTCAGCTTCCTTCTTTGTCCTGTCTTCCTTGCTCCCTCCCCTCCGCCCCTCCTTGGTTAGTTCCTCGGCCTCGAATTCGGATGGATCTCCATCGTGGTCCGAAAGATTCCATCCCCCCAGTGGTGTTCCGTGCCTTTTTCCGCCAAATTTTATGGGAGTTTCGGGATGCTGTTGTTTTTTACACTGATGGCTCTAAATCTGCTAATCATGTTGGGTATGCCTTCACGTCCTCTGTTGGAACGGAAAATCATCTGCTGCCACCTACATGTGGGGTGTTTACTGCGGAATTGATGGCAGTTTCCCGGGCCCTTACCTTTATTAAACAATCCCAACACAACCGCGTTTTGTTATGTATGGACTCGATGAGTGGCCTTCTTGCTATTGACCGGTGTTTTTCGCACCATCCCTTGGTCTCTGCCATCCATGACCATCTCGCTGATACTCATCGTGCTGCTTGTTCTATTGACTTCCTTTGGGTCCCTGGCCATGTGAGTATCCCGGGTAATGAGCTTGCTGATCGTTTGGCTGGGGGAGCAGTTACTTACCCCCCATTTTCTGTAACCCCTCCTGCAGCGGATTTACGGTTTCACATCAAATCCCACTTCGCACAGTCATGGGCCAATTCTTGGGAGGCTACTCCACTGTCTAATAAACTTCGTGCAATTAAGGTGAAACCAGGCCCATGGCGTTCTTCCTTTCGCCTCTCCCGAAAGGACTCGACCACACTGTGTCGTCTCCGCATTGGCCATACCAGGCTGACCCATGGTTTTCTTTTGCGTGATGAGCCACCCCCGCTATGTGGTTGTGGCGCCTTCCAGTCAGTAGCCCACATTTTGGTTGAATGCTCCCTTCTATTGGCTCTGCGTGTTAAGTACAGACTCCCCCACACTTTACCTTTGATGTTGGCTGACGATTCCCGGATGGTCTCCCTGGTTCTCGGTTTCCTCCGGGAGAGTGGTTTTTATTCTCAGTTTTAAGGTTTTTAATCTCTCTCTGGTGTTGGGGCAGGGCGGTGAGTGTTTGGGTGTCTCCCACTGTAGGTAGTGTTCAGAGATTCCCGATTCACCTCACTGACCAGAATTCTTTTTCTTCCCCTTTTACTCTGTTTTTACGCCCTTTTTTTTAAGGCTTGGTTAGTCTTTCTATTCCCATATGTACTTTGTGCATTATAGCAGTTGTATCTTTTAAGTCGCAGGTGGTCTTGCCTATGCTGCTTCAGCGTAGTGTTGGGTTCGTTTCTCTTGCCAACTTCCCTCATTTATTTTTTACCAATGACAACGTGACTGCCCTTTTACGTTTTTCCCTTTTTCTGTTTTATTGTCCTAACTTTTCTGAGATGTCCCGTTAGCAGAATGGAGTATATTTGAAACAAGGGACTGATGACCTAGCTGTTTGGTCCCTTACACCTCAAACAACCAACCAACCAACCTTCCAGCAGTGAGGCTGACATGAAGTCTGCCATGCCATTGAGGTTGATTTGAGAGACCGCAGTTGGATTTCTGTCACATTCAACAATTCAGTCTCCCACTGATGCATGATGCATCTGTGAGAAAATGGGATGGTGGCATGCAACAGGTGGGACATTGATGGACAGCACAATCCCAACATGCTTCCTTGGTGACTTTGTTAGCCATGTTGTTGTCCTGTATCACGATGTGGCCAGGTATCCAGCAAAGGGCTACCTCCTTATCACAGTGTTGGAGCCACTGCAAGGAGTCGTGGATGAGCTGAAGAGCTGGTCGACTGGATACATTTGGTAAAATGCTTGCAGTGCACTAAATGAGTCAGGACACACAAGAAAACTTGTATGATGATGGCTGTGAACCCTCTCCAGTGATATCAATATGCCATATAATTCCAATTCATAATTTGTAAATTCTTCCGAAAGACACACTTTAAAAACCCTATCAGGGAAAACAGCAGAACAACCGAGGACATTCCCTTGCTGGGATCCATTTGTATAAACTATGATTAAACTGTAGTACATACTTAAAATGGACAAAAACAAAGTTATAAAAACATAATCTGGAGTCCAAGTTTTCTTGTACTGCGTAAAGCCAAAAATCATTTTGGGCCTCTGTAGATGCCAAAGCGGCAATGCATTCCATCCTTTGCTTGGTTGCATGGAGCCAATTCATGAACAGCCATTCAATGTTTCATTGGACCACTGAACTAAATGTGATGACCGAGGTGACACTGAATTTTTTCAGCACCTGGCGAGCCACAAGGATATGTCGCCGAATCCGGAGTGATAAGGGGTACACTCTGGTGACTCATTAGGACGCTACAGTCCTTGCCTGGTTTCCAGAAAGGAATTAATATTGCCTCCTTCCAAGTCATGTTATACTGTCCATCAAAGCAGATCTGATTGAAACAAGAGAGAAGCTCTCCTTTTACTTCAGGGCACAGATGACGAAACATGGCATAATGGATCTCATCAGGTCCTGGAGGAGTGTCTCTGTCTGCAGACAAAGCTGATTCACTTCCAACATGGAGAACTGTATGTTGTAGATTTCTTCATTATGCCAGAAGAAACTGAACTTCCTCATCTCTGCAGCCCTCCAGAATACTTGAAAAGCAGAAGCTTGTCTGGATAACATAGTAACAGTTTAGGTTTCAGCTGAACAATTGTTTACTATGTCTTCTGGTGTGTCCACAAAGACGCCATTTCTTAACAAGGTCATAAGGGGACGTGTACTACCCTTGATGAAATCCGCAATACTGATTCCCAAATTTGTGCAGTGGAAGTGGACTGATTAATGGGAGTCGTGAATTCCCTCCAGGAATCTCTTCTGTTCTTTTGTCATTCACGAGGCATGTACTCATGCAGATCTGAAGACATGAAGGTTTTCTGTAGTTGGACAGTGTTTGAAGTTCCACAGAGATATTTGTCTGGCCCAACTGCCAATCGACAGTCATCATTACACCAGGTTAGAGGCCACTGTCTGAGATGGTTACTAGACCCAGGAATGGACTCTGCGGCAGCACATAATATTTCAGAAGTGATATCGGTCACCATCTCCTGTACACAATACTTTTGTTCAGAAATAACGTGTTGACTGCACAGCAACCAATTTCCCTTTGTAGCATCCATCTACGTGGTCTCCTGTCAGCCAACACCCTAGTTGGCAGGTAGATCCACTCTGGGAAGTGGTCACTAGAATGTAAATCTGTAGCCACTTCCCACTGAACTGAGTCTGCAATAGCTGGGGAACAAAAACCAAGATCAATCACTGAAAGAGACCCTATACCTGTGGGAAAGTGTGTCACCTGACTTGCATTCAGAAGGCAGTAGTTCTCAGAATGGAAAGGTTGCTCTATCATCCATGCCATGGAGCAATTAGGAGCCAAGGGCCATAGCTCATTGTGTGCATTGAGGTCTCCCACAAGGAGGAAAGAGATTGGGAGTGCCTGGAAGAGTTCTACTGCTGCCTTTGCATCCAATGCATCATTAGGTGGAAGGTATAGAGAACACACTGTGATATTAAAGGGTGCAACAACGTTCATGGCGATTGCTTGAATGATCATGGTAAGGGGGACAGGAGAGGAGCAGCATCTGTTCTCAATGAAAAAGCAACTCCACCTTTAGACCTCTCTCCAGTAGTATTATCCTACATGTATGAGTGGTAACCCTGTAATACAGGTGTGTCGGTGACTTTAAGATGCGTTTCTTCTAAGCAGATGCAGAACGGTTTCTCCTGAAGCAGGGGCTGTAATTCTGACAAATCTGAGCGATGCTGTTGTTGTCATTGTTGTTGTTGTTGTTGTTGTGGTCTTCAGTCCTGAGGCTGGTTTGATGCAGCTCTCCATGCTACTCTATCCTGTGCAAGCTTCTTCATCTCCCAGTACCTATTGCAACCAACATCCTTCTGAATCTGCTTAGTGTATTCATCTCTTGGTCTCCCTCGACAATTTTCTCCCTCTACGATTTTTACCCTCCACGCTGCCCTCCAATACTAAATTGGTGATCCCTTGATGCCTCAGAACATGTCCTACTAATTGATACCTTCTTCTAGACAATTTGTGCCACAAACTCCTCTTCTCCCCAATTCTATTCAACACCTCCTCATTAGTTATGTGATCTACCCATCTAATCTTCAGCATTCTTCTGTAGCACCACATTTCGAAAGCTTCTATTCTTTTCTTGTCCAAACTATTTATTGTCCATTTTTTACTTCCATACATGACTGCACTCCATACAAATACTTTCAGAAATGCCTTCCTGACACTGAAATCTATACTTGATGTTAACAAATTTCTCTTCAGAAACGCTTTCCTTGCCATTGCCAGTCTACATTTTATATCCCCTCTACTGCGACCATCATCAGTTATTTTGCTCCCCAAATAGCAAAACTCCTTTACTACTTTAAGTGTCTCATTTCCTAATCTAATTCCCTCAGCATCACCTGACTTAATTTGACTACATTCATTATCCTCATTTTGCTTTTGTTGATGTTAATCTTATATCCTCCTTTCAAGACACTGTCCATGCCATTCAACTGCTCTTCCAAGTCCTGTGAGGTTTGCTGATGACATTGTAATTCTATCTGAGACAGCAAAGTTTTTATTTCTTCTCCATGGATTTTAATTCCTACTCCAAATTTTCTTTTGTTTCTTTTACTGCTTGCTCAATATACAGATTGAATAACATCGGGGATAGGCTACAACCCTGTCTCACTCCCTTCCCAACCACTGCTTCCCTTTCATGTCCCTCGACTCTTATAACTGCCATCTGGTTTCTGTACAAAGTGTAAATAGACTTCGCTCCCTGTATTTAACCCCTGCCACCTTCAGAATTTGAAAAAGGGTATTCCAGTCAACATTGTCAAAAGCTTTCTCTAAGTCTACAAATGCTAGAAATGTAGGTTTGACTTTCCTTAGTCTATCTTCTAAGATAAGTCGTAGAGTCAGTATTGCCTCACGTGTTACAATATTTTTACGGAATCCAAACAGATCTTCCCTGAGGTCAGCTTCTACCAGTTTTTTCATTCACCTGTAAAGAATTTGCGTTAGTGTTTTGCAGATGTGACTTACTAAACTGATAGTTAGGGTAATTTTCACATGTGTCAACACCTGCTTTCTTTGGGATTGGAATTATTATATTCTTCTTGAAGTCTGAGGGAATTTTGCCTGTCTCATACATCTTGCTCACCAGATGGTAGAGTTTTGTCATGACTGGCTCTCCCAAGGCTATCAGTAGTTCTAATGGGATGTTGTTTACTCCCGGGGCCTTGTTTTGACTTAGGTCTTTCAGTGCCCTGTCAAATTCTTCACGCAGTATCATATCTCCTATTTCATTGTCATCTACATTCTTTGCATTTCTATAATATTGTACTCAAGAATGATATCCATTAAATTCCACTGCAACACAGAAGTGCCTGTGGAAGCCATTGTTTAGGGATGGTTGTCCTTTTCTTTCTCCATCAGAGGTATTGATTTATTTTGGAGGTCAGGGGGAACTTTAGCAGGTTCACGGCTCTCTGGTTCCTCTGACTGGAGGTCCATATCCTCCACAGCATAGTCCCCATCAGAGAGGAGGGGAGCTTGCTGATCCGAAGGTGTAACTACACTTTCTTGGATTTGGAACAACTTTTCAAAGGACATTTTTATTTACTGATGGTAGAAGGTGGTTGCCTGGGTTGCAGGGATGGCTTAGTTGGCTTCTTATGGTGGGTAGTAGTATGTGGCTTAGGTGGCAAGCCCATTGCTGATGCTTTCGAACAACTTCAGTTTCAAGTGGAGAATTTCCCCCACAGGTACACCCACAAATGCATGTACTCATACTTGAACCTGTGGTCTGAGTAAGTGTGAAGGCATCACACTTAGTGACTGGCATCTTAAGGGCTGAATTAACAGATGTAGCAAAGACCCAGAGGTTGTGTAGCTTTGAAAGCTCTTTTAGCTTCACCATAGAGTATGCATCTCTTGACTTTCAATTCCTGAATTTTCCTTTCCTCGTTGTAAACCTCATACGTTCTGCTCCACACTGGGTGACCCCTGGGGAAGTTTAGACATTTCAGAGGAAGTGTACAAGAATGGCCTGATTCATGAGCTGAGCCTCCACAATTGCTCATAACATCCCATAGTGGTATGGCCAAATTGTTGACATTTGTAGAATTACATTGCGTCAGGAACAAATGGGTGAACCTTAAGACAGATATAGCCTGCAAGGAATGTTCTGCTAATTCTGGAGTATTAAACATTAGAACAGACGTTGCTGATTTTTCCAGTTTTCCATTGACTCTCTTCTTACAGTTCTGCACTTCTGTGATGCCCATATTTTTCCATTCATCATGTAACTCTGTGGGTTCCACTTCCAAAATATTAGAGGAGGTTACCACACCCCTACTAAAGTTATGGGTGTTATGTAACACAGACTTGACTGGGTAGTCAGGTAAGGCCTTACATCCCAGAAGCTTAGATACTTGGTTCCAAATAGCAGTTTCAACTAGAAGTTGTTTCATTACAAAGTTGTTTGACATTTTTTGGAACCCAGCAATACCTTCCAATGCCTTATGAATGTAGAAATGGGAGACCTTCACAAAGGTTCCTCCTGCTCGCTTGATTACAGTGGAAGTGTTATGGCACACTAATGCCCTCTTAACGTCATAATGAGACTTCTTTTTCAAGGACTGACCAACTGAGCTATTTTGATGAGTGGGGATATGTATTACCTGACAGTACACCTACCCTGTCAGTAGTAATAGTTTGATGGGACCATTCCATAGGGATGCTAGGGAAACAGCTGTTGATACAGGCAGTGGCCTGCATGCTAGAGCAATCCTTATACAACTGGGCTGCAGCAGGTGTCCCAGAGGTTGCCTGCTAGTTTTACCTCAACAGCCACTCACCTCATCAGGATGTAACACATCTTGAGGGTTAGGTTTTTTTTTTAAATAGAGGTATGAACCTTCCTCATGGTCCAGGTGGTGAAGCCATGACCCCCATTCTCCAAAACACATAACATTCCACCACTGCACCACACGGTGGTCGCAGAAGCATGCCCAGAGCTGTGGTGATAGAAGGCCGGTGGTACTTACTAGTCTCCAGCTAAAGAACTTCAGATCACCAAGCCCGTACTCAGCACACAAATGCTGAGCCCCTGAGGGGTGGCCAAATGCATGCCATGATGATGGATAACATTGAGGTAGCATAAGAGAGACAGATGTACAGATGCATAAATGAAACACCTGTAGTCTAGTTTTGAATGGACAAGGGATCGGTACAAATTGAGGAGGGTGGTTGGATATGCATCCCAGAAATTACCATTGACAACACATAGGACACTGGGGGATCAAATACAGTGGGCTGCCACTTAAGACATGTAGGAGGACCAAGAGAGATTATTATCAAGCATGAGCCCAAGAAATTCCATAGTTTTAACATACAGAAGAGTAACAGATCCAAGACTTAAGGACAGTGGAAGAAACCAACTGCAACACCAGAAATTCATACAAATGGTTTTGTCAGTGGAAACACGAAAGCCACTGTCAATGCTCTATGAGTAAAGACAATTGAAACAACACTAAAACCACTCAGTGAGACAAGTCCATGCAGAACTGCAGTAGATGGCAAAATCGATAATGAAAAGGATGCCAGTGAAGACTGGCGGGAGACAGACCATTACAGGATTAATGCTGATATCAAAGAGGACGATGCCCAGGATGGAGCCATGAGACATACCATTTTCAAGGATAAAGGTGTCCGTCAAGGCAGGATCCACAAGTACCTTGAAAACTCGGGCTTTTAAAAATTCCTGAAGGAAATGGGGCAAGTGGCCATGGAAACCACACGTGTAGAGGGTACAGAGGATACCAGTTCTACAGCAGGTGTCATAGGCTTTCTCCACCTCAAAAAACATGGCAACAGTCTAGGATTTCCACAGAAAACCATACATGATGTGAAGTACGGTATATTCAGTCTCTTTTGCAGATGAACTAGTTTCCTACAATTCTTCAAATAAATCCAAATCAAAATGTTGCCTTCTTTACTAACATACCTGTGTTAATTCCATTTCATATTGCTTTGCAAAATTATGCCTAGATATTTAATCAACATGTATCATGTTGAGTGGCCCGTTTCATAACTGCAGCAGTGCACCAAAGTACACTGTTTTGTCCTGCGAGTTTACCCAGCTTCTCTCTAGATGTGACTTATTCTGAATTTCCCCTACGCTCTTTAGACAGTTAATGAAACATGGAACTGCATGTAACATATATACAAACATACACAAAAGATATTTAACTAGATTGTATCACCACCATCCATAGTGTGGATAGGAACTTTGACTGCTGTGTGTTCAGGTTCCAGGTGAGTTGATGACTCTTTACTCACAGCTGCAGGAGTCTTGGCTTCAGTGACACAGCTTGAGGCTGTTGCAAATGGGCTTACTATGGGGGGGGGGGGGGGAGGGGGGTTCATACATGGGGATCTGTGGATGTCCAGCACGTGACCTCTGTCCCCCCAATTGGTTCACAACTGTGGCTGCCCTGGGTGCTGCCCACACTGAGGTTGACCTCTCACTTGTGGTTGGGTAGGAGGTGGTTCTGAGTTGATGCGAGTAGCAAAAGACTGTCCCAGGGGTCGATCACAGTGCCTGTACAGTATGTCTGTCAACTGCAGACATCACTCAAAACTTGTTTGTCAGAGACCCAGAGTCAGATGCAGCTCCATAGGTAGCTTCTTGGCTTTCACAGGGGGTGGGATAACATGCAGTTGCAAGCACCAGTGTTAGGCACGCATTGGGGCCCTTTCTGGATATGGATACCAAAGAGGGGAAGCAATCCAGTGTACTCATTGTGTGCATACCAGGAGAAGTCAATCCAGATGTGGGAAGGTTGTTCCCAGATGGCATGAAGAGCACAGGGTGCAGCCAATTGAGGGGGCTGGATCATGTTGCAACTAAGGATGTGTGTTACTTTGGACCAGAAGAGATTCTTTCTGGTTTCAGATGGCTAACTGAAGCCTTAAAGACTGCAGTCTTGCTTGCGAGATGAAGATGGAACTCACAATCTGCAACATTATTGACAGAACTGACTGAGGTCCTTTGATTCAGAGCCTCCACTCATCTCTGTACCAGATATTAAAATGGTTCTGTGGCCATGTAGGCTGCAGATTCATTGACTTGCACCATTGAGTAGTGAGATTCTGGGTTCTGCTTTCAGAGGTAGTTTCTCTTTCAAATAAATTGAAGTAGATAGTTCTACGGGAATTTATACGTATGTGTATGAAAACTTTGTAGTTCTTTCAAGATGCATCTGCTGAGCAATTCTGTGGGCCATATATTTTGCTAAAGCATTTCTTCAACTGGTGGGTCTTGATTTCTGGACAAATATCTATTGTGGAATTTGGCACAACAGTGTTTTGTAGCAAAGAATTTCCTATAACAAGGAATGCAATTTTTTTGCTGTGTTTCTCTTTACTGAGATGTTTTGAATTCTTTTTACTGTATGTTACACAGCTCAGCTGTATTGCAAAGATCTGTACCCTCAAATACCTTGAGGGCAGCAGTGTTGCCTCCCACCCCCGTTCCATCCAGCCCTTCACTTCACCCTTGCGGATGATTGTGGCATAGTGAATAACAAATTGGATTGGATGCAGACTTTACTAAATTTCTTGGATGAAAGAATGATTATAACTAGGTTACTACACTTGTTGGGGAACACTTTGAGTGAAGTAGCAATGTTACAAAAAGCAGTTCACCATGCAAATAACTGATGATTAGGTCCTGAGCTGTTACTACCATAACAGTTCCTAGCCACAAAAACTACAGCATGGCTGAACAGTTGATTTGCAGCACATAGGTGAGTTTACAGAATGAAGATTTTCGTTATTCCACCACTTGTGGACTGATGTAATCTTGCTTCATCTGTGTTCATTCCATACTTGGAGTGATTCACAAAAGTGAGTGTAGATGCACACCTCCAATACTTCATGGTACATCCTTTGCAGAGAAGTAAAAAGCTATGTGAAAATTGGTATGGGTAAAGACACAAGAAGTGCTGCTAATATAGGAAGGAAAGGAGACCTATGTGATGATGTCAGCAGAAGAGTTACCACAGTGTGAGGGAGTCCCACAGTTTGCCTTATGTAACAAATCCAGAGAAGTAAAGTTGCCACTCACCATATAGCAGAGATGCTGAGTTGCGATAGACACAACAAAAAGATTCACACAACTGTAGCTTTTGGCCATTAAGGCTTTTGTCAGCAGTAGACACACACACACACACACACACACACACACACACACACACACACACACACACACACACACGTCTGCAGTCTCAGAGAACTGAAACCACACTGCGAGGAGCAGCACCAGTGCATGATGGGAGTGGGGACTGGGTGGGAGTAAGAGGAGGCTGGGGCAGGGAGGGCGAGGGATATTATCATGGGGGTGGCGGACACTGATGTGTTGCAGTTTAGATGGAGGACAGGAGAGAAGGGGCAGATAGGGGGAGAGGCAAAGTAGCACAAAGGAGAGAAATAAAAAGAAATTAAAAGAATGTGTGTGGAGGTAAAATGACAGCTGTGTAGTGCTGGAATGGGAACAGGGAGGGGACTGGTTGGGTGAGGACAGTGACTAATGAAGATTGAGGCCAGGAGGGTTACAGGAACATAGGATGTACTGCAGAGAAAGTTACCAACCACACAATTCAGAAAAGCTGGTGTTGGTGGGAAGGAACCATATAACACAGGCTGTGAAGCAGTCATTGAGATGAGAGATATCTTGTTTGGAAGAGTGTTCAGCAACAGGGTGGTCTACTTGTTTTATGGCCACAGTTTTTCGGTGACCATTCATGTTGACAGACAGCTTGTTGGTTGTCATGCCTACATACAATGCAGCACAGGGGTTGCAGCTTAGTTTGTAAATCACGACTGGCTTCACAGGTAGCCCTGCCTTTGATGGGATAGGTGATGTTAGTGACCGGACTGGAGTAGGTGGTGATAGGAGGATGTATGGGACAGGTCTTGCATGTAGGTCTATTACAGGGGTATGAACCATGAGGTAAGGGATTGGGAGCAGGGTCTGTGTACAGATGGACGAGTATAATTTGTCCGTGGGTGGTGGAATATCATGGTAGGAGGGGTGGGAAGGATAGTGGGTAGGGTATTTCTCATTTCAGGGAACAACGAGAGGTAATCGAAACCCTGGTGCTGAATATAATTCAGCTGCTCATACCCTGTTCCCATTCCAGTACTACACAGCCGTCATTTCACTGCCACACTCAATCTTTTAATTTCTTTTTATTTCTCTCCTTTATGCTACTTAGCCCTTCACCCTCTCCGCACCTTCTCTCCTGCCCTCTGTCTAAACTGAAACACATCACTGTCTTCCACTCCCACCATACTATCCCTCCCCCTCCCCACCACAGTCTCCCCTTACCACCACCCAGTCACCACTCCCATCATGAACCGGTGCTGCTCCTCGCAGTGTGGTTTCACTTCTCTGAGACTGCAGACGTGTATGCAAGTTGTGTTTGCATGAGTGTGTGAGTGTGTGTGTGTATGTGTGTCTACTGCTGACAAAGGCCTTACTGTCTGAAAGCTATAATTGTGTAAATCGTTTTGTTGTGAATATCGCAACTTAGCATCTCTGCTATATGGTGAGTAGCTGCTTTCCTTCTCTGGTATTGTTACATTCCATCCTGGATTTTCCATTGTTAGAAGTTTGCCTCATGTGGATGATTCAGACTAAGACACAATTATGTTATGTGTAACTGTTCCTGGGCAAGGCAGAAGCAGCTGAATAATTTAGAGAAGTGTTGTTGCCACACCTTTTTTTCAGAATATGGGCATTCATTTAGTTTAATATCACTGTTTCCTTAGAAAATATGAAGTAAATTGTTACAAGCAATGAAAGCCAAGGATCATGACCAGAATGGATTTACAAGATATCAGATTGCTAATTAACGGTAGAAACAGTGACATTGTGGGCAAGGCATTCTGTCTCCCAGCTACCATCATGGAGCAGCTCACATAATGTGACACAATCTATGTTGTATTGGCCAGAAAAGGCCATACATTTGTTACCAACCCATTACCTAACCTTCCAAAATAAGACCCTAAACCCAGACCTACATTCGTTAAATTAATTCAAAACACAAAAAAATCCTTCAGCAGATAGAACAACATTACAAAAGAGGACTCCACGGCATCATGACTATAAGTGTACAGACTTAGAGTGCTGTATTAGTTTGCTTGGCTTATGGCAGGTGCAGTCTGCACAAAATACAAGACCTGTACACCCTTCAAACTGCCGGTATGTAACATACTTGCTGACTGGTTTATCAGTAAAAGTAATAATTATGTAAATTAGAGTTAGAATAATAGGTTACCTGTTATATGAGAAAAAGTAAGTGAGCTTGTGAACTTTAGACTGCTTTGGAATGGTGCATGAAAAATTAGTTTAAAGGAGAAACATTTATGTACAAAATGTGGAATTATGGTACTGATGACACACACTCACAAATTACTGTGTTGAGTAGATGACCCTTTCTTCAGTTTCTGCTATTGCAGCATACTGCCATTTCAATTTTTGACTCTTATCACAGACTGATGTCTATGTAACTGATGTCTCCCCACCTGTTAGGCACAGGCTGTGACAAGGATGTAGTTATGTAAACCCCATTAATAAATTTCCTGTAGAGATGGTTCTGAATGGAGCAGATCCAAAGACGTGTCAAGGGGGTCACGTACCACCAACCAAAACAATATTTTTGTAAAAGCTTTTATAATATCTTAAAGTTTTCTGAGCTAAGCTTTGTCAACTTCAGCATGTGAATGAATTCATGCCTGTAACCTTGTCCTTATGGACCATGAGGCCAATGTTGCCAAGTGGTGATTGGCAAACTAATTTGTAGCCAGCACTACAAGGGGTTGCAAGTGTGGTGTAGTTACAGCCCTTATTGCTCATAATAGAGAAGTACAGACTGTGTGCAGTGGAGCTGGAAAAAGAATGGCCAGCAAATGATTTGCCTTATTTATTGAAGTTCTTGGTTTCTGAAAAGTAAATTGAGTTATGTCAAAAATTTTTGGTAACCTATAAGCAGGTAAAAAGATGTGGGAACTTTATCACAGATAAACTTTATCAAACAGAGGAGACAGCAGTGGACTAGAAGAATTTCTGAAGAGATATTTATATGGAAATTTGTTTGAAACAAAGTGAAAACCCTGACTGTGATGGCGTTATTTCCAAAAAAGACTTAAGCTATTCTGAGGAGTACAAAGATGGTGCTAACAAGAGTCATAAAAGGAAAATATCCTTCCAGGCACTACAAACTACTGTGATTCCTCACTGTAATTTACAGTCATACTTTTAAATCATTCATTGTTCACTTATGTGACCTGGAACAATGTGATATTCACAGACTCTGACATATATTTCTATGTGCACCCATTTCAAAGGCATCTGGTCGTCAATAAGAAGTTTGCTGCATGGCGATACATAGCATTCAAAAAATTTTGATAATACGCAGACCACATCTGCAGTAATATATTAACGATAAAACGTTGTGTTCAATCATTTAGTGTGGGTTGATGTGGAGAAACTGAGTTTTTGCAGAAAAACACAGATTCAAACAATGATATCTACTATGGTACAGGATGCTATGTTAAAACAAAACTTTTACCTCTCCCACCATCAAAACTAAAACACTGTTGTCATTTCCTGTACAAATCAGCTGTTACACCATCTTGCTCATGACAGGTGTTACCAATGAACAGTTCAAGGTAACTGTGTGGATGTCACTATAATATTTTTCAGAAAAGGTTAAGCAAATCCACACTTTCCTTATGTGCAACTGAAGAGTGACAGCAGGTTACAGACATACCACACAACCTACTAATACTTCACCTGGCCAATTTAGGTGAAAGAATGAACCTACTCTACGAAATTTGAATCTAATCTCACAAATGTGCATCCTCAAATGACATTTTGTTGGATAACTCTGGTCATTTAGAATGTTTCCATGAAAATTCCATCATTTACTTATACAACCACAGCCCAAATACTGATAATGAATAAAATACCATATATCTCATCCAATCAGTTTTCTTGTCTTTATTCATTAAAAATCATCAATTCAGCAGGCCATATATTTTACCTACAATTTTTAAGTTTAATTTTAAAATTAAAAATATTTAATATATAAGCCAAAAGACAGCAGCAGTAATTTCAGTATTTATTAGGAAGGTGTACTTTGTTTATATCAAAATATTATATCTATTGTCACTTTTATCAGTTGGCAACATGGCAATGCTCCTGTGTTTATGCATCATACAAATAAAATGTGTTGTGCCATAGTTTTAATGGACAAATTAGGAGCAACAGTATGCAGAACAGAAAGTAAGTGCATCTAAAGAGTAATGTACTGTAGACATACAGCTCTTGAAATATAATAGACAAACAACTTTGTTATTTTGAATGGGGCAGCTGCAGCACCCAAATTGAAGTTAATTTCTGTAATGATGTGCCAACTGATGATTTAAGTATGTATTACACCAGTTGAAGATGGGTTAAATTCTGAAATGTATGTTGGTACAAATAAAAGGTCATACAAAGTGGCTGCTTACTACATTGTTTAAAGCAATAAAGAAATTTGTTTGGTTTAAGGCTACGCACTATCTTCATTGTTTTCAACACTGATCTCTGAAATTTACCTATCTAAAGAAAGAACTGGAATGGATATATGCTAGAAGGCCTACGGTACATCAGAAAAACAATATCTTCAGGCTATCCAGTGAAGACCACTTCTGGGAAATGTTCCAAGTAGACTGATGCCTGAACACATGCACCATGAGCTGTTTGCAAAACTGTCTCCTGATATTCTGAACAAAATAGCTACTTATGTTCTCAGTAGTAGACACAGACCTTCTAGCTTGCCCCTGCCTGGACTTCAATCTACTCAATTCTCATGACCCTTAATCAACAGAACCTCTCAGTCCAGACCCCCCACCCGAGCATGCACCTGTGCTTGCTCTCTCTCTCTCTCTCTCTCTCTCTCTCTCTCTCTCTCTCTCTCTCTCTCTCTCTCTCTCTGTTCAGAGGCTAGGCACAATTTCAATTTCTTACTTTTGCCAATCAAAGTAATAGACAACTGGAAATGTGACAACATTTAAAAAGGGACAGGAGTGCCAGTTTTTGTTTGTGCACAGTAACAAAATTTGATACAGAATGAAATTGGAACACATTTCTCGTGGATGAGTACTGCTTACTTTTGAACTCTAAATGGGCTGCAAAATTAATTGAGTCAAAGGAGCAGTCAGATGACACCTAATGAATCTGGTGTATTGCTAGGATCATAAGAGGTTTACACTTTTCTTTTAGTACATGTCTCATCTAATTGGTGTAGTACTTTAGGAGCACAGATCTCAACTTTTCTGAATGACAGCAGTGACAGCCCATTGGTACTTGGCATTAGAAAATGATTTTTCAGCTCTTGCTGTGTCAAGTGCAACTTTATAACTTCTGAGTTGATAAAAGAATGCATTAATGATGCTGCCAATGTTCTGCATCCACTGAATGCAAATTGGTTTGGAATAATCAGTCCTTCTTGGCATGAGAGAGCAGTACATGCCAGAGAAGTATGTGAGGTTAGTGAAAGAAAAGTACAGAGGAGCAATGATGCAGGTGAGAGGTAGTGTGGGCATGACAAAGGAGTTTCCAGTAAAAGTAGAGTAACATCAATGATCTGTGCCTAGTCCCTATCTCTTTGACCTGATTATGGATGTGCTGGTGAAAGATGTGAAGAAGGAGGCGCCATGGAATATGATGTTTGCGGATGATGTGGTTCTTTGTGAGCAGAGCATTGACAGACTTGAGGAAAAGCTGGAGGATTGGAGGAAGGCACTAGAAGAAACAGGGATGAATATTAGCAGGAGAAAGTCAGAATATTTAGCACTGAAGGATGTCCAGATGAGGTCTTGCAAGATCCAGGATGATGAGCTGAAATCGGTCTGCAAATTTAAATACCTGGGGTCATACATACAGAGCGACGAAGGACTGGAAAGCAAGATACAACACCAAATAAATTGTGGTTGGAACAACTGGAGGAAAATGAGTGGAGTGTTGTGTGACAAGAAGGTGAGCATTGGGTTGACAGGGAAAGTGTACAAGTCAGTGGTAAGGCCTGCTATGATATACGGGGCAGAGACATGGCCAATCACAGTAGCCCAGGTAAGGAAGATGGAAGTGGCAGAAATCAAGATGCTGAGGTGGATGTGTGGGTTAACAAGGAAGAACAGGATTAGAAATGAATTTGTTAGAGGAGCTGTGAAAGTGGGACCCATGGGGAAAGAGATACAAGAGAGCAGACTAATGAGGTATGGACACTTACAAAGAAAAGGGTAAGAGTATATCAGAAACGGAGTTGAAGATATAAAGATTGAAGGTGCAAGAAGGAGAGGAATACTGAAGATGAGGTGGAAGGATAAGATATCCAGGGACCTAAGGGGGAAAGGATGGAAGAAGGAAGAGGCAACGGATAGAGTACTATGGAGGAGAAGGATCCAGAAGATCAACGCCAACCCTACGTGACATGGGTCACGGCGACGATGAAGAAGAAGAAGAAGACAATGTACGACATCTTCAGGTGTGCAATAAAATTCCTTCATACATTTGAAGTCTTGTCCTTCATGACATTAGATCCACATTCCAACGTTCATGTTGCTACAATCATGGGTTGTATAAGCAACCAGTTAATCAAAATTACTACACAGTTAAGACTAGTCAGTTGCTTCAGAGTATCATCAAAGCTGTCAAACAATCTGCAATGTTTGTTGTAGCTGTGACTTATAATATAGTGTAAAAATATTAAATAAAACATTTTCTGAATCCAGCAGGTAACAGCAAGAGCATGTAGGTTTCCTTGAACACACATCTGTTGAAATCTTATTGGAGCGAGTACACTGACAGAGGCATTTTATTACGTAATATTTTGAAAATTAGAAAGTTTCTCTATCTTGCCATTTGTTAATACCAAAAGACTGACTTAACAGTAACACACCAGGTTACCAAAATGCACTTTAGTGTAAGTAGATGACAAAGCAGAAAGGATGGCATCATGCATATCTTCATAACTAGTAGTTCAGCCCTTGAAGTATCATCTATACAAGGCCACTATTGAAGTTGTCCAATATATCAAAGATGCCATTGACTCCAGACCTCCAAATGATAAATCAATATTACAATAGAGGAGAATACTAGAAAAGAGATAGTTGGAAATGTTCAAGTAATCTAGTTAGTGATGACAGACTGTTGCTTTCAAAAAATGTTTCATTACAGCAATAAAATCTTTCTTTGACTTTGTTGAAAGCCAAAAGTACCATGAATGCCAATTATAGGTGAAGTTACATGTTAAGTCAACATTACATGTCATCAAAATCAGGAAAAAATGTTTATAATAATTCTATGCTGTTTGGTTTAAGTATCTTACCAACAAGCATAAGGAGATGCACTCTGTTCCTACTTGACACCTCAACATTAGCAACATATATCCTATTCTTGTATCATTCTGCTACATCAATTGCTCAGCTACCACACACAAATGCTACAGGTGGCATGTACAATGACACTGTTATGCCTGACCTTTTGGGCTATTCAAATAATTTGGTCAATGCTGTTCATGAGATACCTGCAATTAATACTGCTGCAAAGATCTCGGTACGGAAGTATTATACAGAAATACTGACCACTAATTTCTATCCAGAGCATTCACATCTGCCCAACACCATGTCGTGTATCTCTTCCATACACTTCAGTCATGGTTCAATCCAGGAACTGCCACAACATGAGGTCCAAATGATTGGAAAAGAGCACAAGTAGTTCCAGTTTTCAAGAAGGGTCGTCGAGCAGATGCGCAAAACTATAGGCCTATATCTCTGACATCGACCTGTTCTAGAATTTTAGAACATGTTTTTTGCTCAGGTATCGTGTCATTTCTGGAAACCCAGAATCTACTCTGTAGGAATCAACATGGATTCCAGAAACAGCGATCATGTGAGACCCAATGCGCTTTATTTGTTCACGGCACCCAGAAAATATTAGATACAGGCTCCCAGGTAGATGCCATTTTCCATCACTTCAGACTGGTCAGATACAGGCTGCCAGGTAGATGCCATTTTCCTTGACTTCTGGAAGACATTCGATACAGTTCCGCACTGTTGCCTGATAAACAAAGTAAGAGCCTATGGAATATCAGCTCAGTTGTGTGGCTGGTTTGAAGAGTTTTTAGCAAACAAGACACAGTATGTTGTTCTCAATGGAGAGACATCTACAGACACTAAAGTAATCTCTCGCATACCACAGGGGAGTGTTATGGGACCACTGCTTTTCACAATATATATAAATGACCTAGTAGATAGTGTCGGAAGATCCATGCGGCTTTTCGTTGATGATGCTGTAGTATACAGAGAAGTTGCATCATTAGAAAATTGTAGCGAAATGCAGGAAGATCTGCAACGGATAGGCACTTGGTGCAGGGAGTGGCAACTGACCCTTAACACAGACAAATGTAATGTATTGAGAATACATAGAAAGAAAGATCCTTTATTGTATGATTATATGATAGCGGGACAAACACTGCTAGCAGTTACTTCTGTAAAATTCTGGGAGCATGCGCATGGAACGATTTGAAGTGGAATGATCATATAAAATTAATTGTTGGTAAGGTGGGTGCCAGGTTGAGATTCATTGGGAGAGTCCTTAGAAAATGTAGTCCATCAACAAAGGAGGTAGCTTACAAAACACTCGTTTGACCTACACTTGATTATTGCTCATCAGTGTGGATCCGTACCAGGGCGGGTTGACAGAGGAGATAGAGAAGATCCAACAAAGACCGGCGCATTTTGTCACAGGGTTTTTTGGTAGGCATGATAGCATTATGGAGATCTTTAACAAACTCAAGTGGCAGACTCTACAAGAGAGGTGCTGTGCATCGTGGTGTAGCTTGCTGTCCAGGTTTCGTGAGGGTGCATTTCTGGATGAGGTATCGAATATATTGCTTCCCCCTACTAATACATCCTGAGAAGATCACAAATGTAAAATCAGAGAGATTCGAGTGCACATGGAGGCTTTCTGGCAGTCATTCTTCTCGCGAACCATACATGACTGGATCAGGAAAGGGAGGTAATGACAGTGGCACATAAAGTGCCCTCCGCCACACACCGTTGGGTGGCTTGCAGAGTATAAATGTAGATGTAGATGTAGGTCATGGTAAGTTACCTGAGCTGGTTGGTTAAATACACAAATCAGGATGCTTTGCCATCACATTTTGATTTTACGAGTTGACTGACTCACCTCCATTCTGATGTTGGTTTAGATTAGACAACAACCTCACTTCAGCAGAATTCCATGCACACTATGTCTGAATATCACATTGGCCCCAGTAGCAGAGAGGAGGTGATACACTTTACAATACAAAGAAAGGGAATCTGGCTATCTCTCACTACTCCTGTGGAGACACCATCAATACTAACATTGTTCAGGATGCATACTCTTGCTGTACAAGTTCGTGAATCATCTCAATTATGAACCGTGAATCAATGCCAGGATTAACTCCTGTCTCAAATACTGATTTTGTATGTTCAAAATCTGGCACAAGGGGAGTGTGGCAGAAGCCAGACATTTTCTGCATGTGAGATAAACACCCATTGTAAAATTTGAAGAGCTTTACTGTTGGTGTTTAATGAGTTAAATCTGATACAAAATTCGTTTACATTTGAAAAATATTGAACACTGAAATGATATTGACCAATGGATAGCCATCTGATACATGTAAATCTTCTACTACAATACTGACAGCACTCTGCTATGAAGTGCTGTGCCGAGAATGAATATAATGGCACAGTCCAGTAAAAATTCAGACATCTTACCTGGCAACTTAGGAAGCAGAGGAAAGCAGGTCAAGCTGCAGTAATAGCATGACATTTCGTTTTGGGGAGACCGTTGATATTGTAATTATGTCCAGATTATGGAACAGATTGCTGCATACCATATGAGCTGGGCTGTCTGAGAAGCCTATGGAGCAAAATATCTTAGGAGGGAGGTGCTGTCATTCGGTTTACCATAAACAATTAAGCAAGAAAGTGTAACTCAGATGAAATAGCAGTATGCTGATGCTACGAAATACAGCAGCGAGAGTGACTGGAAAGTAAAGTTGGGTCATCATGGAGCGTTCAGGAAAGCTGAGCAGACGGACAAAGCAGATCAGATGCATAACGAACACATAGCAGCCTCCCACAAGAACTACTCATTTCCAGTACAGTTACTCATTCTGCAGCAGAGCAGGCTGGAGGAGCAACCTATGTCAGTCTACTGTCTACTTTTCAAGCTGTCTATGTGATTCTGTGGAACAGCAGGACCCATTGTGGAGACTGATGTCGTTTAGTGCAAGTTGCATAGAAGTAGTGTAGGTGTAGATTGATGACATGCTCCAGTAAGTGCATGTCAGAGGGTTCTTTGAACCATGTTCACATTTTTTCTCTACCGTTCCACTCTCCAGCTGCATGTAGGAAAGACGAACACTTAAGAGAGTTCAGTTTCCACACGGATACATTTAAGTTATTAGAATTGTTGAATTGAAATTTCTCCGTACTTACATAGGTGTCAACCAAATATTTCCACATTTCTACGTAAATCTAGCTTCAATGAAAAAAGTGTTTGTTTAAATGGTTGCGATGACAATTATCATATCAGTGATTTTCTCTCCGCTTCACCTCCCCCCACCACACATTTCACGATATTACAAAATGAAGTGTCCTTCTTTAAACTTTTTCAGTGTACTCAATTAGTCTTATCTGATAAGGATCCCATAAACCACAAGAATACCTTGGTGTCTACTAAATGTTCTAGCAATAAAATGCAGTCTTTGGCTTGACTTCTAAACAACATTATCATTTCAATTTAAGTTGTTTGTAACTCAAAAGCCTACATATCTAGTAGAACAGACTACCTTTTATATTTATGTGGTTTCCTGTGTAGTTGAAATTTAACAGATTTATTTAGGTACTTATGTGAATGACCTCACACTTTTTATTTATTTATCTTTTTTTTTTTTTTTTTTTGGGGGGGGGGGGGTGGTATCACATTTCCATTCCTCACACCATACAGATATTAAGATTAAATAATTTTGCAATTGATTTTAATACTGTGATGCCTTCCTTGGATGGCAAATATCAGTATCAGCTGCAAACAATTTCAAAAGGAGTGCTCCTAAGCCATTTATATAGCTTGCCTCGAGTGAGAGAATGGCCCATTATCAATGGGATATGTGCAGCTGGTGGCAATGCTCTTCCTTCCCATTGCCCCATAAAGTCTTAGGCAGGCTGATGGGCAAAGCTGCTTGGGACCAGTGAGTGTCTACTGCATTTTTCAGAGCTCTGCAGTCTTCTAAGAACCAAGCTTCAATAATTCAGAATAAGTTTTAATTTCTTCCTGTTACTAGATAGAATTGATCAGACTAGGAGATGCATGTATTTAATTCAGATATTTGCCACATTTCTTTATATGAGCTATGACCGTCAAGTCCAAACACTACATTGGTTGTTTAATTCAATACGTACCTGAGCCAAAATGATCTAACAGTGTTTCCATGTTCACTAACCTCACTGATACATGGAATATAAGTGACCAGTCAATTTTCTAAGAAATCATCGCTCATTTGAAACATGTCCAGTGAGAATCATCTTACTGCCTCATTTGTGAATTTTATGTAGATTCATTTTAAGCAAGGAAAGTATGCAGATATTTTCGCAAAGGTTCCAGTGATACCATTCAGGAGTATGTAGGTCTAATATTTTAGATTTTATCATCTGTCGAGTGATAATGGCCAAAAACAGAACAAATTTCTTTGTGTCCATACATCAGCACCAGCAGCTTGACCAGTGTACATTTTGAAACCTTTATATCGTGATTATGGACTGCTTTGTAGATCATCGTTCAGTTCTTTCTTGAAAGAGCAGAATGTAAAGTTAATCAGAGCTCAATCAGTAAGGAATTCACTTTGTGAATAGAAAGTTTGGAAGATTCTTCAATAATTATTATAAACCAGAATATAGGTGAAAAATTTTTCAATAACTTATACTCCTGCTATTCCCAATTCTTGTCACATATATGATGTAAGAAGCTGTTGTAATCATGAAAATGGTAAATTTGTTTTGTTATGGGAAGGTCACTTATTAAATTAGCAATTTCCCATTGATCGTGACATTAACTTTGAGATCAAGTCGCATGGCATTCATGTTGGATAATGTGATACTGATGCAAGTATCGGTCGTGTGACAATAATTCATTGTCTATTAATTCTCAGAGCACGAGTGACAGAACAGCATTCGGGCATCTCAAGTGTGCACGTGACAACTGAATGTATCTTAGTGTTGCAGACTGAATGCCAAAAACACACAAGTTAATCAAACTAGATTAAAGGTTAAAAGCCATGATCTGTCATACCAAATGGGAGGGGTAGGCACCAAAGTGTTCAAACCTGTGCAGTATAAATGAAAGATGAGACATGAAGGTAGGTAATACTTCACATACCAAGCCTGCACAGAATATACCCAGTAACTGAGGCACACTTTCAAAGTGTCGGCTGCATAGGACTGACAGGCCTGGTGCCATTACACAGCCGGAGCTGATGCTGCTGCCACTCGCCTCAGACAGCGTGTACTGGGTGGGTGCTTCTGCCACTGTGCTGGAGTGCAGAAAAGTCCATCATTGCACTTTATCAAAAATAACAGTTCTGTGTCTTCATACTGTTTCACTAATGCCCGTGGGTGTCAGATGGGAATCCACTCACCACACCTGGTGTGGTGGTTGGACAGCCTCCTGAACCCAGCCAGCCCTCTGAGCCCAAGTGATCAATTTTCTTACGGTGTGAGTAGCATGGCTATATACTTCAGCAACTCTGCAATGCAATTGCATGTGCAAAGGAGCAGTAATATAACAGGAGCCCATTAACATTTTGTAGCCATTAAAGAGTGTTGGCAAGCTGAGCCGGTACAGGGAAAAGCCTCACTGAATATCATTAGCTGCAACAGGATTTATAGGCATGATAATTTGGTGCCTCTTTGTTTTGGATAAATTCACTGACAGTGTATCAGTATTTATTCATGATTTGAAAGCTGCCCTTAACTAACCATATACAATCATATCTCATCAGGCCGGTTTGCAAATTTAAGGTGAAATGGTAACTCAAAGATACACATAATGTACCTTGAGAGATAGATTAAAGAACAGGCATCTGAACAGATTATTAAAAGGCTTTACCAACTGTATTTCAAACGGTTGAGTTGGACACTTTCTAGAGAACAGCTGACTGGTTTGTCGCTGAAATGGAATCGATCAGTAGATGCATTTTCAGACATAATTACGGAGGTCAATACACAATCCTAAGCATTAAGGTAAAACGCCAAAACTGATAAGATTTATTCTGGTGGAGGCTAGACCCTGGATGTATTTTTTATGAGCATTTCCAGGCAATATGTTGCAACTACATGATATAGGTTGTGTGGAGTAAGAGACAGTGATGTGGTGTCATTGGGATCAACATGGCTCAGTTTCATTGTTGGTGTATGAAATTTTCAGGACCAGATGGAAGTACTGCCACTCATTGCTGATGGGTACTGTGTTGCCCCATATCCAGAAAATGCAGATCAAGGACAACAGTCCAGATGCAAACGACCACTGCTAGTGTGACATGGTCACAAGTTTCAAGTATAATGCAGGTGATACCAAATACACTGCAGATGTGTCCACTGAAGTTCAGTTTGCACAGTATTTTACCAACAGATACAGAATTGATAGTCTTGGTGACCTATCAAGTGAGATGATGAGTGCTGTGGAGCTGTTGGAATCCACTAAAGAGATGAATACATTGTATATTTTCTGCGTGGTAATATAGCAAGCGTAAGATAATAGGTCGAGCTTGTATAGTCGCGAGGTGTGTGGATAACTTCAGTTCAGATGAGGTCTGTCTGCCAGGGAATTAAACTTGGACATCCTGCAGGATGATGATTAGGTATGTCAAGGGGAGACAGTCCCACGCAGACTGTCAATCCATCTACATCACATGAAAAGGTCATTCACTTTGTGCAGACAGACAGAACAGTGGTCAAAACTTCACTGTGATGACTTAGACTTTTTTAAATTGTGGTGGACCATTACCAGCAACAACAGCTATGCAATGTATGATACCAGTGGGTAGTGATGGACAAATTCATGGGAAACCATACAGAATCCTGAAAGATCTACAGCCAATAATGTAAGAATTGCTCGAGCAATAGGTTGCTTATGGGATTATTGAATGTAGTGATAATCTGCATGGTGCATCTGTTTTAATTGTTTTCCAAAAAAGTCATCAATTGGAACAAGGAAGTATAGCTTTTGATTATACAGGAGACCCTGGCCATCATCTATGGTTTAATGTACTTACATTGTTACTGGCATGGAAGAAATTATTAAGATGTGACAGACCATGCTGCATTGAAGTGGTTTCTAGGATTAAAACACTCTTCAATTAGATAACCACCAGTAAGCAGAAAGGCTGGAGTACTGTGAGCAATGAATAAGAGCACTACAGAGTGAAAGAAGGAACTTTTGCTAACACTGACAGCCAAATTTAGGGAGCAACCACAGTCTGTGACACACAGAGGCTTGTTGCGCAGAATGACTGTGGACCATGCGTGGTGGTACCTGCAGCTTTCTAGGAAAGCACTAATGCAAGCATATGACAATTTTTCGGTAGATGATGGAGGTTGAATACCAACTGAGCGATGAGTAACCATAAACTTTTGGCCAAGGACCAGAAGCAGGAGCCGGATTTTAGAAATGGTATGATGTCCTCCTCCTCGCCGTGTCCGGCGACAGCGACTCCGTCAGTCTTCTCTGTCCTTGTTGTGGTAGGCTCGGATGTGGCTCGCGAATCCGAATTTTGCTTTGAATATCCTGTTGCATGGAGCACAGTGAAGTTGACCAGCAGAGTTGTAAGTATACGTGTAGACAGGCTTGAGCTGAGATTTTCGGAGCTCTCTTTTAGCATCCAGGTCCATTACACGCTTTTGCTCGAATTGTTCGATGCTCTTATGTACAGTTGATCGCCACTCTGATCGGCGCAATGCTAGCTCCTCCCAACGGTTGCTTGGGATGCCACAGGCTGCAAGGTGGCGTTTAATGGTGTCTTTATATCGCAGGTGTTGACCACCTTTCCTCCTCTTCCCGCACGAGAGCTGCTAGTAGAACACCGCTTTAGGTAGCCTACTGTCATCCATGTGTACTATGTGACCACTCCATCTCAGTTGATGTTTCATTATTAAAGCTTCAATACCAGCAAGTTTCACGCGGCGCAAAATCTCCGTGTTTGGGACACGGTCTTCCCATTTGATGCGCAGAATTGATCTCAGACATCGAAGATGAAATTTATCTAGCTTCTTAATGTCAGCTTTGTAACAGCACCAGGTTTCTGAGGCATAGAGTAAGGTGGATAATACTACTGCTTTGTAGACTGCAATTTTTGTGTGTAGTTTGAGATCATGTGATTTCCATACTCAGTCATTAAGCTTACCGAAGGCTGAGGCTGCGCTGGCTATACGCGCTGCGATTTCCGATGTCAGGCTGTTGTCACTTCTAATTTGGCTTCCCAGGTATTTGAACTTTGACACATTTTGCAAGGGTTTGTTATTTATCTCAATACTAGAGTCCTCTGCATTAAGACCTCTAAGTGGTTGTTTAAGAACTTGCGTCTTAGTGATGCTAATGGCTAAGCCAAATCTTCTGCAGGAGGCATTTAGCAGGTTTATGTAAGTCTGAAGAGTTTCACAAGAATTAGCCATCATGCATACATCATCCGCGTAGAGAATCTCTAAGATGGATAGTTTGGTTACGCGACTTTTTGTTCTGAGGCGAGAGATGTTGAAGACACTTTTGTCTGTCCTTGTGTTGAGACTAATTTGATTACTACAGGCTTTGGTCGCGTCTCTCATAACAACTGCGAAGTAAAGTGAGAAGAGTGTGGGAGCCAGAACTCAGCCTTGTTTTACACCACATGTCACGGGAAACTGTTCTGAGAGCTTGTCCTCATAGCGGATTTTTGCCATCATGTTTTCATGAAACTGCCGAATCAAACTGACAATTTTGTCAGGGCACCCAGTTTTCTTTAGTATGATCCAGAGAGCTTCCCGTGGGACACGATCAAAAGCTTTTTCCAGGTCTACAAAGCACATGAGCAAAGGCCGATGTTGCTCTAAACTTTTCTCTTGCATTTGTTTGACAACAAATATGGCATCAACTGTGCCTCTTTTTGGGCGAAAGCCACACTGGGTCTCTGGTAGCAGTTTTTCTGCAAAGTGTGTTAACCGGGTGTTAATTATGTGGGCAAGGACTTTTCCTGCTGCTGAGAGAAGAGAAATGCCCCTGTGGGAGCTGCAGTCTGATATGTCACCCTTGCCTTTATAGATCTTGGAAATACAAGCATCTTTCCAGTCTTGTGGAATCATTTCATACTCCCAAATCCTTAAGATCAGAGCAAACAATGGTTTCTTGATGTTTGGCCCCCCATATTTATATAGCTCTGATGGCAAGTTATCTAATCCTGCTGTTTTGTCATTTTTCAGCTTAGCCAGTGCTGAAATGAATTCATTGTAGGAAGGGGCATCCGCAAGTTGTTCCTCAACTGGCAGGTCTTCAAGTGCTTCTATGTATGGAATACCGGTTGTCTGATGGTCGGGATTAAGAACGTCATTAAAATGTTCCGCCCACCGAGACAGGATGTCACTCTGTTGCATCAGCCGACAACTTATATCTTTGTTATAGACTGGTGCTATCTTCCCAACTCTTGGACCAAAGATAGTTTTCAGGGACTCAAAGAATCTGCCCGTTTGGTGTGTGTCGGCATATAGCTGTATTTCATTTGCTTTATTTGCCCACCAACTGTCTTTGAGAGCACGTACCTTCACTTTCAGATTGTAATGCGCTGCTCTACGCTTGTTATCATCAGGGGTGCGAAGAGAGGTTCTGAAATCATTAATTAGCTTTCTGATCTCTGGATCTGAGTCGTAAAACCAGTCCTGGTGCTTCTTCTGAGGCTTTCCCAAGACTTCTGAAGCACAGCCACGCAATCTGCTAGCGTATGCACTCCACTGTTCATCTACAGGGACAGATTCAGATATCAAAAGGCCATCGACACCAAATTTTTCATCCAGTTTTGCTCTCATAGTCTGATCATTGGCCAAGATTTTGCAGGACAATTTTGTTGGTATTTTGTGTGAAGCTCGGCGTGGTGCCTTCAAAGTTATCTTTAATTTGGACCTCACAAGTCGATGGTCTGTCCATCCCTGAGCGCCTCTAATTGCACATGTGACCAGTACGTCACCAAGATCTTTTTTCCGTACTATCACATAATCCAGAAGGTGCCAGTGTTTAGATCGCGGATGCATCCATGTCGTTTTATATTTTTCAGGCCGACGAAAATATGTATTTGTCAGACAGAGTTCAAACTCGGCACATAGAGTTAGAAGATCCAAACCATTCGAGTTGCATTTTCCAATCCCATGGCGACCGAGGACTCCATTCCAAGCACTGAAATCATTCCCAACACGAGCATTAAAATCACCAAGTAACAGAAGTTTATCTGCAGAAGGAATATCCCTAAGGACATGTCGGAGGTCTTGGTAGAACTTGTTCTTCTCTTCATCCGGAGATGGCAATGAAGGTGCGTATACATTGATCAAGTGAAGATATTTCTTGGATATCAGGTGAAGTCTGAGTGTTATTATTCTGTCACTGATACCTTTTGGGAGTTCTGTTAGTGAGCATGCCAATTTATTGCGTATGGCAAAGCCTACCCACTTTCCGCCCTTTCAGTGGATGATTTTCCACTCCAGTAGTAGGTATAACCTCCGAGCGGTTCACATAACTGTCCAGAGTCACTAAGATGTGTTTCACTTATGGCGGTAATGTCGATGTTATATCTAGCCAATTCCCTTGCGATAAGTCCTGTCTTTCTCTCTGGGTACTGATTATGGTCGTTATCCTGTAAAGTACGGACGTTCCAGACTCCAATCATTAGATATTTAAGGTAACTGTTTATTTTATTATTTTTTTGACCGCATATGTTAGTGAACAAGTGACCGCAGTTTGCCACTTGTGCTGGGTTGAGATGGGCTATGTTTAGGCCACCTTTTCTAGGCCCCTCCCTGGATTAGGGAAAGCAGAGTGATCCTAAATAGGGCTGCTTTGTCGTCTGACGAGCTGCCGAACCAGTCCTCCCGTCTCTCACGAGTACCAGAACGACCATCACCGTCTGACCGCCTAACGTGCAGAGCACCAACTAAGGTTCAGGTACACCAAACCCTTGCCTCTTCATCAGTACTCCATCGCCGCAGGACTTTCAATGCTCATAGTCCATTGAAACTTTGCCGGAGTCATCTGCGCGTGAAGCTATTTAAAGTGGACAAGCAGTTGCGCAGATGCAGATCCACTCTCTCGTCCTCTGCCTCTGGTTGGCAGTGGATCGTAGGGCCGATACAACTGGCAAGAGGCAGGGGATGCAGTGAATGGCCATATGCCACTGGAAGTATCCTGACATACGCCCTTAAGGCACATCACAGGTGCCTTGCTTCGTCGGTACAGGAGCCGTGAGTGTTTACCTATCGATATTACCCACCTCCTACACCGATGAAGAGACTGACAGAAGGGAAGAAGGAAAGGGAAGGGACTGGAAGGGAAAGGGAGGAAAGGACGGTAGGTCGTTGTGAGGCACACTTCATCTGGCTCCTCTGCTGAGACCTGACCGGCTAGGTTGAACCTGCCAGTAGCTACGCTACCACCGGTGTAGCTCTCAGCATCACAGGAACACGCAAACTCTCCCACCCGCACGGACAGTGCTACGATAAGGTGGTGATGGTATACTGTGTGCACAACATGCCGATTTCAACCTATTATTCAGACATCAACTGCAAAGTTTGTCAGAAGCATCCAAACAATTTGAAATAGTGTGGATGGCTGTTGCCTGATCATTTATGGAATACCAGGTGCTACTGAAATTTCATGTTGCTGACAATAATAACAGATGAAGCTATCAATTTTATGTCCGATCTGATGAAAAAGTTATCAAATTTGCTAAGCATTCACAACCTTAGGACTAGACCTACCCTTCAAATGGAAGAAGGCAGCATTTTCATCTTACAATTGCCAAATTTTACATTTTTTGGTGAACACCAACCAAATGACAGAGGTGTGACTCCCATATGCTGTATCAGCTTAGAACTGTAAAAGAACACAGCAATATCGTGCTTTCACCCTGTCATATAGTATAGTATATGCCAGGAAGATGCCTTCACCATTTGAGGTAGTAAAGCCTTTATTTGGGAGAAATGGGGACTCAGCACAATATTTTTAGAAACTTCTTCACAATCTGTAATAGAGGGTGAAGAAAAGCGATGCTCAAGCATCAGGACCACATAGGACTGTGTGTCAGCAACCTGCCTCAGTTGGACAATGGGTTCTGCAGACGATGATGGGTTATGTCATCTCTATGGATACATTTTCTATGAAGAAATACCTCTGCTGCTATGCATTGAGTCATGTTATAGGACATTGCATATTGGCCAGCAGTATGACTATCTTAGTAATGGATATATGCGCACTTTTGGAAAGGGGGAAAAATTGACACACATTTCTTTCTGCCAGATGGTTTGATCCACATCCTAGATACTCGGGAATATAGTTCTATTGGTTCTATACTTCAATAAGTGAAGAGTAGTAGAATCGCTACAGTATTAGCTGCCTGAATCAGGAGTATTACTTGCCAGAAAAATGGGACACCACACTTGCTAGTAATCATTAGAAGTTGAGACTGTTGCTTCTTATATTTAAAAGAAGTCTCAGAATTATCAAACTCTTAAGTATGGGCTGTTACTGGCTCTAAAATTACATGGTAAAGAAAACAATAGATTTGATGTGTACAATATTTGCTTCCATACTTAAGGACTGTTTACAGTCTTCAGTGTCTCCCAATTCCCTCAAAGTTTGCAAAGTACTTCCAATATTTAAATTAGGAGACAGTCCTGATAATAAGACAGTCCTGATCAGAAGACAGCCGTGATCAGAAGACAGCCGTGATCAGAAGACAGCCGTGATCAGAAGACAGCCGTGATCAGAAGACAGCCGTGATCAGAAGACAGCCGTGATCAGAAGACAGCCATGATCAGAAGACAGCTCTGATTAGAAGACAACCCCCTGTTTTCAAGGGCATTCTTGAGAAAAAATAAAGTTTTTTCAGAGGCAGAACGAAGTTCACCGGGTATAGCAGGTCTTAAGAATAATATGTTATTTTGTTTTGCCATATAAATTATATCTGGTCTACAAGAATAATGCATATGTGTAACACAGTGTATACATGTAACACAATAGCCATTGTTGGTGGTAGCTCATGACACAAACAATAATAATAACTGAAAACTGTGTAGGGAGTGAGAAAAGGCTAAGGGGGAAGTGCGTTTCTATGGTAGATCACTTGGATTTAACAACTGCAGCCAATACACAGTTCTTCCATGAGCATACAAACATAGCGGCAACTTTGTGTAGAAACGTGTTCGCCAGAATTATGAATTAGGCCAAGCCCACACACATCGATTTTTATTGTAAGTAAAAATATTGTACAGTTAAATTCTTGTAGAGGAACAAAGGAGAGCAGAGGAATTTCTTTGTCCTACTAAAAGAATTTGATTGTATGATATATTTCCATATGATAAAAATCGATGCATGTGCGCTAGGCCTAAATGTCGGTTTGGCAAATGATGCGTGCTACCTAGGTGAACTTCTCAGTCTAGTTATGTTGATTCAAAGAGGGAAATTTGAGTCATGTCTTTTGGTACATTTTCTTCAATTGACTATCTATTGAATATCATTGGTAGACATTTGGAGAGGATAACTGATCAAGTGATAATTGATCAGTTATCGACCGGGGCTGAAATTATTTAATTACTAAAATTGCTATTAAAAATGGGGGTTGGTGATAGAGGGGTGAAAATTTAGGGTTGTGTGTATTTTGTAATGCCACACCATAAAAAAAAAATAAAAAGTTCTGTCCAAAACACAAGAAAAAATTTTTTGGGGTGGACCATTCTTATTACTTAGGGGTATGAAAAATAGATTATGAGAGATTCTCAGATGTACCAAATATACATGTAAAATTTCATTAGGATTGATCGAGTCATTTCAGAGGAGTATGGCACTGTGACACAAGACTTTTATATATAAGGAAGTGGATATTCTGACTAATCAAAATTACAAACTGTTATAGTATCTGTCTCAGAAGTTAACATAATACCTATTCTAAATGCATGCCGTTTGTTCATTGTTAACAATTTGATAATGTGAGGACAAATAAAACAAACGAAGAAAAAAAGTTTTACATTAATTTTCTGATGGATTTCCTTTATACATTTTTCACATAGCAACCCTGTCATCTGGGGTACCACTAGTTTTTACTCATCATCATCATCATCATCATCATCATCGCACATCTGTGAAATTTATATCATCGTGGTCACATTTGGCTGTTTCTTCCTAATATGTTGCCATTTCTGATGATGTGGTTACCTTGTGATCTCAGAATACAGCTATTTTTACGCATATACGTATAGGATTATGCTTCTATTTTGACATATGTTACAATATGTCTTGCATCCAAAGATACTGCCAATGAGAGATTGGTGAGAAGACAATGTTGATCCAGCATCAGAGACATGGTTTCATTCCCGTCATATGTCACAGTGACTGTCGACTACATGGCATAATGAAACACTTACGTATGCCTCTGTTCCTCATCTAGACTTTTATTTTCTCCTGCAGAAATGAATACTCTTGTTGAGTTCTTGTAAAATTTTACAGTCAACTCAATTCCAACTACAAACTGATTCAGGCAAACTGCAATTTAAACATGTTACATGTTCCTAAAAAGCTGAAGCACGCAAGATAGATTCCAATGGTTGGCCAATAAAACAATGTAATTTGCTGGCCATGCGCTACTCCCCTGCCTGTACTAATCAAGTTTTCACCTAAGCTGATATCACTGTAGAAGGATTGGAAGAGGAACAGTGTTGTGCTTGATCAACTGTTAAACACTGACTTGTGCCCCAGAAGATATTGCAATCATATGTAACAGCAGCAGTAGCAACAGCTAATACATAATTTAATATCATGATTCAGTTCAACTGTCAAACTTCCTCTCGGCTTCCACCTTCTGACATCTATTGGTACCAGCTCTACATCACGTCTTGAGACTGTAATTTATTCTTGCAAATGCATTTAATATGATCTATTTCATTTGTTCCATCGTTTTTTTCAGAATGTCAGCATCATGTTCAACAGCTGATTAAAAACTGGTAACATTTTTATACAGAATTCTAATACATGAACAGCGACCGAATTTATCATTTGCAATGCACTTATCAAATCATTACAGTCTCTCAATCAAAATATTGATCTAGTTTCAGAATCCAGTAACTTTTTTGAAGGATAACATTTCTCCTTTATTTCAACATGGTATCCATACATGTATGAGAACTTTTACTCTGAACCCGTTCAAATACAACAAGAGTCTGTAAATGATACAATATGGAACAGTTTCCACCCACGTTCCAGAAAATAGTCAAATTTTATGCAGAGCAACATATTTTTGTAGTAGCTGTTTCATAGTTTCTCGCATATCACTTACACAAGCAATGTCTGAGTTGTCACATGACCCTTTTGCATAGCGTTGATAGTTTATCAAGGCACTTCGGCATATCGTGATATCTTGAACCTGTTGGAAGTCGAGTTTTATTTGGCCATCTCTGTCCTGAATTATTCAAAATAAATTTCTGTGTGACCTCAATAGCCAAAGCTTCATTTGTAAATGTAAGACAACCACTATATATCCTGTTAAACAATGGAAAAATGTTGACCTTAGCAGCTATAGCTTTATCAGTGAATATAAGGTGACTCTTTATTTTCCAAAACATGAAATGGGGAAAAAACCCTTGCCTTATAATTGTCTGAGATATCTCACTTACTTACATACATCCAGTTACTTACCTTATATGAAATGAGCAAAGCATTTTGTAACACCACAGCTCTTATGCTGTATGGATTTATTTTGTTTTTTTTTTTTTTTTTTTTTTTTTTTGCTTTATTTAATGTTACATTGTTGATCTTCTGTAAACGTGATTGAATTGATAACATAAAATTGTGTACTGCTTTCTTTATATAAACTTTGATGTCATGTTTTGGTTCTATGCAAAGTAGTGTATCTGTAATTTAAAATCTTTGTCCCATTTGGAGGGAACAAAACTTACTGTATATAATTGTAATTTTGTGTGAATAATTTGTTTGTAGAAGTGTCAATATGTGAAAATGTTCTGTTTTATTTAATGTATTTGTTTGCTGTTATGTAAACTGCTGACCTTCACTTAGGTTTCTTAGTTATTCTGTATGTAAAAGGTGTAGTGGTTCCCCTCGGGAACGGAACTGTGTAGCGCGCGCAAATTGTGGTTGGCCTAGGTGGAAAAGGTGGAACTGATAGTCAGTCGGAGACGAGCCAGCAGTCGGGGACGAGCTACCGGTCGGGGACGAGCCACGAGTCGGAGACGAGCTACGAGTCCGTGCACTGCTATTATAAAGGTGCATATTGTGCTGATTCAGAGAGAGGCTTTTCCTGCTTCTTTCCAAGGCCTCGGATGGATGGATAAATAGCTGGAAGTATTCTGGAATTTGTATCTGTCGTCGCCGCCAAGAAATGACAGAGTCCAGCAATTCTGTCCACGAATCCACCTACCAACATGCAGTTGCCACCACGTTGCGCAATCATTGCAACGTAATACTATAATAATGTACAGTGAAGGATCAGCTTAATGGATGTGCTAATGTGCTGAAATATAAGGTATCTGAATTTATGTACCTACCTTGATTTTCTCCTCATCATAACACCTCTCAGGTTCCTTTCCGTTTGAACTAAAGTAATTACCAAGTGTCACTACTGAAAGAACATTTATGACCAGAGTTTTGCTAATTAATGCCTCTTGAACTTAGTAAAAAGGAAGTTAACGTTAATGTGGCAATAGAGTGAGTTAAAGTAAATATTATTTTTCAAAATAATTTTCCTATTAAAACTGCTATTTAAAGTGCTGTTGCTAACTTCAATATTAAAAGTTCTTAAGACTGAGGCTTATAAGGCAAATGATCACATTATTGTCGGTAGTAAATTCTAAAGGGTGAGTCAGTTTCTTGCAATTTGATCAGTATTGTGTTTCGCTGTGGTAAAAGTGAGAAAGCTGCAGTTGTGAAACATTAAATATTCATGTTTGCTAAGTGTTTGTGTTTCTTGTGTATTAGAAGTGCATGTTAATAGTAATGTTATAAAGACCATTCACTTTATGTAAGCCTGAAAGTAATAGGGTGTTTCGGTATCTCTTATAATTTAGCAAATAGTTTGTGCTGCTCCAGTTGTTAGCTTCAATCTTAAAACATATGTGTGTCAGAGTTCATTGCACTCGCGTGTGGCTAAGTCTAGGTTGTGTTTGTCCATTATAATTACTTATACCTACTTTTATAAACGAGAACTTTAATCTTTCTCTTGCCTAATTAGGCTGGCGACCATTTCCCTTATTTTATAAACAGTATAGCTAGGCAAAATTTTGTTTGTTACTATACAAATATTTACATAATTCTGACTTTCATTTCCGATAAGCCACCTCCGTTAGGAACAACACGGTCAAACTCACAAAATTCCTCTCAGAGGGTAACACTGCTCTGTTGCTTTGTGCCATAGTTGCTTTTACAAAATTGTTTTATGTTACAACCTGCTTCTAGCATTGAGGTTATGGTACAGTAGTAGCAGAAAATGAGTGTTATAATTTGTCTACATTCCCTTTGATATCCTAACAACAGAACTAGAGTTTTATGAGGTATGTAATCCAGAATTAGCTTGTCACAGTTGAAAATAAAGATATGAAGCTATTACTGCTATTTAGTATTATAAATACACCCCTTTATGTGGTGTTCAAAAGGGCACATTACTTGGACCATTCTTCTTCATCATCATTATCAGTGACATTCCTCTCTACATAAATCATACGCTATGTGATGACACAACACTGGTCGCCTCACTTCGGAAGATCTCTGTCTTGCATAACAGTAAACAGGATACACCCAAATCTGCCCTCCACTGGTTCTCAGCAAATAAATTACTCTGTAATCCAGAGAAAACAAAACAGCTTATTTTATGATTGCCCAAGGACATAGAAAACAGATCAGTGAAAGTGTTAGGAATGCATATTGAATCCAATGTTAACTGTGAAGAACATGTTAGTCAGGTATTAAAAATATTTCTAGGGTCTCCTACTTGCTTTGGAAACTTACAGACATGATTAGTATTGACTTCCTGAGACTAATATACTTTGGACTGTTGCCATCACATATTACTTATGGCCTCCTCGTTTAATAACACACCCTCCTACACTGCCAAAATTCTCAGAACTCAGGAAAGATTGTAATGCATAATGTGTAAAACAAGTCCCAGAGAGCACTGTCATCCTCTCTTTACCAGGCTCAGACTATTGACTGTTGTAAATGAAAATATGTACACATATATCTGTTTACTATATGTAAACATAAAATTCTGCTAGGGTAGAAATTCGTACTACAACAACAGAATGAAGGTGGATGATGACGTACCAAGATACAGATTAACACCACCGTGTCTCTAACACAAGGTGACTATTTTAAAACTCTTCAAATAATAACACAAAGTGCTTGGGGCATGCCATTACAAATTTTTAATGAAAAACTGCACAATTGGTTATTGGACAACCCATTTCTCTGTTTGCAAGATTTCATGATCTGAGTAGTGCTGAGATCAATCTGTAAAATCGACTATATCCACTGTTTATTTTGTGAACTGATAGGCCCTCACAAACAGAATAATGTACAATGGTTATTAGCATGCAAGATAACAGCTAATTGCACTGTCAGCATACAATTAATAATTCTTTAATCACTGCATCAGTATATTTTGTATTTGTTAGCGTGGTACGTTAATTGTGCTCACCAGGTTAGTAATCGTAATGTGGAATGAACACTATGTTCACTGCCTTACCATGTAAAGTATTTACAAATTCCTTGTATGTCAACCCTCTCTATTTACTGCAAATAGCTTCAGAAAATTTTATTGTGATCTGTACAAAAACAAAGCCTAATTCTAGCTGAATGACCATTGGCGATAAACATTCTTGACAGTCAGTTACCTGATATCCCACTTTGGACACAATGACAGTTTCAGAAAATTATAGTTCAAATTGGGGATGAGTATGGCAAAAAACCAAATCACAGTGAACTCTGCTGGCATAGCTGCAGAAATGTCCTGAAAAGTTTTTTTGACTAGAGAATCCCAATAAATCAGTTTCTAAAACTCAAAAGAAGGCATCACCACAAAACAGAATATCCATAGTGGGCTGCCGACCTTGGTTTGCCTTGGATATTACAGGACATTTGATTGCTTTGCACACTAGCCTGCTAGGTGAAAATCAATTAATCTATGAAATGACTGAAAAATATAAATCACTTTCATGAGAAAACTTCCAATGTGGAAAGACAGACAAAGCAGAGAAATGTGCTGCATTTTTCTGATGACAGTTATTCTCCAGGATAAGAATTACAAGGAGTACATTCTACTAATTAGTACAATGAAGGATGAACCTGGACGATTTAGGGATATACTAAATCCATTCCAAGCTTTCAAATTATTTTTGAGACCACTTGCTACTTCTGTAGATGACACTTCCTGCAATTTGTAAATGGAAGTAATACATGGACCTACAAAGTAATTGTCCTTTGATAGGCAACTCCTTTACAGAAAGAAGTTTAATACGATATTATCATAACTCTGCACAACAACAGCTTCCTCATCTTCATTACGAGCTTTCCAATATTGGGTTTGAGATAAGTCTGAAAAACAGATTTTCAAATATTAAGAAAATTAATGAAGAACTGTTAAATGCAAACAGTTACGTAAATTTTAATCACTGAATGAAATCTAGTACAAAACTGATACTTAAAGACAAGAGCAATGTCATTGTAAATTCACCTTGTGGTACTTCAATTGGATAACGATTTTTTGCAATTATAAGTATACCGTTATTGAAGTAGAGAAGATCATGCAGGTCCATACATTGGGTGAGGTTATACATTTGAATTCCTGAAAATACTAACCACAAAGCATACTTCAAACTGTTTTAAATGCTTGCCATCTGGAGTGGGAATGTAATACTGCTTGTGGTGTTAGTTGTGACAGTGCCATGACATTTAACAGTGCCGCCACGACAGTACTCGCAAACGGCGATAGAGGCGCTCCGCAACTTGGCTGAACACGGGAGCGCCACCTAGCTACGAACGGTGCCAGCTATTGTTTCTAAGTGAGAGTGTTTGAATATCCACGCAATTATTGGTGATTAAAGGCTATAACACTTTTTGGCGACAAGGTCAGATATTTTCACTGCGTTGTGGATTTGTGTGTTCGTGACGGGGCAGACATGGAACAGCTTATGCAAGCGCTCATTGAACAACAAACACAGCTGACGGCTGCTATTCAGGTGTTGTCGATGTCACTTACTCATCGTCTGTCTTCCTCTTCTCCGCCTCCATTCCCTCCTTACGACGAGGTCGCTGAAGACTGGGAGGATTATGAGAAGCGTTTGCGGCAACACTTCTTGGCTTTCGGCGTTGTCGACGCTCCTATGTGTAAGTTGTTATTTCTATATTGGATTTCCCCACGGATCTATCAGCTGCTATCTCAGTTAGCCGCTCTGCAGGAACCTGCTTCTCTGTCCTTCCAAGAAATGTGTGACTTATTGTCTAACTATTACCGAAAAAACACTCATGTTGTTGCCACCCGCGTGGTGTTCTGCCGGTGTCGTAAACAGCCGCATCAATCTTACCGGGCTTGGGCGGCGGAACTACACGGTCTGAGTAGGAAATGTCAGTTTGTCACGGACACTCATCATGTGTCTTATGCTGATTCAATGGTAGGGATGCTATTCTACAGCTTGCTCCTGATAAAGAAGTTCGGCAATGTGCCCTACAACTGACAACCCCGTCGTTGGATGATGATGTTTGGTTTGTGGGGCGCTCAACGGCATGGTTATCAGCGCCCGTACAATTTCCCAACCTTTGCTCAGTCCAATTTCGCCACTGTACTGGATGATGATGAAATGATGAGGACAACACAAACACCCAGTCATCTCGAGGCAGGTGAAAATCCCTGACCCCACCGGGAATCGAACCCGGGACCCCGTGCTCGGGAAGCGAGAACGCTACCGCGAGACCACGAGCGGCGGACAACCCCGTCGTTGTCGGAAGTTCTAAGCATCGCTCAATCCTTTGAAGTGTCTCACACTGCTGGCGCGCAAATAGACACATGGTGTGATGTAGGCGCTGTACAGTCAACTTTCAACATGGACAATTTGCCTGTTTCACAGGAGAACGAAGATGTGGCGGTGGTTCACTCACACGTAAACAACGTCGCGTTGGGCCGCAACGCTTGCAGCGAAAACAGCAACCACAGAAGCAGGTTCATTCCGTACTTCCTTCTTGTCCACGTTGTTTCATACAGCATGAGAGGGCCACGTGTCCAAAACGTTGGGTCATGTGTAATTTGTGTAGGAAAAAAGGCCACATTGCTTCTGTGTGTCAGTCCCCTAAAGTTCCTGTCAACGAGGACAAGGCATCGGACATGGATGTTAACTGTGTGCTTTCTCAAACAATTAAGTTGTTTGTTACTGTTCGTGTTCTGGATAAAGACATTTGCATGCAAGAGGACACTGGCTCTGCAATAACTCTCATTAATTCTCGCACATATTTTGAGTTGGGCTCCCGTCCCTTGTCTCCAGTTACACGAAATCTGAGAACTTATAATAAACAGAAAATTCCTATCAATGGCCAGTTTTATGCTTCCACTGCCTACAGGTCTGTTGATAGGCCCCTCATGTTTTATGTGTTGGATCATGTGGGCACTGAAAACCTGTTCGGTTATGATGCTTTCCAGTTGTTTGGGTTCTCCATTGATTGGGGGTTTATGGGCGCTCAACATCGAGGTCATCAGCAGGTTCTCCATTGATGATGATGTGCACCTCATATCTGAGGATATTCCGTATCAACAACTGGATGGATTGTGTTCTGAATTTTCGTCCATGTTCTCTGCTGGTCTGGGTCATGCCAAGGATTTTGAAGCCCACATTAGTCTTAAACCTACAGCTCGCCCAAAGGTTTCCGGGCACGCCCTATTCCAGTGGCGTTGCGTGCACCTGTCAAGGCTGAGATAGACAGATTAACAGCTTCAGGGCTTCTCCTTCCTGAATGGGCATCGCCAATCGTGGCAGTTTCTAAACCAAACGGGATTCTGCGATTGTGTGGTGATTTTAAAGCCACTGTCAATGCTCAGAACCTAATTGACACTTATCCTCTTCCCCGTCCTGAGGATTTATTTACCAAGCTCGCTGGGGGCCAGTTCTTTTCCAAACTTGACTTATCGGAGGCGTACCATTTGGTGTCGCTAGCGTGCCAGCCATTTTTCAGAGGTTTTTGGAATAGCTCACGGCTTCTGTTCCCGGCTGCATAAACTGTCTGGATGACATTGTTGTCATGGGGGCCTCCACTGAGGAGCACCTTTGCAACTTGCGTTCACTGTTTCGGGTTTTGCATTCGGCCGGGCTGAGGTTCAAGTCACAGTTCTTCCAACCCTCCATTGTGTATCTTGGTTTCCACTTGTCCCGTGAGGGTATACGTCCTCTACGTCAGCACGTTGCGGCCATTAACGCTCTACCCCGGCCGTCTACAGTCAAAGAACTTCAGGCATTTCTAGGCAAGATTGCTTATTATCACAAATTCATTCCATCCGTGGCGGCTGTAGCTCACCACCTGCATCAGCTGTTATGCAAAAACGTCCCTTTCTGTTGGTCCAATGAGTGTGAGCAGGCTTTTGTCTGCCTGAAGGCTCATTTGCAGTTGGCGCCTTGTCTTGCCACATTCCGTCCGGGTCAGCACTGGTGACTGACACGTCACAGTATGGCCTAGGGTCTGTTCTCGCCAATCGGATGAGGATGGGTTGGGATGACCCATCGCCTATGCTTCCAAGACCCTCAACGATGCGCAACGGCGTTACTCTCAAATCGAAAAGGAGGCGCTTGCTATCATTTATGCTCTAAAAAAGTTTCACCTCATCACCGACCACAAGCTGCTGGTCTTTCTGTTCAACCCATCGGCGTCGCTTCCAGATAAGGCAGCTCACCGCCTGCAACGTTGGGCCTTATACTTGTCTCGTTTTCACTAAGAGATTCACTATCGCCCCACGGCCCAGCACTCCAACGCTGACGCATTGTCGCGATTGCCAATGGGCCCCGACCCTGTTTTCGATCGTGATGAACCACTCTGTTTCCACATTGATGAGGAAGAACATCGTGCGGTTGAGGGTTTTGCACTTACAGGTTCGCAGGTCACGTCGGCTACTGCACGGGACCCGGTACTCCGCCAGGTGTTCGGTTTTGTTCAACTGGGTTGGCCTGACAGGACCAAGGGCTGGGCATCGGATTCCCTTCGCAACTACCATGCCTTGCGCCTTCGTCTGTCTGTTCATGATGGTGTTGTTCTTCTGGCCACGGATGGCGCATCTCCACGGGTCGTGGTGCCAGCCTCTCTTCACAAAGGTGTTCTCAAACTGTTGCATGAAGGCCATTGGGGTATTCCTCGGACTAAGTCCCTGGCCCGCAGGCACATTTATTGGCCCGGTATTGATTCGGACATTGCCCACACGGTTGCTGCATGTAGTCAGTGTGCTCGACAACTGGCTGCACCTAGTACAATGCCCTCTCAGTGGCCTGATCCGGCGCAGCCATGGGAACGGGTGCACGCTGACTTTGCCGGCCCCTTCCTCAGTACTTATTGGCTACTGTTGATTGACGCCTTCTGGAAGTTTCCGTTTGTTGTTCGATGTCCGTCGCCCACCACTGCGGCGACGACGCTGGCTTTGTCCAAAATCTTTGCGCTAGAAGGTCTTCCATCCACGATCGTCACGGACAATGGCCCTCAGTTCTCTTCGCAGGCCTTCCGTGATTTTTGTACTGGACAAGGTATTCATCATGTTACAGCACCGCCCTTCCATCCACAATCAAATGGGGAGGTCGAGCGCCTTGTCCGCACTTTCAAAAGCCAGATGAAAAAATTCTTTAGAAATTGCAGCAGAGTGTCATTCATGGAAAAATCACTGAGTTCTTATCGCTTCACGCTTCTGGGTGATCGCAGCCCTGCTGAACTCTTGCATGGCCGCCAACCGCGTACTCTACTGCACCTGCTTCACCCTGTCAGGCCTTGTGCTGTATCCCCTAGTGTGGGAAAATTCTCAGTGGGCACCTACATGTGGGCACGAGGGTATGGATCTCGCCCTAAATGGATTCCAGGGGTGGACAAGGCTCTTCGCGGCCGCCGGCTTTGTGAAATACGTACGGACAACAGCACGGTTGTTCGCCTTTATGACCAGATGTGCCCATGAGTGGTGGCCACGCCAGTGCCACCGCCCCTTCCTTCACCTCCACCAGCCCGAGAAGCCAGTCCTGTCACTACTGCCGATCTACCATATGTGTTGATGCAGCCAACGTCGCTACCACTTCCAAGTACACTGAAACCGGCCTCAGTCGCGACGCCGCCTTTTTTGGGACCCGTCACGCTGGAACACACCCCCAGGTCCACGACACCTATGGATGCTGCTCCGGAGTTTTCACCCATCATCTCGTCCAGGAGGCACGTTCCATGCACGAGCTTCTGTCCTGGACATTTTCGACCATACTCTCGTGCCTCTCCGCGGGATCTTCTCGGGGCCTCACAAGAGGCCATGGATGTCTCCGCCTTGTCCATATCTCCAAGGAAGTGAGTGGTTTTTTTTTTTTCAAGGGGGCAAAAGTGTTGTGACAGTGCCACGACATTTAACAGTGCCACCACGACAGTATGTGCAAACGGCGATAGAGGCGCTCCGCAACTCGGCTGAGCGCGGGAGCGTCACCTAGCTATGAACGGCGCCAGCCGCATGTCACGGCATGGCAGTCGAATAAGAGATACTGAGTTGTTATCATGTAATCAGCTATTGTTTCTAAGTGAGAGTGTTTGAATATCCACGCAATTATTGGTGATTAAATGTTATAACAGTGTTGGTTCTGAGTGAGTTACTTGCAAATGAGATTTTCGTTCATGGCAAAAAAATTTTAGCACTCCCAGCAAACTTCGCTGGCTACGATCGCATATAATGTGTGTGTTTACACGTCTTGTAGACTTAAAACTGTTGTATATTTTATATATTTAGTCAACATAGTATTCTGAATATTTCTTGAACAATTCAAGAGCTCTGTCTAAAAATGTTGCATTATGGCAATCGCATCTGATTGTGTAGTTAGAGATGTAAAGAATTGTTCAATGTTGTTCTAACAAACTACAACTGTTTTGTCAATTTTCATATTTATGAAAAGCATTTTAAACCCCCTTCTATTGTTGCAGGATGGGTTATTAAATACCAAAATTTAAGGAGAGAAGGGATAATAGAGGAAAAAGATACAAAAATAGAATGAAAGAAGTGGTTAGTTGTATGATGGAAGGAAATTTACACACACCAGAGAAGATACAGGATCTCCTGGTGATAACTCTTAACAGACTTTAAGAGGTGAACAGGCTTGTAAAGAAAGCAATTTATGTGCGATTGTGAAATGCCACATTTTCCACAACCTCCAGACATGTAATGTAGGGGTCTGCTTGCAACAGAGTGGTAGGCTGATGACCATATCTAACTTTGTACTTTGAAAATTTCCTGTCTAAAGAAGATTAGAAGTATGACAATGGTAATATACTGTAGATTGGGACCCACTTTATGGTGCTAATACTCATTATGGAGGAAATTTTTAAATACGTCATTTTGGATTCAACACACAAACAAAGCACATCACATGTGGCACATGATTTTTGTCTAGACTTTTATGAACGATGAGGATATGCACTTAATCTTTACCTGCCTGTGACCATGAACAACGTGTGCATAGTGTCAGGTGACACAATTACTCACAATCCTTGGGCTACTACAGCAGGAGATGTCTGATCACAGTATATGTAATGACAGAGTTTGTGATAAATGTGAAATGAGCATCCTACAGGAGAAAGAGCAAGCTTCAAAGGGTGAGGACTAAAGTTAAACATGTTTGATTAACCACGTGTATCACACAGAAAAACAGGAGCACAAGACAACAAGCGCTACCGCACTCCAGAAATATATCTGTTTGTCCATCTAGGGCTGTAAGTGTCACATGCATTGCAAGGTCAGGTGAGAGGCCATACGCATGGAAGATGGTGCATGCATACATGTTGTATAATAGTGGCATTTATTTGTGATGGGCGATAGTGGTTAATAATGAATCCGTGCACAGGCCTGTTCGAAAGTTCATTATTGGTGTTGTGAAGATGACACTTGGTAGTGAGATTACCAAAATAGTGTTTGTACCAAAGCATGGGGGAAAAGCATGGGGACTACACACCAACAGTGGAGGTGACCCAGACCTACCCTCAGATTTTACAGCTGCACGGGAGTTGTCGAACCTGTTGGACCAACATTTTGAAAGAGATACTATCATGTTGGAAAGACAGACTTTGTGATGTGATATTCCTGACAATGCAAGTGATGGGTGTCACTGTCAGGTAACATCCCTGTTTTCCCAACAGTTGCATTTGCAAAATGTGGCAAACAGTTCCAGTTCTTAGGATCTGTCACCCCCACACCCACAATGCCACTTGCGACGTACAAGCATTCACTAACAATTCACACTAACAACCACACAGAGGCTTAATGACAGTGTGAAAGTAAGGTCTAAATTTGAAACAGTGACTGAACGCAACACAATATAACACCAGAGAAGATGTGACAAACTGTTGCAGCTCTTGTATTCTGTAGCACTGCCAGATTCAAGGTGGCAAGAATTCGCCTGCATATGTATACCAAATTCTATGAGGTGTCTCACAGTAATGGCTGCATACACTTTCAACATCACCATTGTGAAGCCAATCGTACAGGCTGTATGGTGAGTGGGAAAGTGGACAATCGCCAATGTTAAGGTCTGGGGTGCCATTGCGTGCAACATAAGAGCATGTTACCTATGTTTTGAGGACTACCTGAACAGTTACCACTAAATCATGGAGGTTTTACATCCCAAGTCACTGGCCCTAATTCAAGCCATTCCACATGGCATATTTTAGTATGACAACATTCAGCTAAATGTAGTAAGGAATGTGCAACTCATCTTCGAAGATTGAATGGTGCCGTCACTTCCGTTGCTTGTCTGTTCATCTGACATGTCACCCATCAACCGTGTGTGGGATATGGTTGGTTGGCAACTTGTACATTCAGGTGTACAGCAGCCCACAATTGATGCTATGTAGATGTGCCTAAAAACCGTGTGGCAGAGTATTCTCCAGCAACATGTTCACGTGCTCTTTGACTGTGGCAGTTCAGTACAGAGAAGCACCACCATCGAGCTGCCATCGTTGTCCCTAGACCTCGTGGTATAGAATCACAGTGCAGGTACAGGTCCATAGTGTTACTCATGTGTGTAGTGTCAAGTCTGTAATCAGTGGTATCAATTTCCCTGTGATCACATCTCTCAGTGTTTCACTTTTTCAAAATTCTAGTGTCTTAACAGAAACATCGACAATGGATGTCACACGCCATTTTATACCTGCACTTTTCAATTTTCATTTTTCCTCAGAAGAAACGGTATAAAGATAATCCATTGATGGTAAGTTCAAAAGAAATAATTTTTTGTGGAGCTCCTGAAAGCAGGTGGATGAATCGCAACATGTTCTTGCAGTGGTTGTAGCATTTTAAACTGCACATTCTGCCAACAGGAATGAATCCAGTCCTCTTAATTGTGGATGGCCATGCTATTCATAAAGAGCAGTCACTTAAAGAATGTACAGGTAACCATCACATTTGTGTGCTGTACACACCATCATGTAACATTTGCAAGTTACAGCCATTGGACAGGAAATTCTTTAAGCCTCTTAGGGCTGCACTTGGAACTGCAAATTCAACACTGAAGGGATGACAGTCAGTGCCTCTAGGTGCAAGATGTGATACTGTTCCTCTTGTGCAGCCATTTACACTCCATCCCATATGATTCTCCCCTCAGACCTGATTAACTGAACCAAATTAGTAGGTGAGTGCATAATCAAGGACGTTTCAACGACAGAGGCACAAAACAACACATACGAATGGTACGGAACTAGCAACAAGTTTCAGCAGATTTACCACTCCTCCAGCTGCAGAACAACCCTTCTAATTTTATTATACACACACAGAAAATCCCACGACTGACCACACTGTCTGTAGTGATCCAGTCCCTTTCTTGTTATAGAGTTTAATTCCTATTCTTGCTTGTTGCAAGTGTCTACTACAGCAGCAGTGTCAAACAGGAGTGGTGAAGTGATCTTCCTTGCTAAGACTTCCTCCATTATAAAAATCAGAGCAAGTCACTGCAATTCCAGCAGTCACATCCCATAATTAATCGCACCCAGTGGCAGCCCCTTACAACACAGGTGTACACAACTGAGGCCTGAACCGTTGCCATCCAGTGCATGATGGCGAGCATTTGTCAGCCTGTTTGTGGGCACTGGAATTCTCAGAAATGCCAGCTGAAGCAGAAGAGCATTGCTCGATTTTAGTGCTGTCTGCAGGTATAGATCTCGTTTGGAGTAGGTGGCACATGATGGTATCAGGCACAGTGGAAAGATCAAAGGTATCAGCTTGTGGCCCTGATGCTCCAGAAATCTCTCTAGACAGATATAAGTGTTATTTCATGACTAGTAACCTTCCTGCCATGAGCACACTGTCAGGGGAAAATAAGTATCAAGGACAATGCAGAAAATGCAGACAACAACCCACTCACTTTCCAATCCTCAAAATAGGCAAGCGAAGACCTGAAGAGGTCTGATTTTACATTCTATCATATTAAGGAGCCTGGAAAAAATACTATTATTTTCATACCATCTCATAAACAGTGCATTCTGCCATGACTGTGGCTAGATCTCCAGAAATATCTTTATTATGTACCATATTTGGGTACATCACCTCCCCACACACAGTTCCCTCCTCCAGCATCTACTAGTGACTCGCTCCAATTATGGGATCCTCTCCCTGGGAATGCCCAGACCAGCAAGCTAACACCAGTCAGAGACAGTAAGGAAGGGCAGAAGATTAATGCGTCATTGTTGATGGAACGGTGAACACTAGACATGGAGTGCTTGAAGAAGACACTATTTCAGGTCCAAGGGCTGCTGGCTCCTCTACAGTTCCTACCCCCACAGGGTAAGTCCTTCAACAGTCCCAATCCTTCAAAGCTGTTGAAGAGAAAAACAAGAAAACTCAGGATAATGCTACTCCAGCAAATCCAGACGTCAGATTCCCTCAACCTATCAGACTCAGAACCTACATATGTCGATGTCTCACCATCCTAAACTGGGCTGATGGCATGAAGCACCACTATGTGATGTCATCGGTGTGAAACACAAAGTTTTTGTTCTGTCAGTAGAGGAGGCTAAAACAATGGTAATCATCACTGTTGACAGCTGTGATATGAATGGAGGGTGCCATACTGAAGACATACTGATATTGTGCTTGTCTGTGTCCCTGCAGTCAATTTTTTAAGGCAAAATATTTGTAGGCCAGTGGGCTTCTACACAACAGTTAGATTACTAATTGACTCCCCATGCCATGTGTCACAAGCTGGAGTTTAAGAACCGGCTACAAATATCTGGCCACTCACTTCTGAGTGTTCCTTCAGTCTGGTCACCCACAATGCGAGCATGTGTCACATGCAACACCACATCCACAAATTTGAAACAATATGATTTTTGCTCTTTCACATTTTTCAAGTATGTGGTTGGCAAAAAGAAAATCACTTTTCAGATAATCTATACAGTCCTGCAGAATTTATCAGCGTATTCTAAGGATATTGATCCTACACTTGAAGAATCGGAACTGTCCTTCCAGTTCCTTGCTACAGCACAGTGGCAGTACACACTGGGATGCCCATCATTCTGTAAGGGAGAAACTGGCACCTGGAGATGATCTGGTGTGACAGAGTGACTGAGTTGAGCATGAGCACTCCTGCAGGATGGGTTCTGAGAGTTTGAACTCCATACGGGGCACATAAAAGTGAAGTATTTCCCCGAAATATTATATTGTAGATTGAATCAGAGTTAAAGCACAAGCAGGACGCATACGTGTTTGAAACGTGAGCATCAAAATCTCGTATAGCTCAATTCTGAATTGAGGTAACTGTTACACTGTGAAAAGGCCATTTTACATGAGCCGGCAATGGTAAACACAGACAAGCTCATGATAAATGAGTGAGTAAATTTGCAGAGTGTGTGCACTAAGAACCAATAGGGTTGTGTCTTGTAAATTTAATGTGGAATAAAACTATATAACACAAAAGTCCTCACATATTACAACCTCTTGAACATTAATAGAATATTTTGGAAGACATAAATTTGTTGCTGTGAGCCTAAGATGTGTGCTCTGTTTATTCTCCCATGCTGTTAAAATTATTATTATAAAATAGTTGATGTGGAAGGGGGGGGGGGCCTTGTAAAAATTTTTCAAATGTCTCATCTAAAGTTAAGGCACATTATACAAGCAACCTATTGCAACGATAATAGTTAAGCATTTCAAAGGTTTCTATGAAAACTGGACTATTACAGCTTGAATTTTTTATCAAGATTCTTCAGTCGCTAGAGGACTTTCCACAGCCATACAGACCAAATAACTGAAAATTGAAGATGGAGATTCCCAAATGCGTACCATTCAGAGATCAGCAGCCTCAGAACCCACAAATGTGTAATGACAACAATTATGGCAGTTGGTTCAGTAGAAATAGCTATGAGTAGAAAAAGTTTGTGGACGTTGGATCCACAGACTGAGGAAATAATCCTATAGGAGACAGTCCCTCATAACAATAAAAGCAACGATGTTGATGACAATACAGGAGATAGTCGAGTCAACAGTCAGGATAGAAGAGATGATGATGATGACGATGATGATGATGATGATGGCTGGTTTGTGGGGTGCTCAATTCAGTGCTTATCAGTGCCTGTACGAAACCATAACTTTACTCAGTCCAGTCTCACCACTTTCATGAATGATGATGAAATGGTGAGGACAATGCAAGCGTACAGTCGCTGGGTTGAGAAAATACCCAACCCAGCCGGGAATCGAACCCAGGACTCCGTGAACGAGATACAGCACCACTAGCCACTAGATGGGATAAAGAGAGCAGTCATAGTAGCACTCACTTTTTACATCATGAAGATATAAGGGGATGGTATCTGATATAAGTTGTTTAATTTTATTTTCATCTACACCTACATACATACTCTACAAGCCACAGTACAGTGTGTGGTTGACTGTATCGTGTAACTCAATTAGTCATTTCCGTTTCTGTTCCACTCACAAACAGAGTGAGGGGAAAACAATTACCTGAATGCTTCCATTATGCCCTTATCTTTTTCTCTCATCTTATCCCCACGGTCCTTATGTAAAATGTATGTTGGCAGCAGTACAATCGTTGTGCATTCAGCTTCAAATGCCGGTGCTCTAAATTTTCTCAACAGAGTTCCTCAAAAAGAAGGCCACTTTCCCTCCAGGGATTCCCATTTAACTTCCCAATCTCTGTAATACTTGCATGTTGTTCAAACCTATGGGTAAAAGAGCTTGCAGCCTGCGTCTGAATCTTTCTTTAATCTGACCTGGTACTGATCACAGAAAGTCATTCACCCTGTGATTATTTTTGCAGGTGAAGACTTGCTGTTTTGCATAAAGTGTTACTCTGGTTATCAGCGACATCACATATGGTAAGAGTGAAGATGAGAAACCTCGCTAATTCTGTCATAACAAAGAATTGCAGTTATGAAAACAATTGTGGAGAAAAAGAAGTTTTAACTGTAGGAAGAAGGAAATTCAACGCTAATTAGGTTGGCCCAGACATACCGAGGACATAAGCTGTCACATACACAATTTTAGGAGTAGATTTTTAAAATTAACATCAAGTAGTATTGAATTTCAGTAGTGGAAAAGTAGAGCTCAATGTAAACGGTATTTTTGTGTTGTTAAGGGCAGCTGCATCAAACCAGTACTTGGACCGAAGGCCACAACAAGAACATTGTTTGAAAACTGTGTTTTGATACAACATATTGGAACAGATTGACTGAGGTTCCTCACTCCTCCTAGATCACGAACTGAGCTAGGATCCTTTGATGGGGGTAACGGTTAGATTGGGATGTCATGTTGACCATGATTCATGTTCTGAATTGCCCTCAAGACAACTTTCACACAGATTAAAATTGTGTGCTGGACTGGGGCTCAGTTCTAGAAACTTTGCCTTTCATGGTCAAGGCCTCTATCAATTGAGCTATCCAAATATGCCTCATGACCTGCCTTCACAGATGGATATCAGTCCCAAAATGTATGCAGGAAAAATTCAGTGAAATTTGGAAGGTAAGGGATGACATACTCACTAACACTCCTGGAAATGATCCCTCAGGCTGTGGTTAAGCCATAGTTCCAAAATATCCTTTCTTCCAGGAGGGGTAGTCCCAGAAGGTATGCAGAAGAACTTCAGTAATGTAGGGAATGTACGAGATGAGGCTCTGGTAGAAGTACAGTGGTGAGGGCTGTTCACAAAGTGTGCTTGGATAGCTCAGTCAGTAGTGCACTTGCCCTCAAAAACAAAAGATGCCATGTTCAAGACCAAGTCCGGCATATGGTTTCCATCTGTCAGGAAATTTCTAGTTTCTAATCAGCACGAACCTTGCAGCAGAGTGAAAATTCATTTTCAAAACCTATATAAATTTCATCACGTTGAAAGTTCTTCAGATTCAGACAGACTTTAAATGGTTGATTTTTGCAATATCAACCTCACAAGAAGGGGAGGCAGAGAAAGAACTGGCACTAAAAGGATGCAACATATTATTGGCAGAGGTAACAAATTCCCTCATCATGCAGGTCAAGACCTTACAAATCCATCCATATCCAAACGCCGACCTGGCATCCTCATAGATTTCCCACATTCACCATTGGAGGGCATACCAGTAGTTCAACACACCAATGTTGATGAAATGTACTCATTGTTTCAAATATGAACAACCATCAGTTGTATAATGGAATGACAACAATGAAAATTTCTGACAGACCAGGACTCTAACCCAGATTTCTCTTTACTAAACACAGTACTTACCATTAGCCTATCCCACCATGGTTCATGGGTAAACCCAAACTTCCACTTATTGTCAACCATGTGTCTTCAACTTGTACTCTTACATTCATTATGTGTACTCCTGTACAGGCGAAATATATTAATCAAAATTCACAATTTGTTTTAAAGTCACTTACCTGGTGTCAGCAGATAGACCTGAACAACATAGCGCATAAGTACAATGCACTGTTGCTTTGGACATGCATGCCTGTCTGAAGGAACATTGCACTGTACTTCTGAACATCACAAGCACTGAATTACCCCACCCCAGTGTTCACATTACCACAATTCACACATTGTATAAGGAAAAACAGGTTATTACAATTACTATACAGTTATGGCTAGAAGTTTTCTTCTGACATTCATCAAGGCCGTCAAAGAGGATGTAACAATTTTTGTAGCTGTAACATAAACCTGGGTATTTTTTACACCCATATTTTGTGTTGGTACAAATACAACATTTTCTTAACCAAGAGCAGAGGCTTTTTCTAGAACGTCACACCTGTTAAAGTTGTCGCAGAGCCATTTCATAGATGGAGGTATTATGCTATGTAACAGACTGAAGTTAAGAAGTTTCTGTACCACATTCTTCATAACTAATCAAATGAGTGGCCTAACAATAACAAACTGCATTGCTGAGGTATAACTTTAGTCTAAATGGATGAGAAATGCAGGATATATAGATGACATCATGCCTATTTCCATGATGAATAGTTCAGTCCTTTAATGACTTCAGCAGAATAACCCTTAGTGTCTTTGCACAGAATGTACTTAATGACATATTTGATGTACTGAACTACAGAATCCCAAAAGATAAAGGTTCACCTCTATGCAACAGATTTCGAATCCTTGTTACAATTCAAGAGAATATTGTAAAAAATTACTCAATTGCAGAAACTCTCAGCAACTGCATCCACTGCCTAGAAGCTGCTGAATGGTGTCACTCTAGCAGATGGCTGGCCACACTCACACACACCCTCTTACCCACCCACAAACACAAACATACAAAAAAAAAAAAATTATGGGCAAGTACGAAGCTTGCTGCCTATGCTAACTGCGATTCAGTGTGTTTACACAGGTTAGAATGAGATGAGAAATGGGTAACAGTGCTGCGACATCACACCCCACTCATGAGGCACCTCAGGGCAATGCCAAGTGACATAGAACATGGTTGAATGTCACTACACTTCCTATTACAAATAACAACAGCTTCCAGCTGAATGCTGTTGCTATGGAACTTGGGGTCAATGTAATGCCCAGAAACATCACAACCTACAGAGTAGGAGAAGAGAAATGATCTAAACTTGTTTTCAATTCCCTGGCATCTCTGGCTAAGACACAACAGCCAATGCATGTGATGTTGGTGGATTGGTGGGCGGACTACAGATACGGAGAAATAGTGTGCTGCCACAATCCCTTAAAAACCCGGTTCCATTTATTCAGGGCAAGTGCTTAATCAGACCATTGGGCAGCGAACTTCTTGTTGCTCATAGTCAGCTTCTACTGCTACATCTACATCTACAGCTAAATCTGTACTCTGCAAATCACTGTGAGGTGCGTGGCATAGGGTATGTGCCATTCTACTATTTATTAGTGTTTCTTCCTGAGCCATTCATTTATGGAGTGTGGAAAAAATAATTGATTGAATGCCTCTGTGCATGCAATAATTATTCTAATCTTATTCTCACAATCCCTATGTGTGTGATATGTAAGGTGGTGTTGTATATCCCTGGAGTAATCATTTAAAGCCAGTTCTTGAAACATTGTTAGCAGACTTTCTCAGGATAGTTTACAACTATCTTCAAGAATCTTCCAGTTCATTTCCTTCAGTATCTCTGTGAAACTCTACCACAGATTAAATAAATTGGTGACCATTGACCCTGCCCTTCTCTGTATATGTTGAATATTCCCTGCTAGTCCTATCTGGTACGGGTCCACACACTTGAGCAATATTCTAGGAAGGGTTGCCAGAGTGATTTGTAAGCCATCTTTTTTGTAAACTGATTGCACTTCTCCAACATTCTACCAATAACGTGAAGTCTACCACTTGCTTTATTCACAACTGAACGTACTTTCTCATTCAGTTTCCAGTGACTCATTGATATAATAGTCATAGGACATTCAGTTTTTTCATTTGTGAATTGAAAGATTTTACTTTTCTGAACATTGAGAGCAAGTACTAAGTCTCTGCACCATATTGGAATCTTAGAAACATCTGACTCAATATTTCTGGAGCTTCTCCCACATAGTATTTCATTATAGGTAACAGCATCATCTGCAAAATGTCATTAATATACAACATAAAAAACAGAACTCACAACTCACTTTCCGGAAGGCACACCCAATGTTACTTCTGCATCTGATGATGACTCTCCATCTGAGATAACTTACTGTGTGCTCCCTACCAAAATCTTCAGATAAGCTCCAACAAATCTATTTTCTCACTTGGAGTAGTGGCCTCGAAGTTCACACTTGGCAATGCTGCAAGTGTGATTCAGCCATTCACTCTAACCCTGTGAGCAGGAACACCTACTTCTGTTGTGCAGCCAATTGCAGCCTTTGCTTTTTATAATGTATACAATCACCCTTCGGTGTAGTAATAAGTCTGAATGCAAATTATGTCCGCCGCTCGTGGTCTCGCGGTAGCGTTCTCGCTTCCCGAGCACGGGGTTCCGGGTTCGATTCCCGGCGGGGTCAGGGATTTTCACCTGCCTCGAGATGACTGGGTGTTTGTGTTGTCCTCATCATTTCATCATCATCCAGGACAGTGGCGAAATTGGACTGAGCAAAGATTGGGTAATTGTACGGGCGCTGATAACCACGCAGTTGAGCGCCCCACAAACCAAACATCATCTGAATGCAAATTGTGTTATTCAGACCTAAGAGTTACAAGAATTTCCTGCACCTAGTAGCCTTTAGAATCCCAAAACTTGTGACCCTCATATATGGCCTGTGATTGTTGGAGCTGATCAAAGCAATCAACCTGCTGTCACTTAAAGTTTGTCTTTCTGCATTTGCCTCCAATTCCTTGGGAAGTGCAGACTGACCTATATCACCTGTCTTCCCTCTATCTGATTTTATGACAACAAACTATGGTGGTTGGTAGTGACAAAGTGTTGCATTTTCAAAAATGTTTCATTATGTCAACAAAACGTTTCTTTGGTGTTCAAAACCCTTAAAAGTACACTACTGTCCATTAAAATTGCTACACCAAGAACAAATGCAAATGATAAACAGTTATTCATTGGACAAATATATTATACTAGAAGTGACATGTGATTATATTTTAATGCAATTTGGGTGCATAGATCCTGAGAAACCAGTACCCAGAACAACCACCTCTGACCATAATAACGGCCTTGATATGCCTGGGCATTGAGTCAGACAGAGCTTGGATAGCATGTACAGGTGCAGTTGCCCATGCAGCTTCAACACGATACCACAGTTCATCAAGAGTAGTGACTGGCGTATTGTGATGAGCCAGTTGCTCGGCCACCATTGACCAACATTTTCAATAGGTGAGAGATCTGAAGAATGTGTTGGCCAGGGCAGCAGTTGAACATTTTCTGTATCCAGAAAGGCCCGTACTTTCATCATGCAGTCGTGCATTATCCTGCTCAAATATAGGGTTTAGCAGGGATCGAACGAAAGGTAGAGCCACGGGTCGTAACACATCTGAAATGTAACATCTACTGTTCAAAGTGCCATCAATGCGAACAAGAGGTGACCGAGACGTGTGACCAATGGCACCCCATACCATCATGCCGGATGATACACCAGTATGGCGATGGCAAATACCCGTTTCCAACGTGCATTCACTGCGATGTCGCCAAACATGGATGTGACCCTCATGATGCTGTAAACGGAACCTGGATTCATCCGAAAAAATGACATTTTGCCATTCATGTACCCAGGTTTGTCATTGAGTACACCATCACAGGCAATCCTGTCTGTAATGCAGTGTCAAGGGTAACTGCGGCGAAGGTCTCTGAGCTGATAGTTTATGCTGCTGCAAACATCGTCGAACTGTTCATGCAGATGGTTGTTGTTTTGAAAATGTGCCCATCTGTTGACTCAGGGATCGAAACGTTACTGCACGATCCGTTAAAGCCCTGCAGATAAGATGCCTGTCATCTCGACTGCTAGTGATACGAGGCCATTGGGATCCAGCACAGCATTCCATATTACCCTCCTGAACCCATCGATTCCATATTGTGCTAACAGTTATTGGATCTCAACCAATGCAAGCAGCAATGTCGCGATACGATAAACCACATTTGCGATAGGCTACAATCCGACCTTTATCAAAGTCGGAAACGTGATGGTACACATTTCTCCTCCTTATATGAGGGATCACAGCAACGTTTCACCAGACAATGCCAGTCAACTGCTGTTTGTGTATGAGAAATCGGTTGGAAACTTTCTTCATGTCAGCACGTTGTAGGTGTCACCACCGGCACCAACCTTGTGTGAATGCTCTGAATAGCTAATCATTTGCATATCACAGCATCTTCTTCCTGTCGGTCAAATTTCACATCTGTTGCACGTCATCTTTGTGGTGTAGCAATTTTAATGACCAGTAGTGTATACACATCAGTTACATATTAAATTGTAAACTAAATACGGCTAGCTTGTTTTTTGTTTTTGCATGTGGGAACTGTGTAATTTTTATAACAATTACACCATTTGGTGTAAGGAAAAAAGGTTGTGTCTTTACACTAGTTCTGCAGACTGGTGAGGTCACCCTATGATCTTATTTGATACCTCAATATTGCCAACATATCTCCTGTTCATTTATTACTCTGCTCCATCATTTGATCAGCTGACACACACAAATGCTATGGACAACAGATTTCATTACAATCTTAAGCTTCACCTTCCAGCCTATTCAGATAATTTGGTCAATGCTTTGGTTAATGCTGCCAGGAACACATCAGTACAGAAATATGGCAATGAAACAACTAAGGACAAATTTATATCCCGTTTTCGCACATCTAAATATCATAGTTCAATCCAGAAATTTCCATACAATGTGAGTTTATGCGAAGTTACCTGAGCTCATTATCTGCATACATAGACCTGTAAAGTCTGCTGTGTCCCTTTGATTTCATTGGTGGACTGACTGATCTCTATTTTGGTGAAAAAATTACAAGATTTGAGTTAGGTGAGACAACAGCATTGCTCCAGCAGATCGCCACAACTTTGGATCTCTGCTTATTACATTGGCCACAGTAGTGGGGAGGAGATGGTCGACTTCACAATACAAGTAGTGGAAATCAGGGTCTCACAAGCAATTAAAAAGATATCTCTATGAAATTTGTGTGTTTTTCATACTTTTTGACACTAATATTACAGGTATGATAGTATCCCATACTAACAAATATGCTGACAACCTTACAACAAACTACAAATTCATCATAGATTGTAATGTTACAGATAGGCGTGAAATTATGGCACTATTTGGCGTTTTACATTTAACAGGTATAGAGAAAGTTGGTTGGTTGGTTGATTGGTGTTGAAGGGACCAAACAGCAAGGTCATCAGCCCCTTGTTTCAAAGGTGATCCACTTGAATTGATTCACATCTGAGAAGAGTCATAATGATAAAAGGTAAAAGACCAAAAAAATCGTAAAAGTGCAGTCGTGTTGCAATGGTGAAAACAAAAGGAGGGAAGTCAGCAAGTGGACAACCTCAAGGCTTTGCTAGAGGCAGGAAATATCCCACCTCTGATGCAGTACAGGCAAGATCACCTGCTATTTAAAAGCGTTCAACCACTAGAATGTACGGGTGTGTATTGTAAAAGGAGACTAACCAAACTTAAAAAGTGATAAAGAAAGAGTAAAAGGGAAAGAAAAGAGGGTCTTGGCCAGGGAGGGGAGTCAGGAATCTCCAAAATACAGCTTACAGTGGGAGACACCCCAACCCTCACTACAGTTCCCCTATTCCAGAGGGAAATTAAAAACCTTTAAACTGAAAATAAAAACCACTTTCACAGAGGAAACAGAGAACCAGTTCAACCATCTGGGAATCATCTGCCAATATTATAGGTAAAGTGCGGGGAAATCTGTACTTGGTATGCAGAGCCAAAAGAAGGGGGCATTCCACCAAAATGTGGGCTATTGACTGGAAGGCTCCACAACCACATAATGGGGGTGGCTCATTACGCAAAAGAAAACCATGGTCAGCCTGGTATGGCTGATGTGGAGTCAACATGGGGTGGTCAAGTCCTTTTGGAAGAGGCAGAAGGAAGAATGCCATGGGACAGGTGTCATCTTAAGCGCACGAAGTTTATTAGCCTCCAAGAGTTGGCCCATGATTGTGCCAAGTGGGATTTGATATGAAGCTGTAAATCAGCCGCAGGAAAAGTTACAAAGAAGTGACTGCTCCCCCAGCCGAACCATCAGCAAGGTCATTACCTGGGTTACCCACATGGCCAGGAGCCCAAAGGAAGTCAACAGAAGAATCAGCATGGTGAAGATCAGCAAAACAGTCATGGATGGCCGAGACCAAGGGATGGCAGGAAAAACACAGGTCAATAGCCTGAAGGCCACTCACTGAGTCCGTACATAACAAAACGTGGTTTGGTTGGGACTGTTTACTGCAGAATTGATGGCAATTTCCCAGACTCTTACCTCTATTAAACACCCAACATGCAGTTGGCAGGAGATGATTTTCCATGCCAACAGAGGACGTGAAGGCATATCCTACATGATCATCAGATTTAGAGCCATTAGTGTAAAAACAACAGCATCACAAAACTCCCATAAAAGTCAGTGGGAAAGCAATGGAACATCACTGGAGGAACAGAATCTTTCAGACCTCAGTGGAGATCCATCCGAATACGGGGCCAAGGATCTAACCAGTGAGGAGGAGAGGGGGGGGGGGAGGGGGGGGGGAACGTGACAGACGGGACAAAGAAGGAAGCTGAAAATCATGGTGAAGAGACACAAGGCGGAGCCCATGGATAAACCCACCCGAGGGCGGGAATCGGGTGGGTAACATCCTTGGTATAGGAACAGGATAGAATAGGAAGGATGAGTGAGAGATGAATGGACAATGATTGAGTAAGAGACCAGAAGCTGGGACCATCGACAGAAAGCTTCAATCAGGAAACCATCAACAGGGCTCATAGGAAAGGCGCTGGGGGCCAAACGGATACCATGATGGTGGACCAGATCCAGGAGGTGCAGTGTGGAAGGAGCAGCCAAAACATAAACTTGACAACCATAGTCCAAGCGAGACAGCACTAAATCTTGATAAAGGCAGAGAAGAGTGGAACGATTCGCACCTCAAGAGGTGTGGGCAAGAAAGCGAAGGACATGGAGTATACGGAAACATCCTATCTTCATAAGTCTGATATGAGGCAGCCAAGTGAGCTTCTTGTCAAAAATAAGACCCAGGAAACGAAACTGTGGGACCACAGGTAATCATTGTGCATCGAGGTAGAGCTCTGGATGGGTGTGGACCGCAGTATGGAGACAGAAGTGGACCAACCACAATTTTAAAGGAGAGAATTGAAACCCGAGTGAGAGGGTCCATGCAGAGGCACAACATATAGCACCCCGGAGCTGCCGCTCTGCAGAGGCCATCGAAGAGGAACTAACCCAAATGCAGAAATCATCCACATACAGAGCTGGGGTGACCAATGGAGGCCACAAGTCCATCTATAGCAATGAGGAAAAGAAGTTCACTCAATACAGAACCCTGTGGGATGCCATTCTCCTGGGGCCATGGAGAACTAAAAGCAGTACCAACCTGAACCCTGAACGACTGATGGAACACCAACTGGCAGATAAAAATCCAGAGTGGGCCCCAACGACAGCACTCATGAAGTGTAAGTGAGATAAGATGGCGCCAACCCATGTCATAGGGCTTGCAAATGTCGAAAAATACTGCAACAAAATGGTGATACTGGGAAAATGCCTGTTGAACTGTGGATTCCAAGCGAAGTAAATGATCGATTGGAGACCATCCCTCTTGGAAGCCACACTGGTAAGGGGACAATAGATCACAAGCTGCAAGGACCCAATTGAGCCGACAGGCTATAATCCATTCAACTAACTTGCAAACAACATTTGTCAGACTAATTGGCCGAAAGCTTTCGGCAAACAGGGGACTCTTACCAGGCTTAACGACGGGAACAACGATGATATCCCTCCATTCATAAGTGAAGTCACCCTGGAACCATATACGGTTAAGCACCCAGAGAATATGTTGTCGTTTTTGAGCACTGAGATGTTGAAGCAACTGGTGATGAATGGAGTCTGGGCCAGGGGCCATATGATGAGAAGAAGAAAATGTGGAAAGAAGTTCCCATTCAGGAAAAGGTTCATTGGTAGATTCTGACAGACAAGGGGTGGATTCTTCAGCCCACTGTTTCTGGTGAAGGAAAGCAACTGGATAGGAGGTTGATGCTGGCGCTGTTACAAAATGGGTCATAAGACACCCTCCCGGATAGCCTTTGCATGGACCTCTTGATTCTTGCGGGACAAGGACTGGGAGGGAAGACTTCCGATGGCAACCTTGGAGAGAGCAAAGTGAAACCCATCTGCATCTACATCTACATACATACTCTGCAATCCACCATACGGTGCATGGACCCATGACAGTGGGACAGTAGAACCGAGGGGAAAAACAAAGCATTCCCAATACACCGGTTTGCTCCATTTGATTAAGTAACAAGCTTTGGTGCGGGGGCATTTAAAGGTAATAAGATTGGCAGTGGATGGGTGCCTCTTAAGGTGTTGCAAAGCTTGGCAGCAATCACGGATAGCAATGGCAATTGCTGTACGGTACCACGGGTCATGCCAGCTGTGAAATGGTCCAGATTAGCGTGGGATACAAGGCTAGCAGTGTGAACATTCGCATCAGACATGTCACGTAGGATGTCATCAATACAACCCAACAGAGAGGGAGAAAAAACTACCTGTGCAGTATAGATGCCAACTGGCACATTGGTAAGACCAACGAGGTAACCTGTCCATTGGGGAGCGGGAAGGTAGCGAGAGAATCAACGGGAAATTGTCACTATTGCAAAGGTTGTTGTATGGCAACCAGTGCAATGAAGGGAGAAGGGAGCGAGAAGAAAGAGAGAGATCAATGGTGCGAAAGGTACCATGACCGACACTGAAATGGGTAGGGGAGACATCATTAAGAAGGCACAAATCATGGTCTGCAAGGAACTGGTCTATGAGAAGACACTGACTAGATGGAAATGCACTGCTCCACAAGGGATGATGAGCTTTAAAATCCCCGAGAACGGGGATGGAAGGAGGAAGTTGCTGAAGAAGGGCAGTTAAAGCAGCAAGTGTAAGAGTCCTGTAAGGAGAGAGATAAAGATTGCAAATTGTGACTGCAGAGTCCAGCAACTGCTTCCAATGAAGTTTGAAGAGGAATCCATGTGCTAGTAATGTCCATACGAACCAATGTACAAACGCCATCATAGGCCTGCAGGGGGCCAACACGATTTCGACAGAAAGCACGGAACCCGTGGAGGGCCGCCGAGTGATCATAAGTAAAATGAGATTCCTGTAGAACCACAGAAGCTGCAGAGTAATACAAAATAAGGGATTTCAACTCCGGAAGGTGATGGTAATATCTGTCACAATTCCATCGGATAAACACATAATCACGGTTCAAATGGGGGTGAACAGGCTAAAGCCAGTCACGACACTGGGTCACTATCCGTCACTGACAAGGAGGGGGCGACATCCGTGAACAGTAGGTCAGAGTCAAGTCGTCTTCTTTTCTGTTTGAGATCGAGGAGGGCTGTGCTGCGAAAGGGAGCCAGCTGCAGCAAGCTCTGGAACAGAAAGAGAGCGGGTGACCTGGGGCCTCACAGATTGTGGTTCTCATGGTTGTAATGTGGCAGCAGACCTTTGGCCTGGAAGGTACCAGGAAGGGGGGTCCCAGGAGGGGTGCCCTCGACCGGCAGATGCCGAAGAAGCGGGACACTTCTCCGGCTAGGGAGTGGGAGCAGCGCCAGGAGGGGAGGGTGGGGGAACTGCAGGGAGAGGGGAAGAGGCGTTTTGGACTGGGGTAAGGAAGGGGGAGGAAGGGGTGAAGATGTAATTAAAGCATAGCTAGGTGTCATTGACACAGGATGAAGACGTGTATACTTCTTACAAGCCTCAATATAGTTTAGACGATCAAGGAACTTATACTCCTGTATCTTCTTTTCCTTCCTATAAGCAGGCCAATCCAGTGAACACGGAGAATGATTCACGCGCCAATCCTATTTGGTCCCGCCACATTTTCGTTAGTGGCAACCCCGCAACCGTTCCTGTCAAGGTTACAGCATTGTGGTAACAAGGTAAACGGTAGTAGTTGTTAACATGGAGTCTACGTTGGTCTGCCTTCTGGAACAACAGCAGCAACTCGTGCAGCAGCAGCTCACGCAGCAGCAGCAGGTACAGTTAGCCACCATATGAACTTTTGTAAGATGTCTATCAGATAAAGTCAGTGTCTGGGATGCATTTCCACAACAGTTTCTGAGTCCTCGGGTGTCCGATGCTTTCCCAGGTCTACCGTCGTTCCCACCATTTAATGATGCTAAAAAAGACTGGGAAACGTACTTAAACTGTCTGAAAAACATTTCACAGCTTTTCGGGTCACGGATGACCCCTTGCAGCGGTCGTTGATTTTGTCGTGGGGCTCCCCAGACACATTTTTTCTTCTCCGCAATTTGGCCTGTGGCTCGCTCTTTCCAGGAGAAATGCCTTTTGCTGCCAAACTATTATTCTCAGCACTACCGTGTGGTCGCCTCTCAGATGGAGTTCCACCAGTACCATAAACAGCCTGCTCAATCGTATTGTTCCTGGATCACGGACTTGCAGGGTGTCAGCTGTCACTGCAATTTTACATGCACCAATCATCAGTGTAAGGCTTCGTATGCAGATTTCCTCATCCGGGATGTGGGTGTTCAGTTGGCTCCTGATCCTAAAGTCTGCACTGCAGCATTGAAACTCGATAATCCCTCATTCAAAGAGGTTCTCCTCATTGCCCACTCATTTGAAATTGCTCAGGCGGCTAACGAGCATCTTATGGCACAGCCGAAAGTGGCAGCGATTGATGTGTCTCTGTGGGTTCCGCCATCGTGTCGTAGACATGGCGTAGCCAACAGAGGCCAGCACCATCGGGATTCCTCTATGTCTGATATCTCTATTGCATCAGAGCCTCCAGTCGCCCCTCATCACTGGTAATGCAGTCCACTTCCACCTTGCCCACAGTGCTTTACCACACACTCTGTGCACGTTTTCCAGCGGTGGGGGGCAATCTGATAGAATGTTTGAGGAAGAGGGCCACATCCAATCTGTTTGTTGTAGTCATTCGACTTGCTCCCATCCTGCCCCTACTGGGCCTCAGGATACAGCACATGCTCTGCAATCAGTCATCCAGCTGGAGGACCCATCAGCATAGAAGCTATTCCTCATGCTCTGCCTTTTACTGAGGATGTCAGTTTTCAGCTCAACACTGGGGCCACCATCTCCCTGATTAATACTGTGACATGTACCCACCTTGGCTCCCCTGCATTCTCAGCATTTGGTCGCCTATGTCGATGGTTCCAATCCCCTTCACGGGCAGTTCGTCATCCAGGCGACATACACACATGTTGCCTGGCTCCTTACCGTATTTGTTGTCGACCATCCATAGGTTTAGAATATTTTTGGCCTGGATATGTTTAAACTGTTTGACTTTTCAATTTCTAAAAAAGCTAAGGTCTGTTCCTTTTCAGGACTTGCATGCTCTGTGTTCAGCTTTTGTGTTGCCGTTTGCAACGAATTTCGGATGTGCTTCAGATTTTCAGGCGCACATCACACTTTGGCCGGATGCACAGCCTTGCTTTTTCTGGGCCTGCCCCCATTCGGTGGCCTTATGGCTGGCAGTCAAGTAGGAACTTGATTGTCTCCAGAATGCCAGCAGCCTGGAGCTGGTACATAAAGTGCCTGGGCGACACCATTGGTGGTCATACGGAAACCCAATGGGTCAACTTTGGCTGTGTGGGGACTTTGAGCACTGATAGTAGTGCCAGTCTTTAGTAGAAACTTACCCCATTCCCTGACAAGCTTGTGGGGGTGAGTACTTTTCTAAGATCAACCTGGCTGAGGCATACCACCAGTTACCCTTGGATTCCGATTTCCAGAACATCATGGTTATCAACACACCTTTTGGATTCTACAAGTACAAGTGCCTTCCATTTGGTGTCACTTTGGCACCGCCTGTTTTCCAGGGTTCCTGGAAACATTTGCACAACCTCAGCGCATTATTTCACGCTCTACAGTCTGCAGGTTTATGCTGTCGGTTGGACAAGTGTCGTTTTCTTCACCCGGAAGTGGAATACTGAGGCCACTCGCTTAGTAAAGATAGCATTTGCCCTTCGAATCACAACGTCGCAGCCATTGAGGCCCTTCCTCGTCCCAAGGACTTATCTGCACTCCAGGTGTTTTTGGGCAAGGTTACTTATAACTTAAAGTTTTTACCCCAAGCTGCCTCCGTTGCTCAACCACTCAATCACTTGCACCGCAAAGGGATGACTTTTGATTGGACTCCTGCCTGTGACCACACTTTTCTCTGTTTAAAGATGATGCTGTAGTCCACCCTTTGCCTTGCTCCCTTCTCTCCAGACGGCCCCTTGGTTGTGGCAGCTGACACATCGGTATATGGCATTGGGGCCGTCCTCGTACATTAGAATACCAGTGGCTCAGAACAGCCCATTGCTTATGCATCTAAGACGTTAAACCCAGCACAACGGAAATACTCCCAGATTGAAAATGAGTCCCTGGCAATTGTGTTTACCACCCAAAATTTAAAATCTATCTTTTTGGGGAAAGTTCAACCTGCTGACAGATCATAAACCTTTAGTTATGCTTTTCGGACCCCACTCTCAGAGTCACCCACTCTGGAATGTATGTGTCCAGAACTGGGTTTTATTTTTACGGAATTACACATACACCATCCAGTATAAGCCCACTGCCCACCATGCTAACGCAGATGCTTTGTCACATCTCCCAGCAGCCCCCAATCCTGCGTTCGACCAACAGGACGGCCTCTGCTTTCGCATTGATTCTGACCGCCGGGATGCGCTGGATTCCCTGCCTCCAATGGCTGATCACATTGTCACGGCTACACACCAAGACCCTATCTTGTGGCAGGTTCTCCACTACATGGTCCACGGTTGGCCTTCCTATACTACTTGTTGGATGGAGACTGACATAAGTCCCTGGTGCCACCTGTCAAACAGCCTCTCCATGGTTGATGATGTCCTTCTTGTTACACCGTGTGCACTGTGCCACATGAAAATTTTGGCTCGCCGGCACGTGTATTGGCCCACCATCAATGGCGGTATTGACAGCCTGGTCTGCAGGTGCACTGTGTCTGCGCATCAACAGGCAAGCCCCCATCAGTCATTCATTTTGTAACTGCGACCAGGATGGTCATGGGGTAGCAATGATGGAAGGCGCAGTGGGACCCACCGAGAGGCCCGCATACAATAACACAACATAAGAGGACAGACATGACTAACAAAGGACAGAACGAATGCAACAAGACCGAACAACAGAGTCACAAGGAAACAAACACGTCCACTCGTACACGAACCAGGAAGTAAGAAGTCTAGTGCAAAGCAAGGTGTAAACCGACGTAAGCAACATTAGACTGACTGGCTGAGCAAGAGGCCGCTGCTTAAGTACCCTATCAGGGGTGCTGCTATTGGCCACTGGGACCATGTGTTCCACTGTGGTGTGCCCACACTAAAAGAGGGCCAGGAGGCGCACGCCGCTACAGCTTACGGCGCAATGGTGCAGAGACCTCTATGGGTCTTCGACGTCCATTACTTCTGTCACGGATTCAAATTCTGTGGCGCGCGTTACCAGATCACTCCCTCCTGAAACTTATGCGTATGGGCGGAAACGCCCCGGACGGTCCCAAGGTGGGCGGCAGTGGGAAGAGGAACTGTGTGTGTCAACAGCTAGTGACAGGGAGGAAGTGACGCCCAAGGTATCCATGACAGCCGATCCAGAGTCCATGGGCAGCGGAGGGAGCTGCCAATCCATCCGGAGGTGCAGAGGGCCGGCGCAGGCCCGCGGGGAGACGGCAACCGGGGGCTGGGATGGTGACTCGACGACCACGTCCGTGCCTGAAGGAGGTAGGGAAAGAGGCAGTGGCGCTAGTCCCGTGGCAGCATGAGGATGGAGCCGATCGTGATGGTGGCGCTCCAACACTTTCGACGTCTGCACTGATGTAACATGCCGCCCGTGGGCCGCGACATCCACGGCGGGTGTCCAACCCACCTTGTGCCCGTACTCGCGGGCCCACATGGCCGTGCCAGGGGCATACCACTGCGAGGGCCGGGAGTGGGCATGGGAGGAGGACGGCATCAGCAAATGGAGCAGGGTCCACGGCTGTCGCCCATGAACGCGCTCTGCCGGACTGCGACCGTCAAATGGCGTAGTGTGATAGGTGCTCAAAAACAGAGTGAGGGCCAACATGGTTGGAGATGTGTCAACCGCCTTAGTCAAATGGTGTTTAAAAGTGCGGACAAGCCTCTCCGCCGCACCATTGGATGAAGGGTGCAAAGGAAGGCTACAGATATGCTCGATACCGTTGGCCTGACAGAAGTCGTGGAATTGGGGACCATTATTGGAGACCGACGTGTGGGGCAGCCCTCAGTGGTGAGAACCTGGACCAGTTCCGTGAGTGTAGCCTCCGTGGTGGTGGATGCCATTCTGACAACATATGGGTATTTGGAGTAGGCATCAACGATGAGTAACCACAGGGACCCCAAAAACGGTCCCGCAAAATCGACACGGATGTGATCCCAGAACCAGCGCGGCACAGGCCAGTGTGCACAAGACTGTGCGTCACCAGGCAAGCCCCCCTCAGACAGTACAGCCATGGATCAGGTGCTCAATATCACCTTCGATGCCGGGCCAATACACATGCTGGCGAGCCAAAACTTTCATATGGCACATACCCCAATCCCGTGGTGTAACAAACTGAGTACCTGAAGCCGCATTTCCAGAGGGATGACCACCCGGTGGGCATCTGACTCCACGGCCAACAGAAGGACATCATCAACCACGGAGAGCCTGTGGGACAGGTGGCGCCAGGGACAGGAATCGGACTGCATCTGACAAGTAACATAGGATGGCCACCTGTGGACCACGTAGTTGAGAACCTGCCGCAAGACAGGGTCGTGGTGGGTAGCCGCAGCAACGTCAGCAGCCATAAGAGGAAGACCATCCAGCGCATCCTGGTGGGCAGAATCAATGTGAAAGCAGAGGGCCTCCTATTGATCAAAAGCAGGATTGGGGCGTGCTGGGAGACGTGACAAAGTGTCCGCATTAGCATGGTGGGCGGTGTGCTTATACCGGATGGTGTAAGCATAATTACGTAAAAACAATGCCCAGCGCTGGAGTTGTTGAGCCGTCTGCTCGGGAAGGTGAGAGTGGAGTCTGAAAAGTGTAACCGAGGGTTTATGGTCCATCAGGATGATGAACTTTGCCCCAAAGAGATAGGAATGAAATTTTTGGATGGCGAACATGATCGCCAGGGCCTCCTTTTCAATCTGGGAGTAGTTCCATTGCACTGGGGTCAACGTCTTAGAGGCATAAGCAATGGGCCGTTGAGAGCCATCGGCATCCCAGTGGGCAAGGATGGCCCCAATGCCGTAAGCTGACGCATCAGCTGCCACAACCGTGAGGCGGTCCGGAGAGAAGGGAGTAAGGCAAGGGGCGGACTTCAGCATCACCTTTAAATGGAGAAAAGACTGGTCACAGGCAGGAGTCCAAACAAAAGGTATGACTTTGCGACACAAGTGATTGAGGGGTTGAGCAATGGAGGCAGCCTGGGCCAAGAACTTTAAGTAATAAGTAACCTTGCTCAGAAACACCTGCAGTTCCAATAAGTCCTTGGGACGAGGAAGGGCCTCAATGGCAGTGACATTACGACCTAAATGGTGAATGCCATCTTTGCTATGCCAGTGGCCCAAGTATTCCACTTCCAGTTGAAAAAAACAACACTTGTTCAGCCGACAGCGTAGACCAGCAGACTGCAGAGTGTGAAATAGGGCACTGAGGTTTTGCAAACGTTCCTAGTGGGACCACCTGGTGACCAAGATGTCATCCAGATAATTCAGAGATACAGGGATAGGCTGGGTAAGCTGCTCCAGGAATCGCTGGAGAATGGCTGGCGCTGAAGAGACACCGACGGGAAGGCACTTGTACTTATACAATTCGAAAGGCATGTTGATAACCATGATGTTCTGAGATTCGACATCCGAGGGCAACTGGTGGTATGCCTCAGTCAGGTCGATCTTGGAAAAATACTGTCCCCCGGCAAGCTTGGCAAGAAGGTCTTACTGTCAGGGAATGGGATAAGTAACAACGAGGGACTGAGCATTGACTGCAGCGCCAAAATCCCCACACAGCCAAAGGGGCCCATTGGGTTTCCGTATGACCGCCACTGGTGTCGCCCGTGCACTATAGGTTCCAGGTTCCAGCACGCCAGCGGCCTGGAGCTGATCAAGTTCCTGGTTGACCAGAAGGGGCCTGGCCCAGAAAAAGTGAGGCTGTGCATCCGGCCATAGGGTGATGTGCGCCCGAAAGCCGGAAGCACATCCGAGATCCGGTGCAAACGACGACACAAAATCAGAGCACAGATTGTCGAAGTCCTGAAAGGGAACAGCCGTGGAAACGACCTTAACTTCGTCGGAAATTGAAAAGCCAAACAGTTGAAACGCATCCAGGCCAAAAATATTCGAAGCCGACAGATACTCTACGACAGAGAGGGTAAGGAACCACAGAACATGCTCGTATGTCGCCTGGACTATGAACTACCCGAGGAAGGGGAATGGAACCGTCTCCGTAGGCGAACAAATGGCGAGATGGAGGCGACAACGCAGGAGAGTCCAGCCGGGTATATGTTGCCATAGCAATCAGGGAGACTGTGGCCCCAGTGTCGACCTGAAAGCTGACATCCTCTGTGAAATTGCGGAGCGTGAGGAAAAGCTTCCACGCTGATGGGTCATCCTGTGGGATGACCGATTGCAGAGCACGGATGGTATCTTGAGGCCCAGGATGGGCAGGACTGGATCGAGTCGAGCGACTATGACAAACCGATCGGATGTGGCCCTCCTTGTTACACAGCGTGCACATTTTCCAGTGGTGGGGACAATCAGCCCGCGAATGGGCAGTAAAGCACTGTGGGCAAGAAGGAAGTAGGCCGCTCGACCGGCGCCGAGGGGCGACCGGAGTCGCTGACACCATAGAGATGTCGGAACACGAAGAGTCCCGACGGCACTGGCCCCTGTTGGCTGGGCCACGTCGACATCGCAAGGGCGGAACCCGCTGGAACTCCGCGATCGCTGCCACCTGCAGTCGCGCCACAAGATGCTTGTTAGCCACTTGAGCAATTTCAAAGGAGTGGGCAATGCAGAGAATCTCTTCCAAGGAGGGGTTGTCAAGATTCAACACCGCAGTGCAGACCTCAGGGTCGGGAGCCAACTGAACCACTACATCCCGGATCAGGGAGTCTGCATACGAAGCCTTACACTGCTGATTGGTGCACGTAAAATCGCATCAACAGCTGAGACCCTGCAAGTCCGTGACACAGGAATGATACAATTGACCGGGCTGTTTATGGTACTGGTGGAATTCCAGCCAAGAGGCGACTACATGGTAGCATTGGGCATGCGGAGAAGAAAGAACGTGTCCGGAGAGGCCCAAGACGAAAACAACGACCGCTGCAAGGAGTCGTCCGTGTCTTGAAAAGCCATGAAATGTTGTTTCAGCCTATGTAGGTAGGTTTTTAGCGTCATTAAAGGATGGAAACGACGACAGACGCGGGAAAGCATCGGACACCCGAGGACCCTGAAGCTGATGCGGTAATGTGTCCCGAGCATCAACTTTGTCAGTTACAGCGGCTTTTGTAAGATGTGTAACTGGAGCTGCTGCTGCATTAACTGCTGCTGTTGCTCCAGCAGACAGACCAACTTCGCCTCCATACCAAGAACGACAACTGTTTACCTTGTCGCCAAAATGTTGTAACTGCGTCCATGACGTCTGGCACGGATTCAAATTCCACCGGTCATGGTACCAGAATTCACACCCTGGCGTTTGCCACGCTGGCCCTGGGATCGCATCAAACTTAATTTTCCAGGTGCGGTTTTGGTGTCCATGTGGTTACTTATCTTTGGTGCCTATTCCAACAACCCACATGTTGTCTGCATGGCACTCAACAACACAGAGGACACAGTCACAGCCCTGGCTCAGTTTCTCACCACTGAGGGCCTGCCTCACACATTGATACTGTTGGCCTGACAGAAGTCTTGGTAGGAGAACGCCATGAATTGGAAGCCATTATCAGAGACCAAACATATCCATAGCCCACATTTCCTCCAATGGCACAGTTGAGAGGCTTGTCCACACATTTAAACAACAGATGACAAAGGCAGTTGAAACAATGCCAACCACATTAGCCCTCACCCTGTTCTTGAGCACATATCGCACCAACCACTTGACTTAGAGCAAGGTTCATTGCTGTCACCCAATGGAGAAGCTCTGCCGGACAATTTGCTGATACCTTCACCCTCCCACCCCCGCTACTGGCCCTCCCAGCATTATGCCTCTTGTGCAGCCATGTGGGCTCACTTGTATGGGAACAAGGTGGGTTGGACGCCCGCCTCAGTCATCGTAGCCCATGGGCAGCATGTGACATCAGTGAAGTTATCGAAAGTGTTGGAGTGCCACCATCATAACCAGCTCTGCCCTTGTTGTGTCTAGACAAGACAGCCTAGACACAATGAGAGGAAGCCGAAAGGCACGCGCTTAAACTCACGCAGGCTGGCATGAGGTCTGAAACGGGATACGTAATGAATGCTATAAAGATAAGTACGTAGCTTCTGGAATACTTAACTTTAATCCACATTTGTAGAACATCGCTCTTGATGATACATTAATAGAATCTCAATAACAATTGAATACGGCACCTTGCTAGGTCCTAGCAAATGTAGCTGAAGGCTATGCTAACTATCGTCTCGGCAAATGAGAGCGTAATTCTCAGTGAACCATGGCTAGCAACGTCGGCTGTACAACTGGGCTGAGTGCTAGGATCTGTCACTAGACCTGCCGTGTGGCGGCGCTCGGTCTGCAATTACTGACAGTGGTGACACACGGGCCCGACGTATACTAGCGGACCACAGCCGATTTAAAAGCTACCACCTAGCAAGTGTGGTGTCTGGCAGTGACACCACGGCCCTCGTACCCCTGTGGGACTCCCACTGCTGTATCTTCCTGCACTCCCTACTTTGGGTACAGACACTGTCTTCGAGTTGCCACGGGTTGCTGCCTCCCCGCGAGCCTGCTGCCAGCTCTTCCCACCCCCTGGTGGACTGGAGGCTCCGTCCGATGCCGTGGCCTCTGTGTTGGCCATCGTGGACACCTTGGACGTCCCTTCCTCCCCGACAGTGACAGTTTACAAGTCTGGGTTTTCTCCCATCTGCCGACCACTGTGGCAAGTCCAGGGCATTTTCGCCTCTATGCACAAGTTTCAGGGGGGAGGGATCAGGTACCGAGTGCCGCGTGTTTCAAATCCGCACCAGACTGCATGGAACTCAATGACCACTGGAGGTCTCTGTGCTGCCATGGCTTACGCCATGACTACTGCACACTCCTGGCCCTGAGTCTAATGTGAGGGCTCCACTGTAGAGCACATTGTCCCAGTGACCAATAGTGGCATACCCTGTCATATATTTAGGTGGCAGCCTCTCACTCAGTGAGGCAGTCTGGTATTCACATTGAATCAGTTGATATCTCGCTTACAGACATCGTGTTTACATTGCATGTGCTTGCTTCCCATTTATGAGTGGATGTTGTATTGATTTCATGAGGTTCTCTCTTGTGACTCCATTGCTTAATACTTTGTTGTTGTACTTGGAGTCTTGCTCAGTTGTCTGTCGTCGTGCCGTGCTTCTCCTTCCATTCCCGTTCATCCATCTTGTTTGTTTGCGGGTCTCTCCCATTTGGTCCCGCTGCATTTTCGTTAGCAGCAAACCCATGACAGTTCCTGTCATGGTTACTACACGATCCAATGTGGTAATCTTTGCGCCGCCTTGCTAGGTGTTTGGTGTGACAGGTTACAGTGTAAGGAAGGGCATTATGCGCTACCAAGCCAGGAGTGAGAAATGTTTCAATGGTGATTGGTGAACCAACTCTCGCTATTTCATATTATTTCCATAATTCTGCAGCAGGTAGTCATTCAGCAGTTGCCAGAACACTTTCTAAGATTAGGGAGCACCTCGCCTGACCTGGACTGTATCAGGTAATTCAGAGTGAGAGAATGTCAGAGTAGCAAGGTAGCCAAGTCTAACCCTAATTCTCAGAATGGGAGGTTGCATTCTGGGAAGGAAAATAACCCAGTGGGCTACCTGTCCATTGATTACATTTGTCTGTTATCTAGGACACAGGTTGGTGACCTTTATATCCGGGTTGTCATGGATTCTCTCTCCAGTAGTGTGTGGCTTGTAGTAAGTACTGGCATCACAGTCAGTCTAAAGATTCGGCATTTACCTCAAATATTTTCCATTATTGGCCTTCCGAGATCATTTTTTAGTGATAATGCCCAATGTTTGTTTTGCATCAGTTTAGGAGGCTTTGCTCTGCGAATGACACTAATCATTCCACCACAATACCCTAGTATCTGCAACCCTCCTTTGCAGAGTCTTAACCTGAGTTTGAAATTGATTCTTATTGCATTTCATCAGCATTCTCACTGAAGACAGGACACCTTGCTCAAATGGTTAAACCTGACTTTTAACTCTGTTCACTGCGAGGCAAGTAAGGCCACTACAGCCTCTTCCATGTCGAGCTATCCCACGAATTACCAGCATGTAGGAACATAGAACTCTCACTCCAGAGAGGTGCACCATTATAATGAAGGGGGTCACTCCTCCGAGGTTAAGCCAGGGGAAAAGGGGTTCATCCATAATTTTGGAGTTTGGGGGGCAGGGGGACGGGCAGGGCAAAAAGGTAATCTTCAAATAAGCTATCCCCCCAGTTTGAGGGGCCCTGTCAAGTTTTTAAGGTTCTTAATCCAGTCAGTCTCTCGGTCCAGAATACGCAGACTGGAGAAATCTCAAGTCCACATATCTCCGGTCAAGAAGTCGACTAGTTTCCTTCTTGCTGTGAGAGAAAAGGGAGAAGGTACCTGCTTTTCTGTGGAGGAGGATAGGCTGTGTGGCACACCGATGATAGCACAAATGTGTGAATTGATGTATCTTCTACAATGCCTTAGGGCTGGTGGTGGCAGTGTCTGCTGGCCATTTTCATACAGCTGGGAGGTATGGTTCCGAGCTGTGGACAGTTACGGATGGACACCGGTTAACAGCAGATGTCTCCTCCCTACTACGACATCTGGGCTGGTTTCAGCACAAGTTGGCATCGTGTAGCAACGAGAGCTTGCAGGGCTGTATCGCTGCAGCTAAGCTGTGGATGTGCAGTTGGGAGTGCTCGAGTCTTCCCTGGGAAGCATCTAGTGCATTCTGCTGGACGATACTTTGCTACCTCAGATGTTGCTAATGGCCGGTTCTTTCATGAAGTGACAGTTATCATGTGTGACACATTTCTGATACATTGTCTCACATTTTAAGCCCTTTGTGTTTAGAATCTCTAATGTGACCACCTCACACACCTGGCTGCCTAGTTCAAATTATAAAAACCATTCTATTCAATTTCTTATTGCATTTTTTTTGGGTGAGAATAGAAAAATTTGCTCAAACTAAAATAGGGTCAAAAGCTTAATAACTGAGTACTACACAACTTGAGATCAATTTTTCCCCTGAGAGTAACTGGCACACTGTATTTCAAATGATTGTGCCTAATCAATGACCATTATTGTGCATGATTGTAGGTGTCTGTTTCACATCATGTAATAAGTAGGCCTAATTGCCCCTAGGCTGAATCAAAATGGGGAGAAATTGAGCTTACACATATTCAAAACAGGCATCTACAAAACTCTCTGTCCATGAGCTATAGAATGAAAGTGATCTCATGAATGCTTGGGTTTACAAATCGTGAATCCTAAATGTGCAGGGTGATCAATTTCCAACTACATCACCATCCTTATAAAGACCCCGTATCAGATCATGAGGGTGAAAGATTCATACCACAACACCCAATAGATTTGAACAGTAATTACATCCGTCCAAGCTTGATACAGCAACTAAAATGGGACACTCCAACACAGAAAATTGGAATTCACTTAATCAGAAGCCGCAAGACGTGCTGGCAGAACAACTGAAGTTAACAACAAACCCAGAATGAGTTCTCAAATCAATTACTGATAAATCTGATGGACTGTTCACTACATTGCCACAACCCCATGAGCTACTAAGGATGATACATGAGAAATGTACATTTATTATCTATTGATAATGGAAATGATGAATTTCTTTACTACTCATATATTCATCCAGTATTTGAGACTGAGAACGCCTAGTGACTCTCTCACTTATGTACATGAAGTTCGTTTAAAAATTTTGTGAAATATTGGAATTAAGTTTGAAATGCAATACTTAAAACAGTAACTAATTTACGAGTAATCAGATGACTGAAGCTGTTTTATATATGAGAGCTCGAGTCTCTAAGCATCAGGGGGTTTACTGGTACATTTAATACATGAGAATGTTCAGGTACAGCATTTCCTCAAATAAATTAGAGGTAAGTGCAACCACCAATTCAGTAACATGACTGTTCACAACAATAAAAAGGTTCATAGCAAATTAATATTATGCCTGCATTTTTATCACATAAATATTTTGAATACAATCAATTTTTTAGACATTACATAACATCAGTGTATATCAACATGCAGAGAGCAGAAAATAAAATTTGTTTATGATTAAGGATTTTATTCCTGAAGTCTTACTTAATGTGTTTTGGAGCTACAACTCAATTTTCAAGGACTGCTTGGATATAATAGGCTGAAAAACTGAAGCAAATGAAATGCCCAACGACACAGATTTCATGACAAAATATACCCTCAAGTGGGGTAATTAGAGTAGACATCTCTCTCCTCTTTCTGGTATTTTAACTTATTACCTGCATCTGACACAATTTTCACTTCTACATTGGTGAGAAACATTTGCACTTACAATCTGAAATTATTTGACATGTTAATGACAGTACTATGTGACTCAAATGTTGCATATTTAACCATGTTACAGTCATGTGATGAAGTAATGGATTAACTTTAACTTTCATTTCCATTACTAACAAAATACAGGAAAAAATATATTACGAGGAGACCTGACAGTTAATTTCAGGTTTACACACATACTCAACATGATATTTTACTTGCTTATTAAAATAACAGTTATTTAAGTATAGAAGCAGTAGACGACTGTATGAAGTAAGTAAGAGAGGGGAGTTGAAGTGGGGAATGTTGTCAACTTCAGAACCTCTGGTCCTTAAACTGTCACTTTCCTTAAAGAGCCATCTTGATCGTGTCTTGCTGAAAGGCCTGTAAATTGCCGGGAAGTGATTTCCACTTTTGAGGTGCCGGCCTACAGCTTGCATCTTTCTCTACATATCTTGTAAGCTAGGTGCTTTCAAGTCAAGCAGAAGTAATAGCCCAATGCCACTAAAGACTTCATTCAGCTGCCAGCATGATCATCTTTGTCAAGTGAAAGATTGCAGGTGAAGTTCTGGCTGAACCTCTTCTCATATTATTGCTGCCAGATCAGCAGAATGATCTTCTACACTGAAAAGAGATCACAACTCCTCCAGTTGTACACAGCAAAATACAAATGATGAGAATCAGTGAAGACATCCATGAGGTGTGAGACAGAGAGAACTTGGAACATGGTACCATCTGGGAGGCTGTGTACTGCTGATATACTGCTTTTGGAAGAAGTACACCAGTATCTGATACTTTCAGAAATGTTCCACCACAACATTCTATCCTCATTTTCACTTTGTCTACTCTTCGCACCTGGCAACCACAAAATTACATTGCTTGTGAGGAGTCTACAGCCTGATGCACAGTATAACTGGAATTTTGAAACAGCAGTCTGCTCTTGTCTCACTTTCATTTATTCACTAGTCTTTGAGGTCACTTCAGCACTGTTCATCTGTCCAGGATTGTCCCTGTAGTAATTGCAGCAACTTAGAAATATTGGAGAATATTAGAATTATGTAATTTCATTGGTGATGACACCGCCAACAGCAGCAACAGTTAACATTTGACATGGTTTACATCCTTCTGGAAAGGATCCTTTATGATGTGTAATGCTTCTTTTTCCACCCCCTTTACTGATGCAGAGAAGCATCACCAACTATGGTTCAAATTTTGTTCCCAAACTGGGGGTATTGTGAGTGTATGGTCATACTGACACTGCTGTCTACACATCAAGTATGGCTTGTTCCGACCTCACCATCTCTTGCTTGGCCTTCACATCCGAGAATTATTTTCAGGCCTGTGACTATGAAGATTTTTACATGCATCATTTACCAACTTGACCACATAACACCCAGCTTGGAGGACCAGGCTTTCTCCGATTGGTTTGCCCCCTAGGAACGCTGGCTTCCCCTTCATCAGACCTGAGGCAGCACCCTCCCCCTTCCATGGGAGGTGAGATTGAAGAATGAGAATGAAAAACGCCCTCTGGCCTCGCAACCTAATACCATTGGGGGCGAATAAAACAATAAAAGAAAACAGATGATCGACAAGTAAGTGGAAGCAAGGTCAGACTTTGTTTCATTTGTGCAAATAGTCTGCTAGTAATGGTTAACGTTGCTGTACTAAGAATTGTCAAATTTTTTACAGCAATAATTCTAGTCTAATTGTGCTTCTATATTATTGTTTACAAAGGAATGATGATGTCAAATAGATCAGCAGCATTATTAAATAAGTAACTTTTACCATGCACAGTATGCAGATACTTCTTAAAAGTTACCTTCTATTAGACATTGAAAGTTTTTTTATCATTACACAACCAAAGCTACATGTAGCTAAAAATAAAAACATCTTGAGTTAAAATTTTCTTAATCTCAGTTATAATTGAAATAACTATGCTAGTTGTTTGATCTGGTCATAAGAAGTCATGTATTCATTACAATTCAACTGTAAAGCATTTTTTATGTCTACCATTTACCAATCATACTACAGACAATTTTTGTAACAGGCATTATTACAATGCCTGTAAGAATTAACACTAATTTCAAAATCTCAGCAATATTTCAGATTATATTACTGTTTCCTTTCAGAGAGAGGGATTTCAATTGACTGATATACAAATGTCAGTGATGATAAATTTGTGAAATGCAAATATCAGGAAGAGTTCTCTGACTGAGGCACAATTTTTTTCCAGATCCAGAGGAATACTTCAAGCACATAACAAATTCCATTTTTAAGAACTACTTTGAAAAGTCTGTATGAGCACATTTGCAATATATTAAAGAGTGAAAATGAAAAATTATCAAGTGTTACATACACTGCTTAATCCATACAATGACAGACTTTAACAATATGAAGAGACACAGAAGTTCGTGTAAGCACATTAATGGTAATGAAGGGAAAATACAATTAAGAAAATCATGGATTCTGTAATTAGTAGTTCCTTTTTCAAATAGGAGAGGTAGGTTTGGACAGATTACAAACTGTAAAGAAAACAAATGTACAAAGTAGGCCTACAATAACACTCGGCTACAGAGAACTGAACATCATCCCCAATGCTACTGTTACATCCGACAGGTTTCACAAAAATTTGGTACCCAAGTGCAAAAATGGTTTGGATCATACCAACATCAGAGCTCAAGCAATCTCTAGTTTTATCTATATTAGGTGTGCTGAATTATCACAGCTGCCTATTCCTGCAATAGTTAACTCTCAAAGGAAATCTTTTTTAGACTAAAGAACAATAAGCGTTACAGAGTAAATGTTGTGCCCGAGTCCCACTCACCTGAAAAACCATTGTACTCACACAAAAAGTCAAAATTTTGGGTTTTCTTCCAGAACACGCAAAGCATAAGGAACAAAAGTTTAGAACTACAAATATTTTTAGAAAGCTTTAGAGACACTATAGATGTGCTTTGTATAGCCAAGCATTGGCTTAAAGATAATGACACTGCCTATTTTTCCCTTCCAGGCTTTCAAATGGTTAACAATTTTTGCAGAACTAATAAAAAAGGGAGGTGGCTGTCTAATACTTGCCCGAGATAATGTAGAATGTAATCCATTACTTAAAACCAAGCATACGAACTGTGAAAAGCATTTTGAACACATAACTAAAAGCTTAATAGATTTAACTTCTACTGTGACATGTATCTACAGACCACCTGATGGTAACACACAAATATTCACCTCCAAACTAGATATGCCACTACAACAGTACAGTTTAAAATATCCCAGTATTATCTTATGTGGAGACTAAGTTTTTCATGTTATAACATTGCAATATATTCACTATTTTCCAGGAAGCAGTGGATTCTACTAGGAAATCTATATTAAACAAAAAACCTACTAGAACAACTAATACCAGTTCATCTGAAATAGATACTGTTTTGGTTAACACTGGCATGTCATCTGTCTGCAAACTAGACATAATCTCCAACGGTATATCAGATCACAACTGCTTGATACTGAATATGACCATGCAAGATGCAAATAGACAGACAAAACCTCCCCAACAGACTTACAAAAGATCAACTGGCAATAAAAATAATACAGCACATTTCTCACTTCTGCTCCATAAAGCTGACTGGAAAGGTGTCTATTGTGCCAGCAATGTTGACAGAAATGCTAATGAATTTATGAGTATCTTGAAACACTGCTATGAAGTGGCATTCCCAATCAAACATACAGGTAAAAAATACACATCTCAACTGTCCAATAATAAATGGTTAACATGAGGAATAGAAACCTCTTGCAGAAATAAGAGACTGCTATATGCCTATATTAAAACTAGAATTCTTTTATACTGCTTGAAATAGTTACGGTATATCTCACTGTCTATAAACAAGGTAATTCATGAAGCAAAGAAAATGTATAATAGGCAATTCATTATCAACTCAAGCAATAAATCAAAAGCCATGTGGAGATTGATAAATGAAACAGTTGGCAAAAAAGACAGGACACACTCAATAACCTGCATTAAAGATCAGGATGGTGTTACCAATGACCCTAAGCAATTATGTGAAATATGTAATGACCATTTCACAAAAATTGGTGACAAGTTTTCTTCTTTAATCAAGACTGCTGCACTCACTTATCTCTCAGATTCAGCAGTATTCCCACTATAAATGTTCCCTGACCCAGTCACACCAAATGAAATCTGCAATATTATAAGGCAGAGACCAAACAAACATTCCTGTGGTCTTGATGGTATATCTGTTTGCCTTTTAAAACGAGCCTGCCATCATGTGTGTGAACCACTGACAGATAAAATAAACTGCTCTTTATCATCAGGTAAATTTCCTAGAATTTTTAAAGCAGCAAAAATTATTCCTCTGTTTAAAAAAGGGGAAAGGAGTGATGTAAACAACTACAGACCCGACCCATCTCAGTCTTTTCAAGCTCATCAAAAGTCCTCAAAAAATCAGTATATGACCATGTTATAAGTTTCTTGTAAAGTAACTGCATACTAAGTCCTCACCAGTTTGGGTTTAGGAAAGGGAGATCAATAACTGGAGCATTATACTCATTTTTAAATGAAATCTATAGGGCACTCAATGATAGAAAACACACAACAGGTGTGTTTCTTGATCTCACTAAAGCTTTTGATCTTGTCAACCATGTATTACTTTTGGAGAAACTACTACATTATGCGATTAGGGGAAATGACTGGTTTAGGTCATATCTCTCAGACAGAATACAGAAAGTAGTGACTGAGCATTTTCACCAATTTTCATGTAATCAGAGGAGCAAGTTGTAAGACAAGGTATTCACCAAGGCTCTACACTTGGTCCCTTTTTATTTCTAATATTCATCAATGAATACCCCAAAGCATTCAGGAAAGCCTGCCGGTAATGTTTGCTGATGACACCCAATATACTGTTTTCAAATCACTGTCCTCATCAGCTCAACTCCACAATTGCTGATACAAATTGTAGTCTGGTAAACTGGTTGAACAAAAACAAACTTCTCCTAAATAAAGATAAAACAATGTATATAAATTTCCACATGACACAAAAGGTATTGTCTGTGATAGATGATATCAGGATTGAGAAAGTGCCCATACAGCGAGAAAGAGCAACAAAATTCCTTGGAGTGTGGATAGATGACACACTACAGTGGGACATACATAAAGATAAATTTTTAAGTAAAATGAACAGTTTGCGCTATGCTTTTAGTATTTGAAGTAAAATCTGTGATATCAAAACACTAAAATGTGCCTACTTTGCGTTAGTAACTCAATTATGTGCTTCTGCATAATAAATACATTCTTAAGGGAGAAGCCCCAAAGAGGAATGCAGTATTTAATTATTAAGACAATGAAACAAGTACCCCTGTCTTCCACGACTAAACATCTCTTTAAGGAGCTCAGTATTTGAAAATGTCAGGTCTTGCCAGAAAGGATTCAGATCCAAAATAAAGTCAATCCTGCAGAAGCACTGCTTCTATTCAGTGGAAGAATTTATGAATAGTAATCTAAAACAATTTTTGTGATGTATTTTACTGCATGTGTTAAAATATTTCTTTAAACTGACTTATTTGACTCTATTTACATTGTGTTATAACTGTTCCTCGTTATGGCTCATCAGCACTTATGATATCTGTGAAAAGTGTTACATACAGTCATCAGATAATGATTACAGAGTAACATACCAAAAAAGTTATGATTCGCTATGTACAGCATATAATTTATATAAGTCTATATCTTAAGTATATCTACGTACCATAGCATGTTAACTGTAACTTATCCTACATCTATGTGTAATAACACAACAAGATTTCTGAATAAATAAATAAATAAGGGGAGTCTATGATGAGAGGTATTCTTCTGTGGTGTTTGTGAGGAATCACAGGATAGACAAAATTACTTTTATCATCATCTATCAGCAGTAACATTTTATGTTCACACTGACAATACTGAGATACACTGGGAATCTGTGTGATGTTATTGGCTTGCAAAAATCTGTGACAATACTGTCTTATAATCCTTATTTATTATTATTATTATTATTATTGTTGTTATTATTATTAGTTTCCTTCACAGACCACACTCACAGTACTATACAAAGGCCATAATAGAGAAGCCAATGTAACAACAGAACAAAATTCAATATCCAATGAGATTACATAGTTGTCTTCACATACTTATCGTAAACTATTTATCACATCATCAGATATACTACATTTCTCTAGGTAAGAAAAATAACTATCACAATAAAAATGTATAAAACAGTGAACAAAAGTTTGCAGCATTCTAGTTATACACTGTCAGGACAAACAAAGCATAGCAACATCGAACAATTTCTGCCAATATGTTGTAAGATTGTATTAAAGAAAATTGCTATTACCCCCACAGTGACTGAACTGTATGTATAGAGTGCGCATTCTTTATGAACATAAACTACACATAAACCCAAAGGTAATTAGGACGTACACCAAATATCAATCATTAAATTGAACCCACTACAGTGAAATTCAAGGAAATCATGTTAAGGAATACAGTAATAAATTATACATCCAATATTTATTAAGTACCTAATATTATGAAGAGACTTGCAATAAATGAGTCCAGAAATACTCTTATTACATAACTAAAGATTCTTAAGCATATGGATGATGACATTGTATTTGAAGACAACACACGAATGTAACGTGAGAGCTTCTGAATGTGGTCTTAGAACTGTCAAATTACTATTCTACTTTAGACAAAAGGGGGAGAGGAATGTTAATATCAGTAGGCCACCAATACTAAATATAATACTGAGACTGCATGTGAGTATTCCACATGCATAATGATTGACTGGAAACACAACTATTCACAAATCAACCACAATAGTGTACACAAAACAAATTTAGAACAAAATGTATAAGCCAATAAATTTGTGATTTAAATACTCATACAAAGTGAAAAATGGGTAGAGTTCAAAAGCACAAGACTAATAACACATGCTTGTTTATCTCCATATGAACTTCAAATTACACTGAGAGCATAATTACAGTTATTGATAGAAAACTGTCTTTAGATAAATACAAAGATACAGTGAGCACAGTTACCTAATATTACAGAAGGAGTTATAAGATCACATTTGGTTGCTTAAGAACACAAATTTTCTACAGTATATAATAAAATCCATGGATCATTAAAGAGCATAAAGGCATGAAAGCACAATTATAATACATTCGTTGTGTTGGCCCTTGTAACTTTCATATCCATTCTAAAGCACACACTCTTTATTACCGTATTGCTTGTCTTTCAGATCTAATATCTAAAATTATATATAGTCTGCAAATTGCTGAATTTTTCAGTGAGGGAAAGTCATTGAGTGAATGTAGTTAGATGTTTTGGTGCTTTGCTATCATCACACATCTGTAGAAATAAATCAAATCAACTACTCGTGAAATAAAAATGCTTTACAAAACCATCATCAGCATGCAATAATGACATTGAAATTCTTAAGATGACATGTACCATGGAACTGTATGCAGCCAGCAGACATAGCAGTTAAAATTATCACTGGACGTAATAGTTACAAGTTGTAAAGGTAACAAACATACACAGACTAATAACACTGCTGACCATTAGATGAGAACACAAATGTTTAATAACAGATGGCATTGCAAGAGAGGGTGTGGCATCCTGCAGCTCCATCTTATGGAATTATGTATGACTTACAAACAGCATTAAACCAACAGAAATGCAATGCAACAACTGTAATAAATGTTTATACAACATAAGTGTAAACTAAAAAAATGCATAGAAACACACACAGCATTTTATGAATATTCAGGAATTTATAAGTGTTTGTGCCAGATGGCGTTGCAGATGCAAGTATGATGCTACATAGTGACAGTTTTAATTGGTGGTATGTACAAATATATTACATAGAATTTTTACATACTAGCAATGGTCACATTAAAAATAAGCTTGGTTCAAAACACAAAACATATAACTTGAATAGTACATTTTCCTCCCTATTCCAAGTGGAAAGTAGCATATGTAAGTGCTAAGACCACTATATGCACTCTTTAGCATAAATATTGACAAGGAATTACACACATGGTGTCAAGAGGTAAGTACAATGAAACAGTGAGTTCTGAATTACGAATTGCATATACAAGCACTATAATAGCTACACGCATTGTATGGCCTAATTGGTTACAAGAAAATAAACATTTAGTACCAACTTATTAACACAAAAGATATCCATATAGTACTCAGCCTATTTAAAGTTTAAATTGGTGTAAATAAGTTTCCTATTTATGCCATGCCGTGCATGAAGCTACTGCAACAAGTAATGAGTAGTAACTGCTGACCTATTGGCACAACAAACAGCACAGTTCTCTGCTTGTTAAAAGTGAGACGTAGGGTACATAAGCAGTAAAGCAGCTAGGTACACTGCACGGCATAAATAGTTACAAAGAATTACACATTTAGTGACATCACATTAGCACAACAAAACTAATTATAAAAATATTTATGACAATCAGTACATCTGTAATGAATAAGTGCCATAGACCTATGCAGAATAAAAACATGAACAGTTACTTTATAGCCCTTTGTTTCACTTCAATTGATATAGTTCTCATTGGAGACAAAGTATTAGGTCTCAAGGAGATGCTAAAACATTATTACGGAAGGCAAAATATAAAACATGGAAACCTCAGTCAGCAGAAGTATTAATAGCAATTACAAATCAAACAGTAAACCCCTGATCATTTATGGAGTCAAACTCCCATGTTTTGAACTTATTTGCAAAGCAATTTGAAGCATAAGCTGTTTCAGTGTGTTAAATGGTTTGACATTAAGTGTGCAAGCAAGAAAAAATTAGAAAGGGTTTGTGAAATAATGTTTAATGTTTTCTTGGGAATTTCTAAATACCCTCATTGTGAAACACTGCATAAGTCTGCATGTCATGAGTCCTGAACACCCCCCCCCCCCCCCCCCCCACACACACACTATTAGATCAAAGGCTTGATAAATAAAATATCCTAAACAGAATCAAGGATACTGCTTCTTGATGAGCAGATTGTGTCGAATTATATTTCCAAAATTAATATCTTTCTGAAATTGAGTCTATAATAAAATTTTTGTTGCTCCTGGAAGCTTTTGTCACGTACCATCGAACTGGCACCGAGTGTCATGTGTCATGAAACACATTAGTCATGTAGTATTATAGATGCACTTTCTGTTCTGTGTCCTTTATTGTCTGATTTATGCTTATCTGCCAGCAGTTGTGAATGATGTAGAGTGAAAATTTTCCATGTTTGACAAATGTTCTGTTACAATGCAGGTGTCACCCATTAATAGTCAGCAACAACATTTTATCCAAAGTCTAACTGGTTTGCTGTTACCTCCCTTTCTGCGTACCTAAGAAAGATAAATTTTACGCAATTTAGATCATGTCACAGAGTGTGAGGAATTCTCAGTGACACTCAATAATGAGCATGTGTAGGAGATGATGGCACCAAATTCCTGGGCATTCACTTAGACTGAAAACTACACAGGGTATGTTCCAGTCTGAAATCATATTTAGCTCAGCAGCTTTCGGATCCAGAATGCTCTCTTGTATTAGATACAAAACAGTCACAAAGACTGCATGTTTTTGCTTTTGGGTACTCCATGTCACATGGAATTATGTTCTGGGGAGATCTCTTGCTCAAAATATTTTCATTACTTAGTAGAATGATAAGAGTTATATGTGGGTTAAGTCCAAGAAAGCCCTCTTGCAAATTACTGAGCAAGATGATAATACTTACCAGTGGTTATCAAAACACTTTTTCTCCAATTTGTTTTGTTATCATGGTCTCCATACCCTTTGGACACAACTCTCTAGTTCCATGTGTGACAAAAATGGAATATCAATTACATTACCTGTCCCTGCTGTAGAGAGACACTAAAAACGTAGTAAATCTCTATTCAAATCAAATGTACACCAATTTCTCTTGAATGACTCATTCCAGTCTGGTGAGCAAAATTGGAGTAAACAGCTTACCTAAGGTACAATCAATTGTGGAACTGTTGAGCTATATCTTTATGTAAGTATTTCAGGAATAGAGGACTATGCCTACGGAAGTGAAGGTACATCTAAGTGTCCTACAGATGACACCTGGGTGCTGGTAAGGAAGCAATGGAACTGACTACCAGAGAATATTTTCATATCTCCTGACTATATAAGACTTTGTGCACATTGAGTCCTTATGTAATCAGTGATTGTAGATTAATTAAATAAGAATAAGGACACTGAAATCGGAAGAGAAATGACTCAGCACCACATCATAAGCTCTTTTTCAGGGCCAAACATCTAGAAAAGTGGGAACAAATATTAAAATATGCCAGCTGATCATTGAGGGCATTACCAGAACCAAATGCCAAAGATTATAAGAGATACTGTTTAAGCTCATCATCTACATTTTTGTCCTAAATACTGGGATATGATACCATTGGTGCAACATATCACCATGCCTATGAAGTAGTCACACACATCCAGACTAAAACTGTGAATGCTTACTTGCTATTCAGTTCCACAGACAACAGTATTCATTAATTCTGAATAAAAATTGGGGAACTGACCACACGTAGTATCTACAAACCACAATGTTGCTCCTAGCCAACATACGTTTTTGAAACATACTGACATCCTCCACCAGATGCGATGGCCATATACACTGATGGAAAAAGAAACTCAACTCCAAAAAGAAAATTAATTTAGAGGAATGAAATTTTTAGAATATATTTGTCTAGGTGACTTATATAATTGATTAACATTGCAACAACACAGGTTAATGTAAGCACAAGATAAGCCACTGCAAATGTGAAACGCTGTTACGTTAATAACTGGTGTAACCACCAGAATGTTGAATCCAGGCATGCAAATTTGACATCTGCCACCTGTAAAACACAGTGCATACAGTCTGTGGAATGGAGTTCCATGCCTGTTGCTCTTGGTTGGTCAATAATGAGAATGTTAATGCTGGCTGTGGATGACCCTTAAGCTATCGCCCAATGATGTCCTACATTTGCTTGGTAGGAGACAGAGCTGGTGACAATCCAGGTCAAGCCAACACATGGACATACTGTATAGCATGTTGGGTTACAACAGTGGTATGTGCGCGAGTGTTGTCCTGTTCAAAAACAGCCCCTAGAATGCTATTCATGAATGGCAGCACAACATGTAGGCTCACCAGACTGACATACAAATCTGACGTCAAGGTGTGTGGGGCAATCATGAGAGTGCTCCTGCTGTCATACGAAGTCTCATTCCAGACAAAAACTCCAGGTGTTGGGCCAGTGTGTCTAGGACAAAGGTTGATCACAGGCCCAACAAACATTCTTTACTAACACCACATCCAATCTCAAAAGTAAGTAACACTCACGAACACAACAGTGTCTGCTTGAAGCAATCCTGATTTGCATCCTCATACTGGCATTACTAGTGCATCTCTTATGTGAGTAGAGCAAAATCTGAACAGGCATCTTTCAAATATTGAAGCATGACTAACAGCTTTCGTTTATGTCTAACAACTTTTCTTTGTTGCTGCTATTTTTTCACTCAGCATAGAATATCTGAACAATACAAGGATGCCTTAGTAAACTAGGCAGTTGGAAAGAACATCTATTTTACTTTCAGTGCTAAAGATGCCAGTTCCACCAGTTCAGCGGCTTGGAAACATGAGAACCTGCCAGACTCACGTTTTGTCACTGGTGATGGAAGCCAACGTTTGGTTGCCATGACTAAAAATATGGTCAAATTTCCCTGCTAGTCAACACTACCTGCTTTAGAACCAATCAGCATAAGTATTCCATTTATTGGGTTGCTGCCTAAGAGACATACATACCAGTTTAGTCAATAATATATTATCCTTCACTATTTGAAACAGTCTGCCAACCCTGGGGTAACTTTTTGATTCCGCAGCTGTAGAAATAACAGGTGGTTTTGTAGTGAATAAGTCTCTGAGCCATGTTTGGAGCACATTTTCAGCAGGAAGGGAAATTCCAAGAAAGTGGTTTGATATGGTGCAAAAGGTGAAAATCTGAGGATTTTGTTTTGCTTTGTCACTCAAAAACAGCCAGGGCACATGTGCTCATGTCAGAACTGTAGAACATGACGACAAAGAGAGGAGTTAAAAATGATTACACATTAATCCCAATTGACAAAATAGAAGATAGTTAAAAGAAAAAAAAAGGGGTCATGGAGAAAGTTCTAGGTGCTTCAGTCTGGAACCACTTGACCGCTATGTTCGCAGGTTTGAGCCCTGCCTCGGGCACAGATGTGTGTGGTGTCCATAGGTTAGTTAGGTTTAAGTAGTTCTAAGTTCTAGGGGGCTGATGACCTCAGGTATTAAGCTGCACAGTGCTCAGAGCCATTTTTGAAAGTTCTGTAAAATACTCCATAGAGAAACAAAGCTCATGAACTAAACATTAAATAGCCTTCACCACATTGCTACGATGGATAGAAAGTAAAGTGCGGTCGACACCAGTCACTAAAATGGCTGATAGCTAACACGAATTAACAAATGACGATGGCTAAAAAGACAGTACATGATATGCAACCTAGCTGATCTTGCAGCGAGACGGCCAAGAGGAGGTCATCCAACCCACTGAGAGGTGCTTAATAACCTGCAGCTTGTTCCCATGAAGGGAGAACCAGTGGTGACACCATCTGCTGACAGACAGCAACGCAGATCATCAGAGGGAATGTAAGAACCAGTGGGTTGAGGTATGACGACTGCAGCATTGACAACATCATCAGTGGCCTAGTTTCCTGTCACACTGAGGTGACTGGGAACCCACATAAACATCATCCATCAAGAATGAGCATGTGACAGCTTTCCTGGACCGGTTGCACTAATGGATGGACATTGTGCCCTTTAAAGCCTCTGTGTTCTGTACAGAGTCTGAGCAGATGACGCAATTGAAAAGCCTGTGTCACCAGATGTGCTGTGTGGCCTGATACAGGGCGAACAGCTTTGTTATAAATACTGAGCACTGTACCAGAAGATGATATCGAAAAACGTCAAGACCAATGATGAAGGCACACCTGACACAGTATCTTTGTCAGTACAAGTGTCATCAGTATACACAATCGTGAAGTTCTGTGCGAAGGTTGTGAAATTGAAGGAGATAGAACAAGGCTGGAGTAGTATCCTTAGGAATTGAATAAAGGCAAAGTTGAACACGGGCTGCCACATGAAGTTGATGAAGATGATGATAACATTGATGTTGTTTGGTTTGTGGGGCACTCAACTGTGTTGTCATCAGCACCTGTACACATTCCCCAATCTGTACACAGTCCAATCTAACCACTTACATGAATGATGAGGACAACACAAACACCCAGATCCTGGGAAGAGAAAATCTCCAACACCATGATTCAGAGGTAGCAACACTAACCACTACACTATGAGCTGCAGACTCCGCTGCACGAAGCCAAGCTGGTGAAGGGTTTATATTCTGTGGAAAAGTTGCAGGTAGCATGAAGTTAAGCTGCCGGAGCAAGAGCTGAAAGTGAACTCCAGTAGGTAACAGAGAAGAGGGATGCAACTCATACTGACGATCAAGAGTCTTCGAAGAAAGAGGCATGTGATGGATGGCCACGTATCGCAAACAAACAGCATCTATATCTGCTGAGGAGAAAGTCACAGTCCTAGGACAGCGGTAGTTTGGCAGCTTCTGTGTGCAGACTCTCAGCAGGGCTAATGTAGAAGGCACCAGTGGTCAAATGGATGCTATGTTGGTTGATAGTACTGAGACGGCATGAGAGGGATGGTCGTGCAGATACATAAACGAAACAAAGATATTCCAGTTTCTAACAGACAATGGACCAGTACAATTGGAGGAGTACATTTCAATCTGTTCTCCAGGTAGTACCACTGAGGACACACAAGACATTCAGGGACCAGGTAAGACACGTGGGAGGATGCAGAAAGTTTCCTATGGAGCATGAGCCCCAGGAATTTTGTAGCTTCAATGAACAAAAGAGCAACATGCTGAAGATGTAAAGATGGTGAAAGAAACAAATTGTACTGCCAGAAATTCATACAAATGGTTTTGCCAGTGGAAAAACTACAGTGACTGTTGATGCTCCATGAGTGAAGACAATTGAGACATCACTGGAGACACTGCACAATGACCGTAGTTCATGGAGAACTCCAATAGATGTCAAACTCGCCAATGAAAAGAAGCCAGACAAGTCTGGTGGGAGACAGGCCATTATAGGGTTAGTGGCAATAGCAAAGATGCCGATGCTCATGACAGGACCCCGAGGCACACTATTTTCCTCGGTAAATGCATCCAACAAGGTGAAACCAACATCCTGTTCTTAAGAGTTCCTGAAGCAAACAGAGTAGGCAGCCATGGAAGCTCCACGCATAGAGGGTATGGAGGATACCTGTCCTCCAGAAAGGTATCTTACACTTCCTCCAAATCGAAAAACACTGCCACAGTCGGATTTAGGCAGAAAACAATTCGTGACATTGGTGGATATTGCGAGATGGTCAACTGCAGAACTGCGCACTAAAATCCACATTCTGCAGTGGTTAATAAATTGTGAGACTCGAGCCACCGTACCAGCCAGGCATGAATCGTATGTTCCATCACAGCTGGTGAGGGATATGGGGTGGTATCTAGAAGGAAGGTGTTTGGCCTTACAGGCCTTAGGCATAGGTATGACAGTGCATTGGAAATCTGCTCTCTGCCCACACAGTTGCATGGATGAAGGAGAACGTGCTTTTCCAGCAGGAGAAAGATGCTGTAACATCTGACTGTGAACATCGCCTGGCCCTGGAGGGGGATTCAAATGAAGCGAGAGCATGACCCAGCTGCCTCATAGTTAAGGCAGTATTGTAGTACTCAAGATTCTGAGAAGAGAAGAGTATTGAACGAGCTGCCTTTGCTCATTTTTGATGGAGGAAGGCAGGGTGATAGTCGAAGGAGCTCAAAATCTCAGCCGAAGTTGTGGCACAAGGCGTTGGAGATTACAATAGGGTGCATGATCACATCGTTTGCTACTGTCAGGCCGGAAACTGGACTATGGCTATTGGTACCACAGAGCTATCAGAGCTTGGTCAACATGATGGAAGATAGAGTGGAACTGTTAAAAGAACTAGTGAATGAAATCCAGCACGTTTTACACTATCCCGAAACCAGGATGACACTGTACACCTAACTTTTTATAGTGAACACAGTTTGTCATTGTAGGATGACGGTAAAAATGTGAAGAGTGTGTCCCCGTGTGTAATTGGCGTCGCGGCATGCCTGAGTCCACCTAGGGACCAGGACACAGCGTGGTAAAGAGGAAGTGCAAGGAACAGAATATTCTGTGGCGGTAGGTTTAACATACTAAGATATTCTACCTAGTCATCACAGCTGGGAAAACGCTGTCTATTGAAGGTTGCCAGAGTGGAGTAAAGCCTCCAGTCAGCTTTAGTAAGCTGCTGTCTGGGTGTGAACGTAAGTGGGGTAAGAGTCAGTAAACGAATAGTACTGGGGGAATTGTCACTCGAGTATGTGTCAGAGAGCAGACCACTCAGGTTGATGGGCAGATGGATAGTGCAGGAGGATAGGTAAAAATGGAAATATGTGTGTGTGGAGTCTGAAAAGACTTTTGCGTTATGGCAGAAGAGGTTACGCTGACAGAGAAGGTCGGCTAATGGGGCACCTGTCTGACAGGTTCTGGGTTAACCCCAAAGGGCATTGTGTACACTGAAGTCACCAAGGAGCAGAAAGAAGTGAGGTAGCTACCCAATAAGCAGTAGGAAGTCTGTCCTGGTGACGTCAAATGACACAGGGATGTAAATGGTATGAAGGGAAAAGATCAAGTGAGGAAAGAAAAGGTGAACTACAACAGCTTGAAGGCAGGTAGTCAGGGAGATGGGTTGACTCTGAATGTCATACCGCATGAGCAGCATGACTCCCCCATGTGGTGGAATGCCATCCTATGGGGAAAGGAAATGCAAGCACTCAAATTGGTCATGGGGACGCTATTATTTTTTTTCTGGAGGCAGAGCACAAGAGGACATTGTGATTCTAAGAGCAGCCATAAATCCTCTTTGTTGGATAGAAGACCACAAACATTTCATTGAAGGAAAGTTATTATGAGGAAAAAAAAATGAAAGGGTGTCACTTGGGTGGCTGCCGAGTGTCAGCCTTCGAAGACTTCCTGCTACAAGGCACAGAGGCAGGAGGATCATGCTCCTCGAGGTCTGGAGAAGTGTCAGAAGGCTCCTTCTGTGAGCCTGCGGAATCCAGTGCAGAAAAATGGTTGGTGGTGCACACCGGAGAAACACAGGCAGCCGGGCCAGGGTATCAACTGGCAACACTGTCTAAGAGGATATCAGACTTGGTGAAGGAGAAGACCATCTGCCTTTGACTTCTTGTAGACTTCCCGGTTGGCACAGGAAGACTGATGTTTGTTGGCTGGAGGGATGTAGTAGGTCTTTGTGTATATTCATTCAGTCCTTCCTGGCCTGCCGGTTGTGTAGTACATGACTTCACCCCAGTAGGTCAATGTTTGGTGGCTAGTTGCACAGTTGTATGAGGAGACGGCAATGCTGCCAGGATGATGGGTGATTTCATAACATCAGTGCCGAGTTTGATGTCACAGGTCTTTGTGGCCATGTCCTTCATGGAGCGAGACATAGCAAGAAAAGTGCTGTAATTAGCAGATGGTAGAACATGTGGTTTGAGACTAGCCAATAACTTGCAATAACCAGGTAAGGAACTTCTTCCTTTATCTGGACCTCCTGGACAGCCTATTCATCGAGATGCACGAGACAATTTTGGGAGGAGGCAGCAATGGTCACCATTGAAGTTGACACATCCAGGAGGAGGAGGAGGAGGAGGAGGAGGAGGAGGAGGAGAAGGGCAATTGCCCTCGTACGCATCCCTACCACAGGTTACACATTTGGTTCGGCGTTGACAAGACATTCCAGTGTTTGGATTTCTGCCTCAGGCAGACTAGTGTAAATGACACCATGGGAAGTATTCAGAGTTCAATAGGCCTCAACATGAACAGGATACCTGTGGAGAAGCGAAGCAGCAAGTAGTTGTGCTTAAGACTTGCAGAACTACACATAGTTTCCAAAACCAAAGTGGCATTGCATAAATGAGAGCAGGATTTTGCAGGGCCGGCAACTGCATCAATACCTTTCTGAATAAGAAACTGATTTACTGAGGCAAAGGATTGGCCATCTTCAGTACATGAAACCATGAAGAACCATGTTGTATCTGGAAGTGTCTATGAATCAGGAGCTTCATTCCATTTACATTTAGTAGATGCAAACTGTGAAGATGACTGCCAGCATATCCAAAGGTATGCTTCATCTAACTGGTGGCTCCCTCCCTCAGTCTGGGGCTCATCTGCTTTAGGTGATTGTTCAGACCTCAGGTCACACCTCTTCATCACCTGACAGAGACACCAACTGGCAATTTAGGAAGGTAGCAACTCAGGCAATAACCCCTCCCTGGGCCTGGTCTGTACCAGGGGGTGCATGTGAAACCTGTCAACCCAGGTCTGGGAATTACACACTACCCAGTCATCCGTTATATGACAGATGCCTTCAGGATCACACAGGGAGGAAGAAGAAGAAAATGAGTCTCAAACACCGAAGCAGAGGAAGGACAGGAGAAGGTGATCGAAGGAAGAAAAAAAGGAACTAAAAACAGTGGTGAAACATATCAGCTACTGAAACTGCAGAACACATCCCTAGAAACATCCCAGACATGTTCTCCAAGGGAAGCAAAAAGGAATAGCAACAGGAAGGATATCCAACACAGAAGGGTAAAGATGCTGCAAAGGCTGGGGACCTATGGTAGCCAAGCACATTCACGCCAAAGAGTGGTGAGCCCCTGAGGGAGAAACCTGAGGGTGCAGTATCAGGTAAAAGAAGTGAGGGCTAAATGACTTGATACTGCCTGTATTCTGCTAGGCTGCCAAAAAACACTGTACAGGAGTTGGGTTGTCATCACTTCATGCAGTCTTCCTGGTCATTGTCATTGAATTGCATCTGTCCTTGTTCTACCAGATGGACAACATCTTTTGTGGATGTGTGCATGTCTTTGTGCTGGGAGTTGCTTTGTTTGCACTAAACCATTCCTTTTTTTTCCTTATGTTGGTATAAAAACACCATTAGCAAGACAGAACAGTAATGGTCAGTGTTTTCTACATATGCCCACTCCTGGTCTTTGCTATTTTGGTTTAGATCATACAGTACCCATACACTCAATTTTTGAACCTTTCTCATGCATGCATATGTTACACTTCAGTGTACATGAAACTGGCAACTGTAATGAACTGTGATCATTCTACAATCGTGTATCACTGGGGGGGGGGGGGGGGGGGGGATGTGTTTAAACACTCTTCAACCCCCAAAAGTCTATCTGTATATGAAAAGTCACAGATGTCAGAACGATCCTCCTCAAAATGAGAAAACCATTTGCTTGCCGTGCTCTCTCCAGTGGCATTACCTCCATACATGGTGCACATGTTTTTGGCTGCCTCTGCTGCTGTCACTACTCCATATGGCACTTCATTTTGTAGCATCCTCAGATCCTCTATCTCCTAGTGATAGACCAACAGTATTTAAACTCACATATAAAAATGACAATTGATAATCTCTTAGTAACCAGAATATCAACATTCAAAACAAACCTGTGACTAACATGCATCTATTTAATATGACCTTAATTCCTCAATCCAGAATGTACCTAAAAAAAAAAAGCTGACTGGAATGCTTTCCTGGATAAATATCTGGACTGGATTCCTCATCCTGCTCATATCTGCCACAATTTTGTACATGTAGTTACCAGAACAACTAACAAGTGTTTGTTCTGAGGATATCAGAAAGGATATATTTAAGGCTGGGACGAGAAATGTGAGGAATGCCACAATGGTTTTCAAAGTGGTGGTTACAGTTCACTGATTAACTGACACAGCACCTGGATACTGCACAAAGTAAAATCCTATCATCTGAGTAGTTTTCATCCATATTTAAGTATCACCAGAAAGCATGGTCCTTGCTGTAAAATTAGGTTGAGCTGTAGCCAGCCTCATCAACTGAGAACATTTTCTCCGCTTCACTCATGGTCAAAACATCTGAAAAAGCACATAACTGAGAGACTAAACAGGAGCTCAAAGATAGAAAAGCAGCAGTCGTCTAGGACACTAAATATTTGTGACATAACCCTTGAAGAGACTGCAGACTTAATCTCTTGGCTCAGTTCACATACTCGCAAAATTTCTCATCAAGTCTGGCAAATAAATTTGAACATGGTTAGCAAAATTGGTCACCTCATTACTGCAGATGAGAAACAGTCCCCAAGAACTTAAAACATACCAAGGTGACTGCTCTCCCAAAGCCAAGCAATGCTTTTGTCCCACTGCATTGCTTAGTGTCATCCATAAACTTCTAGAACTTGTACTGTTTTGCAAGACTGGTAGAACACTGTAGAACAAGCTGGCATTCACCCAAAACGAATCTGTGTGGTTTAAGTCCTGGCCCTCACAGCACACATTGAAATGGGCTTTCAGAAGATGAAAACATCTTTGGCTTGCATCAATCTATTAACAGCCTATGGTACTGTCTGGAGACAAGGCCTTCTCTATAGACTGATGGATGTAATCTAAGCCAAAACATTACATAGCTTCAAAACATGACTGAATTTAGGATTCCAGGTCATCATGGAAGAGAAAATCAGGAGCCAGAGATTTCTCCATAATTGCTTTCCTTGAGTATCGATATTAGTCCCACTGCTCTTTATCTTTTATACTGGATGTCCCACAAACAGTTTTTAAGCACTTTGGTTAACCTGACTGGGCCACATGAACAAGGCACATTTTTTGAAGTGGACAGATCCAGTCAGGAGAATCAAATTGTAAAATAATTAAGATTAAATGCTTGCAGAACAAGGCATAAAAGGTGAGACCAAATCTAAAAACTAGAAAAGAGGGCAGTCATTCCATAGGGGAGTGGTCATGGGGTCCCACACCGAGAGTGCATGAAGAGAGGTCACAACTGCAAACAGTCTGCCCCTGCTCCAAGGGTGAAACAAAACCTTATATCTGGAAACAAAAATCACTTCCATGGAAGAAACTGAGGACCAGTTCAACTACCTGTGAATCATCTGCTAATAATAAATTTAAGGTATCTGGAAGATGATACTTGGCACAAAGGAACAAAAAGTAGGGGACATTCCACCAATATGTGGGATACATTCAGTCTTTTTTTTTTTTTTGTGGTTTTAGGGCGCACAACTTCAACGGTCATTAGCGCCCAGACTATGTTAGGAATGCACCACGAGTCACAAGTTTAAAACAGCAACGAAACGGAAAACACGATAAAAGACAGACTGAGGCATAGGATTAAAAAAAAGGAAAACAGCATAATCAAACGTCCTTAGAGAGGGTTGTCAAATTGATAAAATGAAGAACGCGAGCAGCTGCTCGTGGGTCATCCACTAAAAGGGCTTCTAGAGTACATGGCAGGCCAAGATCAAGACGCAGTGTGTTAAAATCCAGACAGGACGTTAAAATGTGGTGGACTGTCACCAACTGCCCACATGGGCAGAACGGTGCCGGCGCAGCCGTCAGCAGATGGCGATGGCTGAACCGGCAGTGTCCAATTCGTAACCGGGCCAAAACTACCTCCTCCCGCCGAGAAGGGCGTGAGGAGGACGTCCAAGCCACAGGAAGAGGTTTCAAGGCCCGAAGCTTGTTGTCTGTAGGTGCAGCCCAATCGGCATGCCACAGCGATAAAATGCGCCGACAAATGACCCTGCTAAAATCTGATGAAGGGACACAACAAGAAGCTGTCCGAGGCTGGAGGACCACAGCCTTGGCCGCGGCATCTGCAGCTTCGTTCCCAGGGATACCGACATGGCCAGGAACCCACATAAAGCTAACCGGAGAACCGACGTCCACCAGCTGCTGAAGAGAGCGTTGGATCCGGTGCATGAAAGGGTGAACCGGGTACGGATCACTGAGGCTCTGGATAGCGCTCAGGGAATCAGAGCAGATGACATATGCAGAATGTCGGTGGTGGCAGATGTAAAGAACAGCCTGGTAGAGGGCAAAGAGCTCAGCTGTGAAGACCAAACAATGGCCATGGAGCTGGTATTTGAAACTTTGTGCCCCGACAATAAAAGAACACCCGACCCTGTCATTGGTCTTAGAGCCATCTGTATAAATGAAGGTCATATTAATGAACTTCAAACGAAGTTCGACAAAACGGGAGTGGTAGACTGAACCGGGGGTAACCTCCTTCGGGAGCAAGCAGAGGTCAAGGAGGACGCGAACCTGAGCCTGGAGCCAAGGTGGCGTATGGCTCTCGCCCACTCGAAAGGTTGCAGGGAGTGAAAAATTAAGGTGTTGAAGGAGGCGACGAAAGCGAACTCATGGGGGTAGCAAGGCAGAGGCATACAACCCGTATTGACGGTCGAGAGAGTCATCAAAAAAGGAACGATAAGACGGATGGTCGGGCATTGACAGTAGCCGACAGGCATACCGACAAAGCAGTATATCGCGCCGGTAAGTGAGCGGCAATTCGCCAGCGTCAGCATGAAGACTCTCTACGGGACTGGTATAAAATGCTCCGATCGCAAGTCGTAAACCCCGATGTTGTATGGAGTTGAGGCGGCGTAAGATGGATGGCCGTGCAGAGGAGTATACAAAGCTCCCATAATCCAGCTTGGAGCGGACGATCGACCGATATAGACGAAGTAGGACGGTTCGATCCGCTCCCCACGACATACCACTGAGAACACGGAGCGACATACCACTGAGAACACGGAGGACATTTAAAGAACGGGTACAACGGGCAGCCAAATATGACACTTGTGGAGACCGACTAAGTTTCCTGTCAAATGTAAGACCTAAAAATTTTGTTGTCTCCACGAATGGGAGAGCAACGGGACCGAGTCGTAAGGACGGTGGGAGAAACTCTTTGTAGCGCCAGAAGTTAATACAGACCATCTTCTCGGAAGAGAAACGGAAGCCATTGGCGACACTCCAGGAGTAAAGACGGTCAAGAGAACGCTGAAGACAGCGCTCCAGGACACGTGTACGCTGCACGCTGCAATAGATGGTAAAATCGTCCACGAAAATGGAGCCTGATACATCAGCTGGGAGGCAATCCATTATTGGATTGATCGCTATGGCGAAGAGAGCGACGCTCAAAACTGAGCCCTGTTGCACCCCATTCTCCTGGCGAAAGGTGTCCGACAGGACAGAACCCACACGTACCCTGAACTGTCTATCCATTAAAAATTAACGAATAAAAAGAGGGAGGCAACCACGAAGGCCCCATGTATGCATGGTGCGGAGAATGCCCGCCCTCCAACAGGTGTCGTAAGCCTTCTCCAAATCAAAGAACACAGCCATGGTCGGGCGCTTCCACAAGAAGTTATTCATAATTAAGGTTGACAAGGTGACCAGATGGGCAACAGCAGAACGGCGCCTACGAGATCCACATTGTACATTGGTAAGTAGGCGTCAAGACTCGAGCAGCCAAACCAATCGAGAGTTAACCATTCGCTCCATCACTTTACAGACACAGCTGGTAAGCGAGATGGGTTGATAACTGGAAGGCAAGTGCTTGTCCTTCCCCAGCTTAGGAATTGGGACAACAATAGACTCGCGCCAGAATGCGGGAACATGTCCCTCAATCTAGATGCAATTGTAAGTACGAAGAAGAAGACCTTTACCCGCAGGAGAAAGGTTCTTAAGCATCTGCATATGAATAGAATCAGGCCCTGGAGCGGAGGACCGTGATTGGCCAAGTGCGTTATCGAGTTCCCGCATGGTGAATGGGGCATTATAACTTTCACAATTCGAGGAGCGGAAGTTAGGTGGCCTAGCCTCCTCTGCCTGTTTGCGGGGGAGGAAGGCAAGGTGGTAATGAGTGGAGCTCGAAACCTCTGTGAAAAAGCGGCCGAAGGCATCGGAGACAGCCTCAGGGGCCACAAGGACGTCATTCACAACCTTCAAGCCAGAAACTGGTGAGTTGACCTTAGTGCCAGATAGCCGGCACAGGCTACCCCAGACAACAGAAGAAGGAGTAAAACTGTTGAAGGTGCTTGTGAAAGCAGCCCAGCTGGCTTTCTTGCTTTCTTTAATAATACAACGACACTGTGCACGTAATCGTTTATAATTGATACAATTCGCCACTATAGGGTGGCGTTTAAAGGTGCGTAAAGCACGTCGTCGAGCACGTAAAGCGTCTTTACATGCTGCAGTCCACCAGGGGACCGGTACGCGACGTGGAGAAGAAGTAGTGTGAGGGATGGAATATTCAGCAGCAGTGAGAATAACTTCCGTGAGGTGAGCGACCTGACTATCGCAGCTTGTGAAGGTTTGATCCTGAAAGGTCACCCTTGAAGAGAAGATCCCCCAGTCTGCTTTCGAGATTGTCCAACTAGATGAGCACAGAGAGGGGGTATGCTGCAGGAGATGGATAACACACGGGAAGTGGTCGCTCGAATATGTATCAGAAAGTGCATACCACTCAAACCGGTGTGCAAGTTGGGGAGTACATATAGAGAGGTCTAAATGGGAATAGGTGTGAGATGTGTCCGAAAGAAAAGTAGGGGCGCCAGTATTGAGGCAGACAAGATTGAGCTGGTTGAAAAGGTCTGCTAACAGGGAGCCCCTCGGGCAGGATGCTGGAGAGCCCCAAAGGGGATGGTGGGCATTGAAGTCTCCAGTTAACAAAAATGGTGCAGGTAGCTGAGCAATAAGTTGCATCATGTCTGCCCTGGTAGCGGCAGACAACGATGGAGTGTAAACGGAACAAATGGAAAATGTAAAAGTGGGGAGAGTAATGCGGATGGCAACTGCCTGCAGGCCGGTGTGCAACGGGATGGGATCGTAGTAAATATCATCCCGGACCAGTAACATAACCCCTCCATGAGCCGGGATACCTACCACAGGGGGTAGGTCAAAACGCACAGAGGTGTAGTGTGCCAAGGCAATTTGATCGCATGGGCGTAGCTTCGTTTACTGGACGCTACGACGAGCGGACGGTGCAAGCGGAGCAGCAACTTCAAGTCCTCTCGGTTGGAGCGAATGCTGCGAATATTCCAGTGAATAAGTGCCATCGTAAGAAGAAAAGGAAGATGAAAGAAGGGGTCACCTCGAAGGCCGCTGAGGGCCTGACTTCGAGCGAGCACTGCCACCGCTTTCAGTAGGTGGACAGTCATCATCCATTGGGTCTATAGGTTCATCGGCCATCTCGGGAAGATGGCCGGGAGGGGAAGCTTCCGCCGCCGGTGAACAGCCATATGTTCGGCTACCAGCGGTGCGGCCAGGCGAAACGGATGACGGCCTGGGGCGGCAACCGCTGGGTGGCGCAGGAGAAGAAATGCGCCGTGGCGGAGAAGGAGAACTGTGCTTCCTATGAGCCTACTTGGAAGGTCGTTTGGTGGAAGTACCGGTCGAAGGCTGGGAGGTCGAGGGACATAGGAAGTCTGCAAGGGACGGTTCCTTCTTGAAGGCCCGTGCATCTGACTTCGGGGTCTTCGTCTTAGCAGAAGCTGATGAAGGGGCTGATGTCTGTGGGGTGATGGGAGGAAGAGGAGACGTCGACTGCGCGGTCTTAGCACTGGCCGAATGGACGACCGTGGTGCTGAAGGTCAGATCACATGTTTGGGTTGCCACCTCCCTGGTAGTCCGAGGAGAGGCGAGGACAATACTGTTTTTCCCCGCTGGGAGCAGCGTGGGCTTCCTACTAGCCAATAGCTTGCGAGCAGCCGAGGTGGACACTTTCTCTTTGACCCGAATTTCTTGGATACAGCGTTCTTCCTTATAGACAGGACAGTCGCGGGAGGATGCGGCATGGTCACCCTGACAGTTCACACAACGAGGAGACGGAGGTGGACAGTCACCCTCATGGGCATCCCTGCCACAAGTGACACATTTAGCCGCATTGGCACAAGACTGTCGAGTGTGATTGAAATGCTGACACTGGTAGCAGCGTGTAGGTGTCGGGACATAGGGGCGAACAGAAATAACCTCGTAGCCCACCTTGATGCGCGATGGCAGCTTAACACTATCAAAGGTCAAGAAAAGTGTCCGGGTCGGTACAAGGTCATTGTTGACCTTTTTCATGACCCTATGGACAGTCGTCACGCCCTGCTCAGCGAGGAAAGATTGAATCTCCTCATCAGTCAATCCATCGAGGGTTCTAGTATAGACCACACCACGAGACGAACTCAAAGTTCGGTGAGCCTCCACCCGGACAGGGAACGTGTACAGGAGTGTGGCCCGAAGCAGTTTTTGTGCCTGAAAGGCGCTCTCAGTTTCTAGAAATAAGGTACCGTTACGCAACCTGGTACAAGATTTGACAGATCCGGCTATGGCATCCACGCCCTTCTGAATAACGAAAGGGTTGACAGAAGAAAAATCCTTTCCGTCCTGAGTTCGAGAAACGACGAGGAACTGTGGGGCAGGCGGTAGGACTTTTGTCACTGTTGGCTAGTCATGTTTCCGTTTTTGGGCAGAAGTCGAGAGAGATGGAGTGAAATACATTGCGGAGAAATCCCCCATGATTGCCAGCGTCTCCGATGGCGCGCTCCTTCCTTGTGGGGACCCTCTCAGAGGGCGCTCCCGCCTAAGGTGAAAGTTTACACCTCAGGTCACACCTCCCGAGAAATGGACGGAGGGACCAATCGGCATGGTCAGAAGGTATCAGCTCGGGCAATCACCCCTCCCTGGGCCTGGCCTTTACCAGGGGGTACGTGCGTGCCTTACATGTCTACCCAGGGCGGGGAATTACGCGTTACGCCGTCACCGGCTACGCGTGCGAACACGTGGGTCGGCCTTCAGGCACGCACAGGAAGGAAGGAAGAAGAGGAAAAAGAAGAGAGAGAGGGAGAAGGAGGACAGACTGTCTCAAACGCCGAGGCGGAGACCAGAGAAGGCAAGGAGAAGAAGGCAATGAGAAGGCAAGGAGAAGAAGGCAATGAGAAGGCAAGGAGAAGAAGGCAATGAGGAGGCAAGGAGAAGAAGTCAAGGGAAAGAGTAAGGAAGGCAGTGAGGTGGAGAAGAGCAAAGAAGGGAACCAACCAAAGGAAGGAAGAAACGAGAAGTGAAAAACCAAAAAGACCACAATTATAGGTTGTGGAACCATCCGTCTCCGGACGCAGGCGCTAACTACCCCCGTGAGGGGGATGGACTCCTTTTAGTCGCCTCTTACGACAGGCAGGAATACCTCGGGCCTATTCTAATCCCCGGACCCGCAGGGGGGACAATCATTACTTAGGAGGAAACAATGTTGTCGGGGAGTCAGACTGAATCACCCCCACAATTGGTAACCCTACTATGACCATTGCATAAAGGGTATAAAACAGTTGATTCCTCTCTAGAGGAGTGCAAGGAGAAGAGCCAAACTGCAGCAGATTCCTTGCCCTTGCAGAGTTTATTACCAGGAGCAGTAGCACACCGGATGTCATTCTACTTCCGCGCAAAGAGGTTTGATCTAGATCCAAATATCTGCAGCTGAAATCATGAAAAGGAATGGGGTTAAGTATCATCTTTCTCTGGGTCCCAAGTCATGTGGGCATCCCAGGGAATTAACTGGCTGAGTGTCTGGTTAGAAAAGCAAACTGAGCATGTGGCACGGCCAAGGACAGTGAGAAGGTCATGGATAGCAGAGATCAAAGGGTGACAAAAGTAGCAACAGTTGATAGGCTGCAGGCTGCTCATTGTGTCTGAACAAATTAAAACACTGTGGAGGGAAGCCTGAGAAATGGAAAGGAGGGCCCTGTGAATAGCTACAAGCTCTGCTGTGAACACACCACATGATCCTGGCAATAAATATTGTTCAATGGCAGTACAAGATGTGGAAGTGTATCCCACCTTGTCAACTGTCTTAGAACCGTCAGTGTAAAAGATGAAGGCACCCTGTAACTGCATGGATGGCACCTAAAAGATTCTAGAAAACCATAGGTGCAGCAGAGACCTTAGGACCCTGAAACAGGTTGCTCCTAATCTGTGGTCTAGGTACCATCCAAGGATCATAGGGGGGGGGGGGGGGCTGACAGGGAAGTTGGAGGGGAGATAAGTGAAATGCACAAGGTCCATTCCAGTGAGTGGATATGGAGATCCCAATGAACGACAAAGGGAAGTGAGACACATGCCAACCAGCAATCCCACCTGTGGGAAGTTGCCACCAGGGAGACAGCCCTCACTTGCAAAGAGGACACCATTCACAGGATGGTCAGGGAATTGGCAAATGGCGATTGCGTAATTTCTAAGCAGATATGTCAATACATGTATAGATTAATTTACATACATTTACAGAATGAAATTTTCACTACAGTGCAGTGTGCATGCTATTTCTGAACTTGGTGGCAGATTCAGACTGTTTGTTATAATGGAACTCTAACCTAGAACTGCACCTTTTCTTTTCTTCTTCTTCTTCTTCTTCTTCTTCTTGAGAACAGATCATAGCAACTGTGTTTTCTGGTTATGACTCACAGCCTGTCCTCACAGCTTTTCTTTTTCCAGCACCTCAATATACCTTCCACAACTTCAGACATTCTCATGCATTAATTTCTGAACGAGCACTCCTGAGAAAAAGAGTATCATGGGGAAACCATTACCAAAATTAATCTCCATTGCAGAGTGAAAACATTATCTTGTTAAGTCTTTATCTTGTTAAAAGCATAGGTTAGTGGTGAAACACACACATGTAAATGACATGAATACTAGCCCTGTGCTGTCCTTATCCCTTCTTGTGAGAGAAATAATCGTTCTTATGTCAGATATTAAACACTTATCACCAATTGCATGTAAATAAATTTCAAATTACTACAGGACACTTTGTTTCATTTTGAGCCACACCACACTGGTGAAGTGGGTTTATTTGATACTTTGTTGTTTGATGTACTCTTACTTGAGAATTACTTTCTTATTTCTAAATCCCACACTGAAAAAACACTGGGCGATCCATTGTTGTGCGAACTATGTCAAGATTAGACATGTTGTCCTCTCCTTTTTTATAAAACAGTAAGGAATATTGTGTAGTGCGCATTTTAACTGTACAGTTATGTGGAGAATTTCTACGAGTTCAGCTGATGCTCAAGAGAGATTGTCTGTCTACAGTTCAAGGGGCTGATGATTACACCCAGGTATGCAGAATCTACCTGCTCGACTGCCAGCTGTGAGCAAAGCTGTCAGCAGGATGGTGCAGAGGTTCCTCCATTCCAGTTGTGAACTGTTAGCCACACGAATGCACCCACCAGTCCCTGGCACAGTGCACACAATGGAGGCAACACTGCAGTTCAGAGAAATGCCTGAGGAGCACGCTTAGGTAGGTGGGCTGATGGGCGATAAGCCAGCAGCACGACTTCAAACCATTATAGGTGGTACAGGAGCGCAACTGCCACCTGTGCTTTTAACAAGATGAAGATGCACATCTGTCAGTTCTTGGAGGCATTTGAGGTCAACCCAGTTGGGGGATTGGCAGCCCAAGATAGGTTTCAACTGATGCACCAAATCCACTACACATAAGTGGGGTTTCTCACTATGTTTGGACACATGACAATCTGACAATGCACCTTGGTCAATGCTCTGTTTGCAAAGGGTGGGGGTGCTCAGAAGAGCCATTATGGGCCACCCTTGCAAAGGAATAGCCAAACAGCCATCGACACACCATGCTGGTAGGATGCCAAAGATATGCAGAGACTGAACTGGGACTACTGCTGTGCACCATGTCAACAAAATGTATGGGATGACATTGACCACTTCCAGATGTGCTACCTTGCTGTCTCAGTCACCTCAGGAAACCATCACAGGTGCAAAGTACGGCCCATGCTGACACCTGCAATGCAAAACTGCTTCTAGTTTGTGTCTTACGAAGGTTTACCCACTGCACTTGTCAAAATACTGTGAGTTTCTGAACAAAACATCTGTTTGAGGCGTGACTTACTGTTAACATTTGTTTTTTTGTTTCAAAGAATCACTTTATGAAATAATATCAACTTTCCTCTTCTCTAATGTAGCATCTTAAGATCGCCATTCCAGGCTGAAACCAGTCAAAATTAAGACTTGAAACAAGTATAAATATTATCCCTAGGTCTACTTTCAATCTTAGTGAATTGGTATTAAATGCATATGGTTATATTTATGGGTGGCATTTGGTGAACAGGTGTTTTCTGCTTTTATGTTTAGCTGAAAATGCACAATCAAGGAATTATATTCATACAACTAAGTGTACTGTTGCTTCTCTACTCATTGCACAAGATATGCATGTCCAGTATAAAGCAAAATTCGACTGTAAAAATTCTATAATAGACGAATATTGTAACAACATTTCAAGCAGTTATTCACTAACAGTGAAAGTAATAAAGCACATGCACATCTAGTGCAAAATGTAGGGAAGCAAAAGCACACTTAGAATATTGGAAATCAGGGAATTTCATACATAAAGCTGCTTAGTTGACAAAGCACCCATTCACCAAATGCCTCCCATTATTATGAATCATGTATATGTTGGTACCATTTTAGGAACTCTACAGTAGATCTAGTGAAAATATTTGCACTTGTTCAGGTCTCAATGTAAGTTGTTCTTTTCTTTATTTTGGCATTTGTAGATAAGGAGATAGCCAATGGCGGAAGAAACTGATGACTAAAATAAAAGTTGTCAAAAAATAAAAAATTTTAACTTTATAGTGTCAGAGTTGTATAGTGTGTTGAGATGAAGGGTCAGTTTTTTATTGGGAGAATTTTCAAAAAATAGTCTTCTTCATGGGTAAACTGAGTACATAACACTAGTGTGACCCACTCTTTAGTAGTTTTCTATTGTGGCATCTCCACCAGATTAGTTCATTGGTCCCATAACCCCTCTCAGTTTATCAATCAATCAAACGGCAAGGTCATCAGTCTGTGATTCCAAAGTGAGTCACAGAAGAAAGAGGGCCTGCTAAAAGTGGACGGATCCAGTCAGGGGAATCAAATTATAAAATAATGATTATCAAACACATACATTAAAACATAAAAGGTAAGATCAAACCAAAAAACTGGGAAAAGGGGAAGGAGGGGGGGGGGGGGGGGGGGTGCACTGTGTGGGGTCACAGACCGAGAAGACTGTAAAAGAAGTCCCACCACAACCAACCTGCCCCAGCACCAAGACTAAAGTAGAACCTTAAATCTGGAAATAAAAACCACTTCCATGGAAGAAACTGAGGACCAGTTCAACCATCCATGGATCGTCTGCTATTATTACATTTAAGGAATCTGGAAGACAGTATCTCACATATTGTTGGAATGTCCCCCCCATCTCTTGGCCCTTCGTGTTAAGTACAGTCAGTCTGGTTCGACAATCACGTTGTGGGGGAAGGGTCATTATGTAGGAGGAAACAATGGGTGAGCCTTGTACAACCAATGTGTAAAGGGCATAAAACAGTGGAGTCCTTCTGAGAGGAGTGGAAGGAAGAGAGCCGTACTGCAGTAGACTCCTTGATGGTACAGAGCTTTTTACTCATAGCAGTAGCGCTCCAGAGGGCATTCCTCTTTTGAGGAAAGAGAGATTTAATGTAGATCCACATATCCACAGCTGGAATCGGGAAAGGAAATGGGGGTAAGTATCTGCTTCTCTAATCAGTCAGCCAGTTCACTCCCTGGGATGCCCACATGACTTAGGATCCAGAGAAAGAAAACTTAAGAGGCAGCACACTCAAGGTCAGAAAGAAGGTCATGAATAGTAGAGACCAAATGCTGACAAGAGTAACATTGGTCAATAGCCTGCAGGCTGCTCATGGAGTCTGAACAAATTAAAACACTGTGGAAGGAGGCCTGAGAAAGAAAGGAGCACTCTCTGAATAACTAGATGCCCTGCTGTGAACACACTACATGAACTCAGAAATGGATGGTGTTTGAAGCCAGTAGAAGACAGGAGGGAGACATCCCTCATTGACGAAGAGCCCAGGTTACAGAGGATGGTCAGGGAATTGGCAAACTGTGATTGTGTAAGAAAAATGGTTTGGCACCTTTGGATGTGTAGAAGGGAACTCCCCACTTCTGTGAGGAGACTATCAACAGGATTAGTGCAAAAGGCACCAATAGCCATATGCACCACACAATGATTGACAGGGTCAAGGAGTTAAAGTGGAAGCAGCTGCTGAGCCATAAGCCTGACTACCATGCTCTGCTCATGTCCAGACTAGATAACGGTAAAGATGGAGAAGAGTGGAATGGTCAGCACCCCAACATGTGTGGGCCAGGAGGTGGAGAACATTAAGCTTCCACATACACGTAGTCTTTAGGTGGTGAGTGTGGGGCAGCCATGCCAGCTTGTTATCAGAAATAAGGTCCAAGAAATGGGACTGTGCTATAACATCAAGAAACTGGTTACATTAATAAAGTTCTGGATCGGGGTGTAATGTGGGTCTATGCTAAAATGCACAATGCACATTTTGGAGGAAGAAAACTGGAAGCCACGGGTGGTGGCCCATGCAGAGGCCCATCAGATTGTAGCATCTGCTAAGCGCCAGCTCCAAGGTGCCGAGTGGAAGCTGCACCAGATACAAAAATTGTCGATGTACAATGCCGGTGTAACCAGAAACCCAACAGAGGTCACAAGCACATTGATGGCAATGAGGAACAGTGTGACACTTAGCACAGAACCCTGTGGGATACCATTCTACTGAATCTGGAGGGCACTGAGTGAAATGCCAACCAAAAGCCAGAAGAGCTGGTGAAATAAAAACTTATGGATAAAAATTGGAAGGGGACTACGGTAGCCCCAGTTATGGAGGGTAACTAAAATGTGATGGCGCCAAGCCATGTCATATGCCTTATATAGTTCAAAGAAGATGGCAGTAAGGTGCCAGCGGTGAGTAAAAGTCAGTCAAATGGCTGATTCCAATCTGGATAAATGACCATTCGGAGGTCACTCTGTCCAAAAGCCACACTGATACAAGGACAAAAGGTCCTGTGATTCAAGTACCCAACATAATCTGAAGCTGATCATCCTTTTGATCAGTTTACAAAGTACATTGGACAGCTACCACCCAATTAGTCTGACTAGAGACACTGGGTTTTTCCTGGGCTTAAGGATAGGGCTAACTATACTGTCTTGCCAATGTGACAGAAAAGCACAAGTGAGCCAAATGTGGTTTAACAGCAGTGTCAGCAGAAAATAGTGGCAGAGATGCCTTGCACGACTGCATCAAAGGTATTTGAGAGGGGGGTTCACAGCAAACATATATAAAGGCTAATTGGCCCAGTGGAATGCACAACATGGGGGCCTGTCTGCCTGGTATCAGCAGAGGAACCATAGAATCACCAGAAAGCGGTCACTATCACAAAGGTCATCATGGGATGACCAATGTAGGGAAGCCACCAGGGCAAGGGAGGAGATTGTGAGATTGATAGCAGAGAAGGTGCCATGGGTGGCATTGAAGTCAGTAGGGGAACCATCATTGAGAAGACACAAATCGAGGTCCGTGATAAGTTGGTCAATTAGGATACCACTACCCATTGAAATAACACTCCCGCACAGTGGAGCAGTTTCGAATAATGAATATGTGCACCATCCAACTTGTTACCCATACCATTCTCGTCTGTGTTGAACTGGATCCTGAAATTAGTAGTAATGCGATTCAGAGACAAACTGGAATACCGAAATCGACTATTTTGAGGATTTTGAAGGCACATAAATATCATGCTTATCATATCACACTGACACAGGCATTAATGCTGAAAGATATGCAAATACACGTGCATTTCTGCCAATGGGCCTTGGAAATCACAAGAGTGGTCTGTGCCAGTGTGGTTTGACAGAGGACCAATATTGACAATCAACACAGATGGTGGTTAATGGTCTGGTGTGAAACTTTAAATGGTTTACTTGATAGGACCATATTTTTTTGGGTGAAATGTCATTGGGGAATCATATTTACAACTTCTCTACAATGATTTGTTGGAGCTAATGGAAGATGTTGATTTAGAAACTAGGTAGTGAATGTGGTTCCAACAGGACAAAGCAGCTCCCCATTATGCTAAAAATGTGTGTAACATTTTAAATTTACAGTACCCTGGTAAGTGGATAGGATGCAGCGGACCAATTCAGTGACCTCCATGTTCACCAGACCTAACATCTCCTGATTTTTTCTTGTGGGGTTATTTAAAAATTATTGTCTGTAAAAGACAGCCCACAACCTGAAACGATATGGAGCAACGCATTCGAAGAGCATGTGCAGCCATACCACAGGATGTGCTGCTCAAAACTGTGTACAACTTTTGCAGACAATTGACTTTATGCATTGAAGCAAATGGGGATAATTTTCAACAATTTCTTTGTGGCTATTTTCATTAATTAAGCACCCCAAATTGTGAGAGGTAAGGGGATTCACACTAATGATGCACCCCAAAATGTGAGGGGCAAGGGCACTAATGAAGCAACCCATGGGAACATCATTCCACTACATCCATGTTGTCATTCCTGGGTAATGCTAAAAGTAGGATACAGTACGTTTTGTACAAAAATAGGTTAATTTGGCATAACAAAACATTTGGTACACATTCTTTAGTGATTTTACGCATCTTTCTTGGATGATTCTAGATAAATCAGAGTTCTTCCCCAATTTTACTTTTTTCTCTATTTCAGTACCATCTGTCAATGGTTTAAAAAACTGATTCACACAAAACTTGATTACTTTTTTATGGAGAATTCGAATCTGGAATAAAAAATGGATGTTTCTGTTTAATATTTAAAAGTTGCCCCCTGCCCCACTCAATGGGGCAGGGGATGGAGTTTAAGTCTAGTATCATTTGATGTCCCCCTTTGAGCGTATGAACTCTTCTTACCCACTACTTTTACTCAATGTATAGTTTTCAAGATAATCTCATCCAAAACTTCAGTTGGATCACCCTGTATATATTCCTTTAACTATGATCATTCTTTGGAGAAGAAGTTTTTGGAGACTGACATAGAGCCAGCTATCCAGACAAGAAGATCAGCTAAGCATGCCAAGTAAGTCCATGCATGTAAAAGAAGTGAGAAGGTTGCAATCCAACTTCACACATTCTTGTGGTCAAAAACATTAGAATGTAGTGACCAGTGTGAAACGACCAAAGGAAAAAAGGAATTTTGATACAAAAACAAGAGAAAATCTATCAAGTATTTCAATAGCAACCAAGCATAACAAGACAAAAGAACTATTTCAAGGAATTGGATTCTGCCTAAATATCCAAAGAAGAAAATTTGTAACTGTAAATAAGGGAGAAGAAGTGAAAAAACCACAATGAGTAAAAACTGGAGAGTTAATCTCAACCTATTAGTTTAAGAAGAGATATGCCTAGAATGGTATGTAGCAGCGAATGGAAAAGTAACAACCAAACTAATGTCTTACACCCAAACATGTGGAGGGAACAATGCAGTTGCTCTTATAACGTTAACAGAAATATGCATGGTGAAAGTAGTGAAAAATGACAGATGAGCCCACGTGATAAACGTTGCAATTAATGGCCACACCGCATTATCAGACTAAGAGTCAAACTGCGTGACGCAACCGGGTCACCCTTTTCCCACGAGGCCCATAGTTCCGCCTCATACATAACGAATGTGTGTGGCAATAAAAAGGAAAACATTCCTGCAAACACGAGCAAGTAAATTAGTCATTAGTGATGTAACTGTAGAAGTAGCTATGAATGGCCACTGATTTAAGTCAAATATATTTGTACTAAGTAGTATAAAATTCCTGAAGACAAACTTTTAAATTACCTAATTAGGCTCAAATGTTATCCATGACCAACACATGTACATTTCCTTTAACAGGTAATTGTGTAAAACAGATATTGCCAAATAATGTCATGAAGTAGTATTGAACTTCCTGTTCAAATACCCCATGGATGAAATCTTAGCACAATTAAATGAGGAAAGTTTGCATTTGATGGAAATTTTCACTAAGCCAGACAGTATTCCATATGAGGCAGTAGCAAGACCATATATTTTCACTCTTGCTCACCATTCACTTCTCCTTATGATACATCCTGTACAAAACTTAACTGAACAGGAGGATAATGCTAAATACATGGAGAGACCAAATACAATTGCTCCAGCAGGAAAATTCTAAATACATGTCAGATGTACACCTAGCCATGTTTAGGGAGGAACACAGTTTCTCTCAAAATGTTAACAGAAACACACAAACATTAACTCAACAGATGCATTATGTACCTAATCTAACTATCCAGACCTAACCAGTGTTGAAGATGATGCTGGGAGTGTGCTTAAATGAACTTGCATTATGAACTCAGAGAAATGTAATAACATGGTAAGGCAATACATGGAGAAAATACTGCATGTGAGTAAAAACCCCCAATGACCGACTCTGCTATCGAGTTTTATATGTTCATGTCTCACATGTATGTTTGCTCTTCTGAAACTGGTGCCAGGGACCTGCACCCACAGATTGGGGATCTCGTAGGAACAGGATGGAGTGGAAGCACTTCTGCAACACCGGCGACCAGATAATGCTAAGCAACTTGAGGTTTGCGTCAGAAATGATTTACATGAGCAAAGCATATTCTGTTGTTACTACTTACCGGAGTATACAACCACTACCTTCACTTGTCCTGTTCCAAATTCAAATTTAAATGGCTCTGTGCACTATGGGACTAAACATCTGAGGTCATCAGTCCCCTAGAACATAGAACTACCTAAACCAAACTAAGGACATCAGACACATCCATGCTCGAGGCAGGATTCCAACCTGTGACTGTAGCAGGTGCGCAGTTCCAGACTGAAGCGCCTAGAATTGCTCGGCCACCATATCCTGTTTCCTCTGAGGTTAAGTCACCTGAGGCCATCACCATCCATAAACCCCAAAATGATCTGCTTCTTCCCATAAGTTCTATTCCAATCTCATTCCTTATTTTCTCATTCAGAATTCTTGAACATACTGAAATACAGTTGATCCAGTAATTCATTACAGACTACAATACCCTAGTCCCAGAACAGTCTGGATTCTGTGGATTCTGCACCGAGCATTCCACGACCCACTAGTTCCTGCACTCAGCAGATGGCATCCTCATGGCAAAGTATCAGCGATAAAGCACTACATTAGTGTTCCGGAAACAGAGAGAACTTTTGACCCCATCTCCTGTGATTACCTAATATTTAAATCACACATCATATTGTAACCAGGATACTTGCTTATAATGATCGATATGTTTCTGGGGTGGGATGATTCTCTGTTAAGAATGTCAAACACCACAGCAGCATAAATTTGATTAAGGCTAGAATTCTGTAAATTGTGTGCAGTCCCGCACTGTAATATCTACACAAAAATGTCCCCAAAGCGTTTGGTAGATGATATTACCCTGGGAAATAGGTTATTCCACAAAAATGGAAATAAAGCGAGACAAATACTGCAATTCAGGAGTATACAAAATAAACTGAAATGGCTGAGACAAGTTTTATATAGGACAAATGAGGAGCAGATTCATGACAAGTTTTAGGGAGTAATCCTATGATAGAAAAGGAAGTGCATTTACAATGCACTTCTAATGGAGAAGCATAAGTTATGTCACCTAAATGAAAGCATGGAAGTGTGGTGTAGAACCCCAAAGGGAGAACCTAGAAATTTTGAACCACAAAAAAACACAGGTCCACACACTTAACGAAACAAAATAAATTTAGCCCTAAATGGTTTTTTTGACATTTTTCCAGAATTGCTGGTGTAATGTATGCCAACTGTGGCATGCTCTCCTGCTGCTGACTGGGCCACACCTCACCTCAGATCTGCTGGTCTGGAGGATTCACTGCTGGTTGCACAGTAAATGACCAACACTTGGAAGTGAGTTGCTGGTTCTTCCACAAGATAGAGTGGCCTTCAAAATATTTGAATTTAATAGTGAGGTTCTTTTTTCTATTAAGAAAATAATATATTTTACAAGTCTACATCTTTTAGTGTATTCTTTGGTAAGCTTTAGTTCATAAGGCACAGATTTTCTATCCATTATACAAGCCTAGTTGTAACAATACTACTTCTATTTATTATTATTATTATTGTTATTATTTTATTATTATTATTATTATTATTATTATTATTATTAAATACTGCCATTTCATGTGCCTGATGTGTAGATAATATTAACAGATTCAGTGATTACTTGGTAAGTTTGGGTCCACTGCACATGGACCACATGTCATATCTAAAAAGTTGTCCCATTAGTAAGAAATTTTACTGAATTTAATCCTGTTTTATAATTTGAATGTGTATATTTGTAATTTAACTTATTTCTGCTTTTTAATAATTATAACTAGAAGAAGGAAAATTACAATAATAAAAAAGTGAAACTTGAAGGCAATGTTTCCCACATCAGTGCTGCCTGTAAGCTAGAACTCAAATCTTTGTATTAACTTTCAACCAGTTATTAAATGACGTGCTGATTAGACATAGATTTCAATATTGACACTGAATTTTGCTTCACAAGTTCGAAGTTTCTTTGTGAGTGAACCTTTATAATAATTTTTACTTTTAAAATTTTTTGAGCTCAATGTCGTTAACAAGCATCTATCACTCTTTATGTTCCTTTAATCATTATTGCAGATATCTCATGAAGACAATGAACAAAGACCATATTTTTAATGATCTAGACAGTTTTATTTGCTTCAAAAGTTTCATTGGAGTGAAGGATGATTCCAGTACATTCATTTCTGCTAATATTTATTCTATGTAGATCCTACTAATACCATGTGAACACATTTGTGTAGCTACTGTTGCATTTTTAGCATTTGCAAGGAAGAATGCTCTGGTCACTAACACTAGTAAGCATAACCCAGGGGCAAGAAGTAACACCATTCAAAGCAGAACTAAATACCCAATCTGTGACAAGTGGTGTCCACGGTTCTTCAAATTGTCATGGTGTAAAGACTGTTCCATTAAATTTTTGGCATTCACCCACATAAATTCTACTTTTTCTTCTTCTTCTTCTTCTTCTTCTTCTTCTTCTTCTTCTAATATTTTGGCTGAATTTCATCCAGCCATCTTCAGAGAGATCAGAGGTGACTGACACTCAAGCACTTGCTCTGTCCTTTTTAACTCTAAGACTGAGCCACTGAATATGCGGCCTTAATGAGCTACAACAAATTTCTCCTTGTAATGCATTGTATGAGGTTTGCTAATATTTCCACTCAAAATGAAAGGAAAAACTTGACAGCATAACCGCTGTCAGAAAGTGTCGACATTCCTTTGCAATCAACCTGAAGTGATCACATAATCCTGCTGATTATGTGACGATCGATGAAATGTACACATGCTGCCAGTAGTGGAAGACATGTTAGAGAAAAAAATTGACCATCCTAGGCACTCTTCACAAGAAGGAAAGAGAGATCCCTCCTGATTTTCACATCTAAGAGATCAACCTGTGGAGTTTCAAAACTTGGCTTCCAAGCTAATAAATCTCTTGTCTTGTACCCAACAAAAAGTAATTGTTCACTGATACTCGTGTCCACAATGCATGATATGCATGATATCAACCCTGAAACAGGAAATCCAGGTATCATTATTAAATTACAATCACACTGAAGGAGGAATGGATACTGTGGATAAAATGATTATAGGTTATGCTGTTTCCAAATTTAGGAGTTGGCCTATGGTGTTAGTTTATAGTATGCTGAACATGTGTGTTGTGTTGTGGTCTTCAGTCCAGAGACTGGTTTGATGCAGCTCTCCGTGCTACTCTGTCCTGTGCAAGCTTCTTCATCTCCCAGTACCTACTGCAACCTACATCCTTCAGTATCTGTTTAGTGTATTCATCTCTTGGTCTCCCTCTACGATATTTAGCCTCTACATTGCCCTCCAATACTAAATTTGTGATCACTTGATTCCTCGGAACATGTCCTACCAACCAGTCCCTTTTTCTTGTCAAGTTGTGCCACAAACTCCTCTTCTCCCCTATTCTACTCCATACCTCCTCATTAGTTATGTGATCTACCCATCTAATCTTCAGCATTCTTCTGTAGCACCACATTTCGAAAGCTTCTATTCTCTTCTTGTCCAAACTATTTATCGTCCATGTTTCACTTCCATTCATGGCTACACTCCATACAAATACTTTCAGAAACGACTTCCTGACACTCAATGTTAACAAATTTCTCTTCTTCAGAAACACTTTCCTTGTCATTGCCAGGCTACATATTATATCCTCTCTACTTTGACCATCATCAGTTATTTTGCTCCCCAAATAGCAAAATTCCTTTACTACTTTAAGTGTCTCATTTCCTAACCTAATTTCCTAACCTAATTTGCTCAGCATCACCCAATTCCACTACATTCCATTATCCTCATTTTGCTTTTGTTGATGTCCACTTATATCCTCCTTTCAAACCACTGTCCATTCCGTTCAACTGCTCTTCCTAGTTCTTTGCTGTCCCTGACAGAATTACAACATCATCGGTGAACCTCAAAGTTTTTATTTTTTCTCCTTGGATTTTAATACCTACTCTGAATTTTTCTTTTGTTTCCTTCACTGCTTGCTCAATATACAGAATGAATAACATCGGGAAGAGGCAACAACTCTGTCTCAATCCATTCCCAACCACTACTTCCCTTTTAAGTCCCTCGACTCTTATTACTGCCATCTGGTTTCTGTACAAATTGTAAATAGCCTTTCGCTCCCTGTATTTTACCCCTGCCACCTTCAGAATTTGAAAGAGAGTATTACAATCAACATTGTCAAAAGCTTTCTCTATGTCTACAAATGCTAGAAACATAGGTTTGCCTTTCCTTAATCTTTCTTCTAAGGTAAGTCGTAGGGACAGTATTGCCTCATGTGTTAAAATATTTCTGTGGAATCCAATCTGATCTTCCCTGACGTCGGCTTCTACCAGATTTTCCATTAGTCTGTAAAGAATTCGCGTTAGTATTTTGCATCTGTGACTTTTTAAACTGATTGTTTGGTAATTTTCACATCTGCCAGCACCTGCTTTCTTTGGGACTGGAATTTATTTATTCTTCTTGAAGTCTGAGGGTATTTCGGCTGTCTTATACATCTTGCTCACCAGATAGTAGAGTTTTGTCAGGACTGGCTCTCCCAAGGCTGTCAGTAATTCTAATGGAATGTTATCTACTCCCAGGGCCTTGTTTCAACTCAGGTCTTTCAGTGCTCTGTCAAACTCCTCACGCAGTATCTTATCTCCCATTTCATCTTCATCTACATGCTATTGCATTTCAATAATATTGTCCTCAAGTACATTGTCCTTGTATAGACCCTCTATATACTCCATCCAGCCTTCTGCTTTCCCTACTTTGCTTAGAACTGGGTTTCCATCTGAGCTCTTGATATTCATACAAGTGGTTCTCTTTCCTCCAAAGGTCTCTTTAATTTTCCTGTAGGGAGTATCTATCTTACCCCAAGTGAGATAAACCTCTACATCCTTACATTTGTCCTCTAGCCATCCCTGCTTAGCCATTTTGTACTTATGCTGAACATAACTGGGACAAATTGCCAAATTTTGTATTCACTTTCGCAACCAAAAGGAAATGTCATAATTCAATGTATTTATCTGAAGAATTTCCATTGGCAAATGAACACTTGAAGAATAGAAATTCAGGTATCAGTCCTCATTGAGATGATTTCCAACCTAAAGAAGAAATTCCCATCAGAAGATGTCATTGACACACCAGAGCCATCAGAGATGAAGAAGAAAGGGTGTTACATGTGTGTGGAAGGAAAAAAAGGCAACTCCATGATAAAAGTTTGTATGAAGTGAAGCACATTTACTTGTCAAGCACATCTGACTACAGAGCCTTTGTGTGTTGCATGTCATAGAGAGGAGACTGACTAGATGTGTTGTGTCAGCTGTCTAAAGACACTCTTATCAGTGGTCATGTGAGTATTGTCACACCCATTGCTCGGTTGGTTGATTTGGGGGAAGGGACAAAACAATGAGGTCATTGGTCCCACTGGATGACGCAAGAATGGGGAAGAAAATCAGCCATACCCTTTCAAAGGAACCATCCCAGCATTTGCCTGAAGTGAATCATGGAAAACCTAAATCAGGATAGCTGGACGCAGGTTTGAACCATTATCTCCCAAATGTAAGTCTAGTATGCTAACCACTGCACCACCTCCCTCAGTGTGTCACTCACATGAAAGAGATCCTGGACCTACACACCGCACAGACAACTGTATAGACAGACATATGGTAAGGGCTACAGTGGCAGTTCATAGAGCTACCACACACAGATAAGAGGTCTTGTGCGCCCATATGTGCCAACATGAACTGTTGAAAATTGGTTATTAGCAGTCGGGCTAGCCTATCTTCCACCCACGGCACAGCATCGACTTGCACTGTTTCTGCTATCAGAGGATCATTTGGAAGACAGCATGGTGTGTGATAGACTTCAATGATGAAAGCAGATTCCGCCTGCAAGCAAGTGATGCTCATTTTCGTGTACGACAGACCTGGTGAGCGATGTCTCGTAAACTTATTTCATTCGAGGCACACTGGTCCCACCACAGTCCTTACATTTGGGGTTGCGATAAGCTACAACTCTCGTTTATCTTTGCATTTATGAAAGTGATGTGAACCATTGATCTGGATGGGCAGAATGTTGTTAGCCCAGTTTTTTTGCCATTCTTGCACCATGACAATGATGTGTTGTTCAAACAGGATAACGCTAGCCCAAACAGTGCCCATGGAACTCAACATGCTCTGCAAGACCTGAAGAAAATTTTGGGCCAGCACTTTCTCCACACTTGTCCCCAATGGAGACCAAGCTGGAGATGACGGTTGACGAATGGCACAAGTCATTTCTTGTCCCAACAGCTCTTACAAAACTACAAGAACAGGTCTGGCAGGTGTAGCATAGTGTATTCCTATACAATATTCACCATCTGTATGATGGAATGGATGCCAGAGTCAGTATCCGCATTGACACCTTTGGAGGCTGCACCACATACTAAATCGAAAATTTCAGCACGGGCCGATATCTGAGACCTCAGTACCACTTCGGCTACCAACCTGTAAATTTAGTCATTTCATGTACTCCATACACACTGTTGCAACAATAAATCTTGAGTGTGAATGTTTCAACAAATCTTGAGTGAATTGGAAACCTCTGAAAGGGTTTACCTAATTCTTTTTCCAGGAGTGTATTTTCACACAAGTTACTTTCACTTTTAATTATGAGAAAATCTGTATAAACCTGAAGTAAATATGTGGATAATGTCAAATGCATGGAAGAAACCAACACAGTTGCTCTCACAGCAGCAAAATACATAATACACATTGGACATATATATAGCTACGTGTAGCGACAAACACATTTTCTCTCAAAACATTAACAGCATCATGTTAACAGGGACATTATGCAACTAATTCAGATGTCCACATCATATCAGTGTTGAAGATGATGCTGGGAAGATGGTTAAATTAGCTTACATTGCAAACTCTGATAATTGTAAAAACCTGGTAGGGAAATACGTGGAGGCCATACCGCATATGATTAACAAACCAGAGGTGCAGTCAGCCGTCTATTATTTTACTCATGTCTCTTGCACCTGTACTCGATACTCTAGTGACAAATTCTCTACTGAGTCTACAAAGAAGGATCTGTCCCCACAGATTGGGGATCCTGCATTAACTCAACAGAATGGCAGCACTTGTCTGATACTGATGAGTGGATGATGCTAATGTAATTAGAGGCTCGTGTGAGGAATCCTTGTATGAGCAAAGAATCCACTTTCAGGACAAAAAGCCAATATTGGCTGAAGCTGGCAAAATTCCTCAGAATGCAGTGAAAGAACTATGCTCGAAGTGTTTAGCCTGTTCAGAGAAAGTAGTCCTCAAATTATGGCCTAATCAATGTAGTTTTATTTTCAAATTCACCTAGTAAATGATGACAAAAAGTAAAACACAGCAGTTATTAGAAGAAAATAATCAGTTTTTGAAAATACAATGCAACTGAATAAATAAAAAGTCTACTCAGCAACCTTTGGCAGGAGAACAATCATATAGAGGTTATTACAGTTTGTAAGTTTTGGGAGCCAGTGGCCCCTCTCCTGGCAGAAGAGTTGAAGGGGAAGGAAGAGAGGTGACGGAGATGGCCTGATGAATTTTAGTAAAAGTAGTAAATTTGGAAAAGTCAACCAAAACAAGGGGCTATGGCTGCATGAAGTCTTCCAAATTTTCCCATCTCTACTACTTTTTTCTAAACCTCACCAGTTCTTTTCCTTGACCACTCTTCCTTCCCCTTCAACGTTTCTGCCACAAGGAAGGTCCACTGGCTCCATGAGCTTGTAAACTTTAAGACCTTCTATATAGTAGACTCTCTATGTATCCAATAACATTATGAATTATCAGAAGAGTAAGTCAACTGAGGACATAAAGACAAGATAGACACTCAACACAGTGAAGGTGGGACATTTGATGCGCTCTGAACATCAGTCAACCATAAAATACCTCGACCCAACTGAATTATGGCTCCTCCTCTCAAATGTCGTCAACCTTCTGTCATTACCTTCTTATGAGACAATACAATTACAGCCTTAATTAATCATGTTTCCCCTCTGTTTAAGTCATCTGAATTCATCACCATTCCCTTTTACTTATTTATGTAGATAGTCCCTGTGAGTTAGTATGGATAGGTTATATTTGACAACTTGAACAAATTAATGACTAGCTCATTTTACCAACCACCTGGAAGAGTTGCTGAACAGCTCAAAGACATGCTCAGTCATTTCAAATTGGTACCCCAGTCATAGAATTACAGATGGTGATGACTTCAATCTACCCTCCATATGTTGGCTAAAATAGACATCACAAATTGATTGTAAGTATAAGATGTCATCTCAGATCGTACCAAAAGCTTTCTCAGATAAGTATTTCAACAATAATTATTAGCTCAGGGTCCCACTTTCAGCATAAATTGTTTCAAAAGCATAATAGACCAATTACCAACAAATAATCCTGAGCAAATAGGGAGCATTATGACTGATACATGGGTTAGTGTCCAGACATACATTGTAGTGAATCTAGATATCATAAGATCCAAGCACACAAAAATAAACAATATATAAACGCTATATACATATATAAAAGCAGGTAAAAATTGTGGTTGACTCCTTTTTAAGAGACAGCCTCAACTTCTTCTAATCTGATTATGTAGACCTAGACAAGATGTTGCGGATTTGAATAAATAGAATCGGTGGCAGTTGTGGGCTATATATCAAATAAAATGATAAGAGAACCTTCATAGTACACAAAACAGGTCAGAACACTATTACAGGAGCTATGAGGAAATGCATGCCAAATGTAAAATAATGTAAAATCCCAAAACTGGCAAAAAAGGTTTTACAAAAACTGGAAATTTAGTGCAAACTGCAGTGAGAGAGGCTTTTAATAGTTACCACAATGAAACTGTCCTTAAATCTGGCAGAATTGAAAGTGATTCTGGTTGTATGTAAAGTACAACAGTGCCAACATGCAATCAATACCTTCACTGCATGATAACAATGGTGATGTTACTGATGAAGTGCCACAAAAGCTGAGTTACGATGCATAGTTTTCTTTGCTGACACAATTTCAAAAACCAAGTAAATATTCCAGTATTCAAAACAAGAATGACTGCCAACATTACTAACTTAGTTATAGGTGTCCTCCATGTTGAGAAGCAGCTTACATCACTCAATAAAAGCAAGGCCTCCAGTCCAGGTTGTATACCACTCAGGTTCGTTTCAGAGCATGCTGATAGAATAACTCCATGATTAGCAATCATACACAGCCATTTGCTCTTCGTAAAATCCACACCTGAAGAATAAGCTGCAAAATTTGCACCAATACAAAGAAAAGGAATGGGAGTAATTTGCTCAGTTACAGACCTATATCAATAATGCAGATTTGGTGCAGGATTTTTGAACATAAACTGTGTGTGTTCATCATGAATTTCCTCCAGGAAAACAATCTGTTGACACACAGTCAGCATGGATTTGGAAAATATTTTTCTCATGGAGCACCGCAATACAACTAGCACTTTAGTTCCATATAGTAATGAGTGCTATCGACAGGGGGATCTCAAAATGATGCCATATTTTTAGATTTTCAGAAGGCTTTCAACACTATTCCTCAGACGTGACTTCTAATAAAATTGCATCACATCTTAGTTGTGCACTGGATTCATGATTTCCTGTGAGAAAGGTCATAGACTATAATAATTTATGGAAAGCCATCAAGTAAAATGGAAGTAATATCTGGTGATCTCCACCAGAGCGTTATAGGCCCTCTGCTGTTCCTGATCTACACAAATGATTTAGGAAACAATCTGAGCAGTCCTCTTAGATTGTTAGCAGTTGATGCCGTCATTTACCGTCATGTAAAGTTGTCAGATGATCAATACGAATTGCAAAACGTTTTAGGCAAGATATTTGTATGGCGCAAAGAGTGGCATTTGTCTCTCAATAAGGAGAAATGAGATCATCCACACGAGTATGAGGCAATACCTGCCAAATTTTGGTTTCACAATACATCAAAATAAAGGCTGTTAATTAAGCTTAATACCTAGAAATTAGAATTACAGATGAATTAAATCAGAATGATCATATAGACTATGCTGTGAGGAAACCAAACCAATGACTGCAATTTATTGGCAGAACACTTGGAGAGTGCCAAAGGTCTACAAGAGAGACTGCATATAATCAAGCACATCCACCATCTTCTGAAGTATTGCTGTGCTTTGTGAGATCTGTGCAAGATATTATTGACATAGGACAACAATCAGTTCAAACAAGGGCCGTTTGATTAGTATTATAGTGAAATTAGGGGAGACAGGGTCATGGATATAATACGCGAATTGGGGCGTCCATCATTAAAACCAAGCCCTTTTCCATTGCAGTCAGATCTTCTGATGAAACTTCTGTGGTGTCACCACCAGACACCACACTTGCTAGGTGGTAGCCTTTAAATCGGCCGCGGTCCGATAGTATAAGTCGGACCTGTGTGTCGCCACTGTCAGTGATTGCAGACCGAGCGCCACCACACGGCAGGTCTGGAGAGACATCCTAGCACTCGTCCCCAGTTGTACAGCCGACTTTGCTAGCGAAGCTACACTGACAAATACGCCCTCATTTGCCGAGATGATAGTTAGCGTAGCTTTCAGCTACATCATTTGCTACGACCTAGCAAGGCGCCATGACCAGTTTATATTGAGATTATATAATGTATCAACAAGAGCGATGTTCTCCAATTATGGATTAAAGTTAAGTATTACATCAACTCCATACTTTATTTATTAGAATCAACTCCTTTAATCTGTTCCAGACCTCACGCCAGCCTGCGTGAGTTAAACGCATGCTATTCGGCTACAAGTCATAGTGGATTGGCTGTCGGGTCAGTCCACTACAACTTCAATCACCAGCTTTCTCCTAGAATGTGAAAATATTTTGTTGCCACCCACCTACATAGCAAGAAATGATCATCATCTTCACCAACACCAAATAAATTAGAGCTCACAGGGTGTGACTGAAGTGTTCATTTTTCGCTCATGCTGTCCGTGAGTGGAATGGAAAAGATAGCTTGAAGATGGGTAGACAAACAATCTGCCACGCAGTTTATTCTGAACTCCAGATCAGTCATGTGGATGTAGATTGTGTCAAGCATCACAGTACTGTATTTGAACATTAATGGCTTGTTTCTCCTACTCATCCACATTCACTTACATTTTTGTACATGTAAAACAAGCTGCGATTCATCACAATAAACAGAAATTCAGTCCACGTCAACATATTTCCTCCTAGAGTCCCTAAACAATGATTCTTTTCTGTGTATTACAGCGTCATCAGCAGATGGTACTCTAGGTAAAGTGACCAAAAGGCGAAGCAGCTGAACATAATGCATGTAAGTATAGAAGAATATAAAGATATCTTATTTGCTAATGGTTCTACAGGTCTACTAAAAGTTGAAAACAGCGAGAAGCTGCAACGGGCTGTTAACTGATCTACAAATCGAATCAGCAGTCTGGCAGACCACATCCACCAATAAGATTGTATACAACAATAGAACAACCCACATAATCTGCAAACATTCACTGCAACTGCGTTTTCCTTAAGGGTGATAAAGTGGTGAGTAGCCCTGTTACCAAAGTCAGTGGTGTTTGGCTGCGAGAGGCCTTGAAACAGCTTCCCACTGGACCACTTATTACGTTTAATCCACCACAGAAAATCTTGTTCCTAGAGACTGGATACTTGGTGACAGAACTCAACAATTCACAAGTGTGGCAGTAAACAAAACAATTATGTGCAGTATCTCTGCTGCAGAGAGATGCTGTGTATGCTGCTGTAAAAAATTTTCAACCTCCTTCCCACTGAGCTGAAAACCTTATGTTGTTTTCTTATTTAGTTTAGTTTTGAATAGTTATTTACTATTCCATAATTGTCCCTTTAATCACTATGTTGTACAATATGTTTATAAACAACTTATCCAACAGAAGATATACCTAACAAGTTGCATAACTGACAAAAGATTAATAAAAGTATTTCAGCTGACAATGCAGCTTCACATGCACACATGTCAATCTTAGACGACTCTTCACATGATCCCTGGGTGGTACTACAAAACCAACACATCAAAAGCTCTTTACCAGGTCCAAACACCTGCAGAAGTGAGACCAAGTATTAAAACATGTCAACTGAACACCTAAGGCATTAGTTGAACCTAATGGCAAATTCTAGGGAAGATGCTGTTTAAGCATGTTATCAACATGGTTGTCCAACAACAAAGTCATACAAGTAATGGAGATGAGCTATGGGCAAGAGGAAAGTGGCTAGCAAGCATCAATGTGCAGTAGCGTGTGTGGCAAGAAAGGTCAGTAGAGGTTGTGGGCAAGTGCTAGTGTGTACTCGAGAATATGAAATCCACTGGCAATCCACAGTCTGTGACAAAGGGTCAAAAGGAATAAATAAAGAGCTTCTTCTGCACAAGATTAATGCAGCATTGAATGAAATAGAGACTAACATTGACAATGCACCTCAAATAAATGTAGATAATGGAACTTTCAGGAGAATCAAAAAAGGGCACAGGGTGTTCACCTTGCTTGGGTTCCAACAGTTCAAACTTTCCAAACATTTATTTCACAAACATTAAACCAAACAGGGCAAAGTAGACACGTGCGTTAGCCACATGTAATGTTAAGCAAATGTATGGGTCACTTGTGTAATCAAAATTTATTGCAACTGTGAAGAATTTTAACCACATTCTTAAAAAAATTTGGTTGTGTGAAAACGAGCAGGATTAAAAATAAAAATTTCCAACATATGCCAGAGACAGAGTGCAAAACAAATGGCCAGAAATTCCACAAGTTGAAGTCATAATATGTGAAGTCTTTATTCAGTAAACTAAATGAAGTTATCAAAGGAGGCCGCTCAGAAATTGAAATTGTCAGAAATGGGTCAGAAGTTACAATGAACACTACCTAGTGCAAACCTGTCACTGAAGTGAAAGAGGATTTATAGAGGGAGGAAAAATAGAATCATGAATACATTTTAACGTCTTTCGTGTGAGGAAGATGGGAGCTATTACAGAAAATCTACATCCTTGCATTTTCAATATTTACTGTTAATGATCTGTGTATTGACACTGCTGTAAACAATCAAAGTAAACCCACTAAAGGCCAGGCACTGTTAAAGTTCAGAGTTTAGGAGAGTATGTATGAGCAGAGTGTATTCATTTTTGGATGACTTAACATCAGTTTGGTTCTCAGAATTCACTGATTCTGAATAGGTTTGTAAATGCATTCTTTCACACTTCTGTTCCTTCCACTAGTCAGACAGAAATGAAGAGGAAAGTGTTTCAGGATTCGTCAAGGGAGACGATTAGGTTACTCCATTTGTAAATATGAGTTTGGGAACTGCATCTTTAAGTAAGTGGGGGAAGATGCTGGGCTCCAGGAGAATAATGATGATTGAAATGCTCTGACCAGCACTCAAAGTATGACTCAAACATTAGGGGACATGCCTGAAGCTAAACAGAAGGAACAGGTAAAAATATAAGGGTGTTATGTCGATCTATTTTAAGAACATCTTGTCCAATCAGATGATGTGCTTGTAAAACTCAAGTTAAGAATCATGAGCCATTCCATAGTAAATTGTACCCAGTACCCTTGCCCTAGAAAGCCATAGTTAATAAAGCAATTAAGGGTGTGTAGAAGAATCAGATTATTTAACACTCAGATAGTGAAAGTTCTAATGCAATCCACACTGTAACAAAAAGGGATGGCAGTGTGCATTTACTAACTGATGCCCATGGAGAAATGATGCAGTTTACTGTACAATGTGACCAACTGGAAGATGAAGGTATAGCAGGAAGAACACAGCCTTTATGTGGAATGGAAGGTGTTAGCAGTTCAAAAGGATGGCCTTCGGGCTGTCAGTATTATCAGTGGCCTTTATGACAGCACTCACAGAAGTTCTAAGAGAAGAATTATTGATACACTTATCACCTACATAATGTTATTCTAATTAGTACTACCTTTAGGGAGATCATTTATACATTCTATGCCGTGTAATTTAAGCGTTTAGTGGATGGGTAAATAAGAATTTGCCAAATCGCTTGTTTCCTTGGGCATGTAATTTCTTTGCACGGAATCAAACCTGATCCAATGAAAATGGAACCAGTGAGAAATTTTCCTGCACAAAAATGATGTAATCAACTGAAAATCTCTCAGTTTGTGCAATTTCTATCACAGTATTTATCCTCGATTTTTTTTATCTTCACAAGTACATCTCCACTGGAAATGGAATAAGGAATATCAAGAAGCATTTGAGTTAATTAAAAACCAATTGCATGAGGCACCGATACTTCATCATCCTGATTGAAGCAAAAATTTCTACACTGGAACCGATTCAATTTATTCCTACTGCTAGCTTAGTACATTTAATACACCACGGAAAATGAATGAGTATAGCAGTCTCTCTAGATAGCCACATTACAAGTATTTAGAAACATTCTAGAGAAACACTCCAGCACTTTGCCTTCTTTTCAATTGTAAATGTACTGAATCACAGTAATAGAGGGGAACAATGAAAGAATGGAAGTGCGCAAACATGTCATAGCAGTACTCAGGCAGCAGTAGCTGACTGCGACAGATGCAGCAACAGATAAGTAACCACATTTGTCATTTACGAGTTCCTAACAAGGAGCGAATTTTATTATATCATCTGTCTACTTTAATAGTTTAATTTCTTGAGTTTCTGCGTGTAAATTTAACATCTAATAGCCACAGTTCTCGTGTTTTCATTTGCGTCAGAAAGTAAACTGATTTTGTGACATATTACAAGTTCCAGATCAGGGTAAAATTATTTAGTTTGACCTGAGTGCTTCGGTAGTTAGGTTTCTGAACAAACGCATATTACTAGACACAGTTTGTGTTTTTGGCAGGTTCTATAGTAGAATTGCACAGCATGTGCTGACAGTTTGTTTATCTGCATAGTTTAGTCTTCCATGGTCTTTTGTATGGACAGGGACTGTGATTGTTGTGTGCGGATGTGAGCCGAGTTGGTGACACTTCGCTCTCAGCTTCAGTTAGTGTTTTTGGCAGGTTCTATAGTAGAATTGCACAGCATGTGCTGACAGTTTGTTTATCTGCATAGTTTAGTCTTCCATGGTCTTTTGTATGGACAGGGACTGTGATTGTTGTGTGCGGATGTGAGCCAAGTTGGTGACACTTCGCTCTCAGCTTCAGTTAGTGTTTTTGGCAGGTTCTATAGTAGAATTGCACAGCATGTGCTGACAGTTTGTTTATCTGCATAGTTTAGTCTTCCATGGTCTTTTGTATGGACAGGGACTGTGATTGTTGTATACGGATGTGAGCCGAGTTGGTGACACTTTGCTCTCAGCTTCAGGCTGTGATGGCTTCCGTTACAGAGCTTGAGGCTGCAGTGGATGGGCACCACTGTTGTGGGACAGCTGTGGGGACCCAACGGACGTCCAGCACGTCAGAGTCTTCTGATCAGTCCTCACCAGTGGCCAACCCAGTTACTGCTCGCACTGAGGCTGACCCCTCACCTGTTGTCGAGTGGGAGGTTGCCCCGGGGCGAAGCACATGGTGAAAGACTTCCCAGGTGGCCACACATAATGCCTCTCCAGTTTGTCTGACAAACAGGTTCCAGGTTCTGTCTGTGGCTGACACTGTCACTGAGCCAGATGCTGTCACCTGTCCTGTTTCAGAGGAAACCACTCAGCCTCCAAGATCTGGGCAATCACAGAGGCTGAGATTATTGGTAGTTGGGAGCTCCAAGGTTAGGTGCATTATAGGGCCCCCTTAGGGACTTGGATGACAAGAATGGTAAGAAATCCAGTGTGCATTCCGTGTGCATACCGGGTGGAGTCACTCCAGATGTGGAAAGGGTACTCCCGGATGCCAGAAGAGCACAGCATGCAGCCAACTGCAGGCGGTTGCTCAAGTTGGTACCAATTACATATGTCACTTTGGATCAAAAGAGATTCTCTTTGGTTTCGAGCAGCTAACAGAAGTGGTAAAGGCTGCCATTCTTGCTTGCAGGATTAAAGCAGAGCTGACCATTTGCAGCATAGCCATCAGGGGCAATTCCGGACCTCTGGTACAGAGCCGAGTGAAGGGTCTGAATCAGAGGCTCAGACGGTTCTGTGACCGTGTAGGCTGCTGATTCCTCGACTTGCGCCAAAGGGTGGTTGGGTTTCGGGTTCCACTGAATAGGTCAGGTGCCCACCACATACAGGTGGCGGATACACAGGTAGCAGGGTCTGTGTGGCGTCGACTGGGCAGTTTTTTACGTTAGATGGTCTCGGGAAAACACAAAAAGCACTTCAGTTACAAAGGGTGCAGGCTGAATACAGCAAAAATGTAGATACAGGAACCACTGGTATAACAGTCGTAAATTGTCGTAGCTGTGTTGGGAAAGTACCAGAGCTCCAAGCGCTAATAGAAAGCACTGATGCTTAAATTGTTATAGGCCCTGAAAGCTGGCTAAAGCTGGATATAAGCTCAGCCAAAATTTTTGTGAAGAACCTAACGGTGTTCCGAAAGGATAGGCTAAACATGGTTGGCGGAGGCGTGTTTGTTGCTGTCAGAAGTAGTTTAACTTGTCATGAAATTGAAGTAGATACATCCTGTGAATTAGTATGGGCAGAGGTCATTGTTGGCAAATGGAATAAAATAATAATTGTATCCTTTTACCGACCTCCCAATTCAGATGGCACAGTTTCTGAAAGGTTCAAAGAAAACTTGAGTTTGATTTTAAACACATACCCGAATCATATGATAATAGTTGGTGGTGACTTTAATTTACCCTCGATATGTTGGTGAAAATACATGTTTAATTCTGGAGGTACGCATAAAATATCATCTGAAATTGTGCTAAACACATTCTCTGAAAATGATCTCGAGCAATTAATTCATGAGCCCACGTGAATAGTAAACGGTTGTGAAAACACGCTTGACCTCTTAGCAAGAAATAATCCTGAGTTAATAACGAGCATAAAAATTGATTCAGGGATTAGTGAACACAAGACTATTGTAGCAAGACTGAATATTGTAATCCCCAAATCATCATTCTTGTGAAACACAACTAGCTCTCTATTCACATGAAGTGCTGAGTGCTATTGACAAGGGATTTCAGACTGATTCCATATTTCTGGATTTCCATAAGGCTTTTGACACTGTAGGTACTACACAAGCAGCTTGTAGTGAAATTGTGTGATTATGGAATATCATCTCAGTTATGTGACTGGATCTGTGATTTCCGTCAGAGAGGTCACAGTTCATTGTAATTGTAGGAAAGTCATAGAGTAAAACAGAAGTGATTTCTGGCATTCCCCAAGGTAGTGTTGTAGGCCCTTTGCTGTTCCTTATCTATATAAACAATTTGGGAGACAATCTGAGCGGCCGTCTTCAGTTGTTTGCAGATGATGCTGTCATTTATCGACTAATAAAGTCATCAGAAGATCAAAACAAACTGCAAAACGATTTAGAAAAAGAGGATCAGAATGGTTGGAAAAGTGGCAGTTGGCTCTGAATAATGAAAAGTGTGAGGTTATCCACATGAGTGCTAGAAGGAACTCATTAAACTTCAGTTACACGATAAATCAGTGTAATCTAAAAGCTGTAAATTCAACTAAATACCTAGGTATTACAATTATGAACAATTTAAATTGGAAGGAACACACAGAAAATTATGTGGGGAAGGCTAACCAAAGACTGTGTTTTATTGGCAAGACACTTAGAAAATGTAACAGATCTACTAACAAGACTGCCGACACTATGCTTGTCCGCCCACTTTTAGAATACTGTTGCACAGTGTGGGATCCTCACCAGATAGCACTGACTGAGTACATCGAAAAACTTTAAAGAAAAGCAGCAGGTTTTGTATTATAGTGAAATATGGGAGAGAGTGTCACAGAAATGATATGAGATTTGGGATGGACATCATTAAAAGATAGGTGTTTTTCGTTGCGATAGAATCTTCTCACGAAATTCCAGTAATCAACTTCCTTCTCCGAATGTGAAAATATTTTGTTGACACCGACTTACATAGGGAGGATTGATCACCAAGATAAAATAAGGGAAATCAGAGCTCGTACGGAAAGATATAGGAGAATGAAGAACCTTCCACAACTAGGAACTGCTTCTATCATTAGCCATAAATTAATGGATTGAGTTAATGATTTATGATCACCTAACAACCATGTATGCAAACAAGATCTACACTAATCAATGTTCATGTACCCAAAATTCTGACACTTTAAGTAAGAAATGTGCATAGAGTGGACGTGCACGGATACATGCATCTGATGGAGAAAAATCTGTAGCCAATGGCTAGTGTAATAAAGATAGACAAGAGCCCCAATGAAGATGCACTAATATTAATAACTCAAGGCTTATTATGTTAAAAAAGTCACTTTACAATCAGACAGTATTGCGAAACTAACTTTAGGCACAGAAGTTGCTTACATAACAATGAATGACATCATCACTTATTAAACTAATGCTGTTCGAGTAACTGACCTTCAAGTTAACTCTTACACTGGGCTACTGGAGATTCAGCTGTATGTCCAGGAACCCGGTACCAGTTGCAAGTTGCCTAATTAATGCCTTCCAGGAACTACAAAAAATATTTTGGATAATTATTGATGGACTTGAACACAACAAGACATTTTTAACATAAGACTACACATCTTAGTGAGTAGGTATTGGCAAGTAGTACAGTGGGAAACAGTGTGCTTGCCAAGGCAGTGTAACTGATCATGTGTGCAAATACCCACACTTTATTTATTGAGTATTTCAGGATGAGTGCACTTACAGACTTCTGATGAACTTCAAGCATGTAAGGAAGAAAAAGTTTAGCAAATGATTGCACTTATGCTTTAAGTGGAACATTTAGCTCATTAACTTATTTGCAAACCAGTCAGAAGTTTAACTCTTGTGTACAACAGGGCATCAGAGTCTAAACAATTAGCAATTTACTGGTACCTGTACAATATCTGGACGGTAAGGTACTAAATTTTCACATATGAATGACAGGAACATGGAAATATCACTATAATTGGTGTACATACCAATGTCACAATGGTGTTGATATTGTGAATACAAAGAAATTATTGCAGTAACTTGTGAACAACAAAAAAGTTTGTTGTAATAGAATAAAGGTGACATGTATACTTCCTTGTTAACAGCACATGCACTCTGAACATATTTATGAACAAACCATTGTACTATTACCTATTGTGTTTCAATCACATTCTTCATCACTGTAATACTGAATTTATAAGGGAAACATGGAAGTCGATAACTGACAACTCCAAACTGGGGTAACATTTCCACAAAAATATCTAAACTGATAATCGTATGGACATCACAGAATAATGACGTATTTGTATTATTGCACATTTATATCCATTAAGTAAGACTAAAGCAAAGCTTCCTAAGTGCAAGCATTTTTTTTTCACTGCCAGGTAATGAACTACTTGCAAAACAAAGTTTCAAGAATTTACAAAACCCTTACAAAAACTTTCTTCACTACATTGGCAACAAAATAAGCTTTACTGCAAACAACAAGCTTCTAAGGAATCCAATTGACCAATTGGCATCATGACAAGAAACGAACTCACACACAAAATTAATATAAAATTTCTATCTGTGTAGTAATATTTATAACACTTGTATCAAGTGGAATGATGTCCATAATAGATATAAAGGAAACTGACTACTGAGCATCAGTAAGTCTACACTCGACACATGCCATCCATCTGCTCACTAAAAATCCAGAGTGTTTCACAATTCCTATTACAGAGGGGTTCCAGAGCAAACTCTATCCACCAGGTTTCATTACTGAACCCATGTCTGGAAATGTACAAAGTCCCTTCTTCAACTCTTACACACCTGTAACAGGAATTCTGACATGCCCTGGGTACAGCAAGAAAACCCTGTAGCAATTTTACAACAGACTGCATAGTTTACATTAAGTGCATGTAACACCAATGAAAATATCCCAAGAGCATATGGTATTTATGACTACATAAATAAATGACCAAAATAGTGACTATCATTTCTTTTATCCATGTAATTCTGAAGTTATGGTAGTATCTGGGAAACTGTTTACTGAGGAGGTACTCTTTTGTGAGGAAGTACAGCAGTACCTCATATACTTTCAACAATGCTCAACTATAAAGTCCTGTCCTCATTTTCATTTCAGTCTTCTCCAAACACCTGGCACCTCCAAATTATTTTTGTGTGCATCAGGAATGTCCAGCCTTTTGCACAACTTCACAGAAATTTAATAATGCTCCTCCACAGCATGGTCATCACTGTTCTGATACAAGCATGGCTAAAGGTTTCTCCAGCCACATTGTGGAGATACAAAGTAGTATCACAACTACTTCCTCTTCCTCTTCCTCTTCCTCTTGTTCTTCCTCTTCCTCTTGTTCTTGTTCTTGTTCTTGTTCTTGTTCTTGTTCTTCAATACCCGAACAGGTCCTCCCCCATCAGAGAGAAGATTAAATAAGGAAAATGAAAGACACCCTCTGGCCTCGTAACCTAATACCATCGGGGTCGAAAAGATCAAGAGTTGGTCAAGAGAGACCGACAGAAAAGAAAACAGAATACGTCTGACACACGTAAGTGGAAGCAATGTCAGACGTTTCTAAAAAGAAGATAGTGAGACACATATGACTGTTCTGTTTATGGCAAGTGGTACCTGACCATATTTAAAACCAAAGTAATGTCAAATTTAATATGTGAGATTCACATGTTTATGCTGAGCTAACAAGTTGACACAATACCATGTTCTCTAACATCACAAGTACATTCTTTGGACATAACACAATTAACAATGGGTAAATATACAAAAGTGAAACATTAAATGTTTCAAAAATGTAACAGCACTTTATGCACTGATATATGCTGTTAGATATTCCTTCCAAGTACCTGGTACCTTGCTGATATTAAATTTTTTAAACTGTAATATTTGCAACATAGAAACATTAATGAAATGTAACATCTAACAAGCCTCTGGAGTCACTACAGAGAGATATAATATTAAATACTAAGTGTTAAAAGAAATTTCTTGACATCTATTACACTTGAAGTAGCTATTCAGATTGTTTAGCTAATCATAATACACAAGTTAGTACATTCCATATTACTAATCTGGAACATTCGATTGTCTAAAATGCTGACTTAATTATATGAGGGGTGTTCAGTAAGTAACGCAATAATTTTTCTGAAAGCAGGTTGGCTTTATTCAGGATCCCATTACACCATATTATTTCCTATGATCTTTGATACAAAACCCGAGTTTTCAGCACAATTTCTGTTCAATTTGATGGCCTTACGCCACCTTACTGGGAGGGCTTGTATGCCTCATGACACCATTCTACTAATTGATGACAGCACCATCTTGTTGCATCAACAACTGCCCCCATCATCCACACACTGCTTTCTGCAGAGTGCAGAATGGACAGTTCTTCCTCGTCTACCCAACAGTCTGGACATCGCACCATCTGGATTTTGTCTCTTTGTCCCAGTGAAGTATGTGTGCTCCTCTCAGGTGTGCAGATTTGGTGAGGTCTTGCAATGTCACGGAGAAGAAGAGTTCATTTCCATTTTTGTGGTGACGTACATGCTGAAGTTGTTTCTTCAACTTCATGATGGTAGTGCAAAACACTACACCATGATGGAGGTAATCACACAGAATAACAACTTCAAAATTCCAGAAGACCACCACCATGACTTCACTGGTTGAGGATGCAGCTTTGAACTTTTTCTTCAGAGCAGGTGATGTGGTGCCACTCTGTGGATTGCTGTCTTGTTTCTCAGTTCAGAGTGTTTCACCGTCTGACAATGTTTGACAAAAATTATCACTTTAACCCTTGTAATGTGCAGACAGTTTGGCACAGGTGGTCATTTGTTGGCCTTTACAGTCTCCAGTTTGGCGGGGCACACCTTTGAGTACCCTAACTGGTGGAGGAGTGTGTCTGCACTAACAACAGAGACGTCCAGCTGAGCAGCAAGGTGTTCCATCCTTCGCGATTGCCAGATCACAATCAGAGTGTTCGCATGTTCCCACATTGCAGAATCACAACTGTGTGCAAATGGCATACTTCTTTTTTCCACTACCAGGTCTCTGTAGATATTCTGCAAGTGCCTATGAATATCTGTGATGGTCTGCTTTTGCACTGAAAACTCAACAGGTCCCTGCTTGCAATACACCTCTGTTATAGACGCCATTTTTAAGGCACAAATAGTGCTGCCACTTATTGCAACTTTGTGGAATATTCCTACTTCAGCCCCTATAGCTTTATCATATCCGAAGATGTTAAATGCAGAATTTTTCGAAGTGACATTGGCCGAGAATAGAAATATGTTGCATTACTTATTGAATGCCCCTCCTACATTGTGTTACAAATGCAGACTGTCATTATGTAGAAAATCATCATATAGAAATATCAAAGTTGAGAGATACTACAATTTTGGGTAAACATATTGCTATTGTGGTAATGATATAAATGTGCGCAGGTAACAATTTAACCGTGGCAAAATATGGTAATTCCCTGTACACACAGGTTACCTAACACAAAGTGAATATAACTTCCCATAAATTCCTCTGTGTGTTTCTAAATTATTTATTCATAAAAAACATACTTTAGCATAAAATTTAAAAAGTAATGACAATCACATATTTACAATGTCATTAACAAATTCACATCTGCAGTTTTTCCTTCTTGACCAGCAGTTATTGTAGCCACATTTGATTATATGCAGATCCACAGCCTCCATATATGATAATCATTTTGTAAAAGAAAATACTGTCCATGAACTGCTTCTTCAAGTTGTAATGCATGTAACAGTGTAACAGACAACTAATATTCAGATTATCAGGACAATGGCAGAATACATTTCAGCAAACACATGTATCCATTACTTATCTGTGAAGTACATTTAGAAGAGTAACCTATAACTGAAATTTTTAATAATACTTTGTAATCATTTAGTGTGTATATTATTGTTACATCTGCATAAGAGAATTTCTAGCATGAGTGATGAGCCACATTATTATAAAAATACGCTCAAATTATGATGCATAATAAATATCTTCCGTATAAATCATATTCAGTATGTTTAAAGACTCAAACTACAAGGTATAAAACAACTTCATACTTCTGACTGCTTTAGAAATGCACAACTATGTTATGACATTAAGCATTTAGGAGAGGTTTGAAATTATGTTTGAAGTTTTTTGGAAATCACATAGTGCTCTCATTATGAAACATTGGATATATGCAGTGGGTATAATTTGTGCAATTTGAGCTACACTGCTGCAAGACATATATGCACTGTTTCTGACTGTAATACTCGTCCTACAGGGTTAAACTTTTGTTATAAGTGCTAAGACCCGTGGGATTAGCCGAGCGGTCTAAGGCGCTGCAGTCACACACTGTGCGGCTGGTCCCGGCGGAGGTTCGAGTCCTCCCTCGGGCATGGGTGTGTGTTTGTCCTTAGGATAATTTAGGTTAAGTAGTGTGTAAGCTTAGGGACTGATGACCTTAGCAGTTAAGTCCTACAAGATTTCAAACACATTTGAACATTTTACATGTACTAAATCATGGCAGGAATTTAAATTCACCCCACATCTGTACGAAATATTGAAAATTAAAGAAAGCACTTATATAGGCTACATGCAACAGGCACTGTTTGTGATGAACCCGATTAGTCACTTAGTAATACAGCCAGAACAGTGTTTGGGTAAAGTAACACCTTCTGTCCTTCTGAGTCCTTCAGTGTCTCTGGTTTATGCTAAGATCTGCCTGCAGTAGTCAATGGTGCCCAGTGGAAATATACCATGTTTACAGATGACACCATCATTGTAACAGAATATCTGTCTAACACAATCTCCAATGACATTTCACCAAAATTCTGTGGCAGGTTTGTTAACTCCCTTCCTGCCAAGCTAAACACAATAAATTTTATGTAATTTACATAAAGTCATGAAAAGCCAGACAAACACTCAGTGACACTGAATAACCAGCACATAATCAGGTGATAGAAATATGTCCTGGGGGAACTATTCCTTAATCAAACTATCATCTCCCTACTGAGCAGTGAAAATAATCATATATAGAATGAGTCCATCAACCTCCCATTGCAAGTAATTTAGCCAGCTGAGATAACTGACTACTGCTTCTCAACACTGATTTTCTCTGATGTATCATGTTCCTGGAAACTGGATCCTTGGTGACAGAACTCAAAAATTCACAGGTGTGGCACTAAAAAAAAGAATTACATACACTGTCTCTGCTGCAGAGAGATGCTATGTATGCTGCTGTAAACATTTTTGATCTCCTTGCCACTGAGCTCAAACTCTTATGGAATAGTAAATCTCTTTTAAAAACTAAATGTCCTGACTTTACCTTGAATCAATATGTTGTACAATATGTTTATAAACAAGTTATCCAACGTAAAATATATTTTTATTAACCTTTTGTCAGTTACTTGTTACTATTTCAGGGGTCAATGCAGCTTCACAAGCACACATGTCAACCTCAAAGGATGCTACATGTGATCCCTGAGTGGCACTAAAAAAGAAACACAAGTGGCTAATCTCCCAACTACATGAGAAGTACATACCAGTCAGGGAACGAATGACTCATCATCACATCAAGAGCTCTTTACCAGGGCCAAAGATCTACAGAAGTGGGACCAAGTAATAAAACACGTCAACTGAACATTGAAGCATTAGTTGCACCAAAGGCCAAATTCTAGGAAAGATACTGTTTAAGCACGTTATCAACATGGTTGTCCAAAAATGATCTCCGTTATTTGTATGACTTCAGCTACGTGCAAGGGTAAAGTGGCTAGCAAGTGGTGTCGTCGTTACAAAGTACCACTGTACCTAATGAAGGGAAAAGTACCTGTACATCTTCAAATCTAATATCCCTTACAGCATCAATGTGCAAGAGCACGTGGCAAAGGTCAGTAGAGGTTGTGGGTGAGTGTTAGTGTGAACTGGAGAGGATGAAATCCACCGGCAATTCACTCACTGCGATGAAGCATCAAATGGAATAAATTAAGTGTTTCTACTGCATGAGATTAATGCAGCATTAACTGAAGTACAGACTAACATTGATAATGCACCTCAAATAATTGTAGATAATGGAAATTTCATGACAATCAAAAGAGGGCACGGGATGTATGCCTTGGTTGGGTTCAAACAGTTCAAACATCTATTTCAGAGACATTAAACCAAATAGGGCAAAATATACACATGTGTTAGACACATGAAATGTTAAGCACATATATGGGTCATTTGTGTAATCAAAAATTACTCTAAAGGTGAAGAATTTTAAACCATGTTCTTAAAGTTTGGTTTTGTGCAAAACAACGGGATTAAAAATAAAAAATTCCAACATATGCCACAGACTGAGTGCAAAAACAATGGCCAGAATTTCCACAGGCACAAGGCATAACGTGAGAAGTTGTGATTCAGTAAACTAAATGAAGTTTTGGAAACGGGCTGCTCCGAAACTGAAGTTGTCGGAAATGGGTCACAAGTCACAACGAACACTACCAAGTGCAAACCTGTCACTGAAGTGAAAGAAGATTTATAGAGGGAGGTAAAAATAGATTGATAAATACATTTTAATGCCTTTCATGGAAGTCCAAATATGCTGGATTATGGTCGCAACATCTATTTTCATGAGGAGGACGGGAGCTTTTACAGAAATCTACCTCCATGCATTTTCAGTATTTCCTGTTAACAATTTGCGTATTGCCACTGCTTTAAAAAAATTGAAGTGAACACATTAAGGATAAAGGGTACTTAAAAAATTTCGATTTTTCCACAATATATACAATATATATAGGGTTTAAAATGAAAAATTACCAATATATAGCAAATTTCAAAGTTACAATCATGTATGAAGTCATCCCTACTTTATTTCTGTTGCAGAAACCAGTATTATTTCGAAAAGAACTGATAACTTTCTGTTTCCAGTGATGATACATTGTATATGTTGTAACAGTGCAGGTTTCTAGTGTCCATAAATGATTATCTTTGCTAGTATTTACTTTTGTTTTGCTGAAGCAATTTGTTCATGTGTTACTGAATGTTTGTTGCCCAAGTACTAGATATATTTGTGGAAGTATATATCATTTAGTGTGCAATAAATGCAAACTATGCCATGCATCAAGAAATTCAATAAAAGGAAATTCCACGGTAACCAGTTCACAAGCAAAGGAAGCCACACTACTGAAAGTAATGTACGTATCATCTCCCGCCAATCCTACTGCTGATTCAAATTTTTGTGTTAACGGTGACACTGTTTGTAGTGGATTTGTTGTTGTTGATGTGGGCACCTTATCTGCTTTGATAAAGGAAGTGGTGAAATGTAAGCAATGTGATGGTATAGGCTGTCTGGAAATAACTGAACAACAAACTAGCAGGAAGGGTTTAGCATCAAAAGTAGTTTTTCTGTGTAGATCCTGCAATAAATCTCGAAAATGTCTTCAAACATTGTGCGTAATTCAATGTCATTTTGAAGTTGGTGTATGCATGTGTGCAATACAAAAAGGGAAAAAGGCTAAGTGTTTTGTAGTTTGATGGACCTTCCCCTCTTCGCACTAGGAACAACAAGTACATAAAACACTTTTAGGTGCCTTGACTGTTGTGTCTAAAGCATCTATGAAATGTGCAGTAGAAGAAACTGTAAATATTATTGGAACCAGGGACATTGTTGTTGCATTTGATGGAACATGAAAACATAGAGGACAAGTGGTACTTCTCTAGAGAATGGAAAAGTTGTTGATGTTGAGTGCTTATCTAAGTACTGCCATACCTGCCATGATAACACTGGAGGACATATTGACCATCAGTGTTCTAAGAATTATGATGGTTACACAGGAGGTATGGAGGAGTGTGGTGGAGCTCTTAAAATATTTCTGAGGTCGATTCCCATTTATAGTGTTATATACATGAAGTACCTAGGCAATGGGGACTCTAAAGCTTTCAATAAAATTAATGAGTTCAATGTTTATGGTGATACCTTGGTAAAGAAACTTGAGTGTTGTAGACATGTACAAAAGAGGATGGGTGCTAGATTGAGGAAGCTACAAAGAGAAATGACAGGAAAGTTGTTATCAGATGGATGATCTCTGTCTGGCTGAGGCAGATCAACAGAAACTGGAATAGACCTACTTCAGAGTTACTATGGACGGGCTATTATATGAACTGCACATCTTCTTTGTCGTTTTAGGGCACACAACTACAATGGTCATTAGCGCCCATACTAAGTTAGGAATGCACCGCGAGGCACAAGGTTAAAACAGCAACTAAAAGGGACAACACTATATAGGACGTAGTAACAGCCATAGGATTAAAAGAAACAGCATAATCAAATGTCCTTAGACAGGTTTGTCAAGTTGATAAAACAATGAATGCGAGCAGCTGCTCCTGGGTCATCTGCTAAAATGGCATCCAGAGTACATGGCAGGCCAAGATCAAGACGCAGAGTATTAAAATCGGGACAGGACGTTAAAATGTGGTGGACTGTCACCAACTGCCCACATGGGCAGAACGGTGCCGGCGCAGCCGTCAGCAGATGGCGATGGCTGAATCAGCAGTGTCCAATTCGTAACCGGGCCAAAACGACCTCCTCTCACCGAGAAGGGCGGGAGGAGGACGTCCAATCCGCGGGAAGAGGTTTCAAGGCCCGAAGCTTGTTGTCCGTAAGTGCAGCCCAATCGGCATGCCACAGCGATAAAATGCGCCGACAAATGACCCTGCTACAATCTGATGAAGGGACACAACAAGAAGCTGTCCCAGGCTGGATGACTGCAGCCTTGGCCACGGCACCTGCAGCTTCATTCCCAGGGATACCGACATGGCCAGGAACCCACATAAAGCTAACCGGAGAACCGTCGTCCACCAGCTGCTGAAGAGAGCATTGGATCCGGTACACGAAAGGGTGAACCGGATACGGATCACTGAGGCTCTGGATGGCCCTCAGGGAATTGGAGCAGATGACATAAGCAGAATGTCGGTGGTAGCAGATGTAAAGAACAGCCTGGTAGAGGGCAAAGAGTTCAGCTGTCAAGACCAAACAATGGCCATGGAGCTGGTATTTGACACTTAGTGCCCCGACAATAAAAGAACACCCGACCCCGTCATTGGTCTTAGAGCCATCTGTGTAAATGAAGGTCATATTAATGAACTTCAAACGAAGTTCGAGAAAACGGGAGTGGTATACCGAACTGGGGGTAGCCTCCTTTGGGAGCGAGCTGAGGTCAAGGTGAACGTGAACCCGAGCCTGGAGCCATGGTGGTGTGTGGCTGTCGCCGACTCTAAAGGTTGCAGGGAGTGAAAAATCAAGGTGTTGAATGAGGAGACCAAAGCGAACTCCAGGGGGTAGCAGGGCAGAGACATACAACCCATATTGATGGTCGAGAGAGTCGTCAAAAAAGGTACGATAAGACGGGTGGTCGGGCATTGACAGTAGCCGACAGGCATACGACAAAGCAGTCTATCTCGCTGGTAGGTGAGTGGCAATTCACTGGCTTCAGCATGAAGACTCTCAATGGGAGTAGTATAAAATGCTCCGATCGCAAGACGTAAACCCCGATGTTGTATGGAGTTGAGGCGGCGTAAGATGGACGGCCTTGCTGAGAAGTATACGAAGCCCCCATAATCCAGTTTGGAGCGGACGATCGACCGATATAGGCAAAGTAGGATGGTTCGATCCGCTCCCCACGACATACCACTAGGAACACGGAGGACATTTAGAGAACGGGTACAACGGGCAGCCAAATATGACACATGTGGAGACCAGCTAAGTTTCCTGTCAAATGTAAGACCTAAAAATTTTGTTGTCTCCACGGATGGGAGAGCAATGGGACCGAGTCGTAAGGAGGGTGGGGGTAACTCTTTGTAGCGCCAGTAGTTAATACAGACAGTCTTTTCGGCAGAAAAATGGAAGCCACTGGCGACACTCCAGGAGTAAAGACGGTCAAGAGAACGCTGAAGACAGCGCTCCAGGAAACATGTACGCTGCGTGCTGCAATAGATGGTAAAATCGTCCAAGAAAAGGGAGCCTGATACATCAGCTGGGAGGCAATCCATTATTGGATTGATCGCTATGGTGAAGAGAGTGACGCTCAAAACTAAGCCCTGTGGCACCCTATTCTCCTGGCAAAAGGTGTCTGACAGGACAGAACCCACACATACCCTGAACTGTTGATCCATTAAAAAGAGGGAGGCAACCGCGAAGGCGCCATGTATGCATGGTGCGGAGAATGCCCGCCCTCCAACAGGTGTCGTAAGCCTTCTCCAAATCAAAAATACACAGCCGTGGTCGGGCGCTTCCGCAAGAAGTTATTCATAATGAAGGTCGACAAGGTAACCAGATGGTCAACAGCATAGCGGCGATTAAAAAATCCACATTGTACGTTGGTAAGTAGGCGTCGAGATTCGAGGGTCCAAACCAAACAAGAATTAACCATTCGCTCCATCACCTTACAGACACAGCTGGTAAGCACGATGGGTCGATAACTGGAAGGCAAGTGCTTGTCCTTCCCCGGATTAGGAATCCGTACAACAATAGACTCGCGCCAGCATGCGGGAACATGTCCCTCAATCCAGATGCGATTATAAGTATGAAGAAGGAAACCTTTACTCGCAGGAGAAAGGTTCTTCAGCATCTGCATATGAATCGAATCTGGTCCTGGAGCGGAGGACCATGACCGGGCAAGTGCATTTTCGAGTTCCCGCATGGTGAATGGTGCATTATAACTTTCACGATTCGAGGAGCAGAAGTTAGGTGGCCTAGCCATCTCTGCCTGTTTTAGGGGGAGGAAGGCAAGGTGGTAATGAGTGGAGCTCGAAACCTCTGTGAAAAAGCGGCCGAAGGGATTGGAGACATCCTCAGGGGCCACAAGGACATCATTCGTGACCGTCAAGCCAGAAACTGGTGAGTGGACCTTAGTGCCAGATAGCCGGCACAAGCTACACCAGACATCAGAAGAAGGAGTAAAACTGTTGAAGGTGCTTGTGAAAGCAGCCCAGCTGGCTTTCTTGCTTTCTTTAATAATACGACGACACTGCGCACGTAATCGTTTATAATTGATACAATTCGTCATTGTAGGGGGGTGTTTAAAGGTGCGTAAAGCACGTCGATGAGCACGTAAAGCGCCTCTGCATGCTGCGGTCCACCAGGGGACCGGTACGCGACGTGGAGAAGAAGTAGTGTGATGAATGGAATATTCAGCAGCAGTGAGAATAACTTCCGTGAGGTGTGCGACCTGACTATCGCAGCTTGTGAAGGTTTGATCCTGAAAGGTCGCCCTTGAAGAGAAGATCCCCCAGTCTGCTTTGGATATGTTCCAACTAGTTGAGCACGGAGAGGGGATATGATGCAGGAGATGGATAACACACGGGAAGTGGTCACTCGAATATGTATCAGAAAATGCATACCACTCAAACCGGTGAGCAAGTTGGGTAGTACATATAGAGAACTCTAAATAGGAATAGGTGCGAGATGTGTCCGAAAGAAAAGTAGGGGTGCCAGTGTTGAGGCAGACAAGATTGAGCTGGTTGAAAAGGTCTGCTAACAGGGAGCCCCTCGGGCAGGATGCTGGAGAGCCCCACAGGGGATGGTGGGCATTGAAGTCTCCAGTTAACAAATATGGTGCAGGAAACTGAGCAATAATTTGCATCTTGTCTGCCCTGGTAACGGCAGATGACGATGGAGTGTAAACAGTACAAATGGAAAATGTAAAAGTGGGGAGAGTAATTCGGACGGCAACTGCCTGCAGGCCGGTGTGCAATGTGATGGGATCATAGTAAATATCATCCTGGACCAGCAACATAACCCCTCCATCAGCCGGAATACTTGCCACAGTGGGTAGGTCAAAACGCACAGAGGTGTAGTGTGCCAAGGCAATTTGATCGCATGGGCGTAGCTTCGTTTCCTGGAGGGCTACGACGAGCGAACGGTGCAAGCAGAGCAGCAACTTCAAGTCCTCTCAGTTGGAGCAAATGCTGCGAATATTCCAGTGAATAAGTGCCATCGTGAGAAGAAAAGGAAGATGAAAGAAAGGGTCACCTCAAAGGCCACTGAGGGCCTGCCTTCGAGCGAACACTGCCGCAGCTATCAGTAGGCGGACAGTCATCGTCCATTGGTTCTATAGGTTCATCGGCCATCTTGTTAAGATGGCCAGGAGGGGGAGCTCGCTCTGCAAGTGAACGGCCAGATGTTCAGCTACCAGCGGTATGACCAGGCAAAACAGATGACGGCCTGGGGCAGCAACCGCTGGGTGGCGCAGGAGAAGATATGCGCCGTGGCGGAGAAGGAGAACTGTGCTTCCTATGAGCCTTCTTGGAAGGTCACTTAGTGGAAGTACTGGCCAATGGCTGGGAGTTCAAGGTACGTAGGAAGTCTGCACGGGATGGTTCCTTCTTGAAGGCCCGTGCATCTGACTTCTGGATCTTCGTCTTGGCAGAAGCTGATGAAGGTGCTTGTGTCTGAGGGGTGATGGGAGGAAGAGGAGACGTCGACCGGGCGATCTTAGCACTGGCCGAATGGACGACCATAGTGCTGAAGGTCAGATCGCATGTCTGCGTCGCCACCTCCCTGGTCGTCTGAGGAGAGGTGAGGACAGTACTGTATTTCCCTGCTGGGAGCAGCGTGGGCTTCCTACTAGCAAATAGCTTGCGAGCAGCCGAGGTGGACACTTTCTCTTTGACCTGAATTTCCTGTATACAGTGTTCTTCCTTGTAGATGGGGCAGTCGCGGGAGGATGCTGCATGGTCACCCTGACAGTTCACACAACGAGGAGACGGAGGTGAACAGTCACCCTCATGGGCATCCCTGCCACAAGTGACACATTAAGCCACATTGGAACAAGACTGGTGAGTGTGATTAAAACAATGACACTGGTTGCAGCGCGTAGGTGTCGGGACATAGGGGCGAACAGAAATAACCTCGTAGCCCGTTTTGATGTGCGACGGCAACTGAATACTATCAAAGGTCAAGAAAAGTGTCCGGGTCAGTAAAAGGTCATTGGTGACCTTTTTCATGACCCTATGGACAGCCGTCGTGCCCTGCTCAGTGAGGAAAGACAGAATCTCCGCATCTGTCAATCCGTCGAGTGAGCTAGTATATACCACACCACGAGACGAATTCAAAGTGCGGTGAGCCTCCATCCGGACAGGGAACGTGTACAGGAGTGTGGCCTGAAGCAGTTTTTGTGCCTGAAAGGCGCTCTCAGTTTCTAGTAACAATGTACCGTTATGCAACCTGGTACAAGACTTGACAGATCCGGCTATGGCATCTACGCCCTTCTGGATAACGAAAGGGTTGACAAAAGAAAAATCCTTTCCGTCCTCAGATCGAGAAACGACGAGGAACTGTGGGGCAGGCGGTAGTACTTTTGTCACTGTTGGCTGGTCATGTTTCCGTTTTTGGGCAGAAGTCGTGAGAGATGGAGTGAAATACATTGCGGAGGAATCCCCCATGATTGCCAGCGTCTCCGATGGCGCGCTCCTTCCTTGTGGGGACCCTCTCAGAGGGCACTCCCGCCTTAGGTGAATGTTTACACCTCAGGTCACACCTCCTGAGAAACGGACGGAGGGACCAATCGGCATGGTCAGAAGGTGTCAGCTCAGGCAATCACCCCTCCCTGGGCCTGGCCTTTACCAGGGGATACGTGTGTGCCTTACTTGTCTACCCAGGGCAGGGAATTACGCGTTACCCTGTCACCGGATACGCGTCTGAACGCATGGGTCGACCTTCAGGCACACACAGGGAGGAAGGAAGAAGAGGAAAAAGAAGGAACAGAGGGAGAGAAAGGACAGACTGTCTCTAATGCCGAGGCGGAGACCAGAGAAGGCAAGGAGAAGAAGGCAAGGAGAAGAAGGCAAGGAGAAGATGGCAAAGGAAAGAGTAAGTAAGACAGTGAGATGGAGAAGAACAATGAAAGGAGCCAACCAAAGGAAGGAAGAAACCAGAAGAAGTGAAAAACCAAAATGACCGCAAATATAGGTCGTGGAACCGTCCGTCTCCGGGCGCAGGCGCTAACTACCCCCTTGAGGGGGAGGGGCTCCTTTTAGTCGCCTCTTACGACAGGCAGGAATACCTCGGGCCTATTCTAACCCCCTGACCTGCAGGGGGGATGTAGAACTGTGTTACCAATGAATCTCCACCTAAGCATGGAGGCTCTTTTCTATAAGAAGGATTCATCATGTTCATTTAGTTGGACTCCCTCCTCACTGCACCTGTAAGATGCAGCCACTCAATAAAACGTTTATGTGACTGCAGAAATCTGGCAATGACTTTGAGCGCACAATTTACCACTAGCACTAACTAATGTTGCAGAAATCTGTGGTCCAATCTATATGAAAGTTCAGGATGTGGAACAGGTGCTTCTGGATGCCGTGATGACCAGAGGTTTCAGCCAATTACAAATGGTGTCTTATGTCGGTACTAACACTGAACTGATCCAAAGTGACACACAGAGTGTGTCTGCTTTTGAGCAGCTAGCTGATGTGATAGAGATTGCCAGTCTTGTTATTTGAATGTGGAGCTCACTATCAATAGCATCATGACAGAATTAACCACGGTCCTTCGAAACATACCATCAATTCAGCTCTGTATCAGGGGCTACAAAAGTCCTGCACCCAGTCTGCAGACTCCCTGGCTTGCACCTTATGGTGGTGTGTTTCCTGGGTTATGTTTAATATGTCAGGGGACCACTACACACAGAAGATGACTACTCGGATAGTGGGGGCCGTGAGGAGGTGACTGGCCGGCTTCTTACATTAGAGGGTCTCAGTAAGCTATAGAAAGGGTGACAGTTTAAAAGAGTTCAGGGCAAAAAACAGGATGAAGGTAGTTTTAGATGCAGTTTGTATTGTAATTGTAAATTGTTGCTGCTGTGTTAGGAAAGATTCAGAGCTCCAATCACTAATAGAAAGCACTGAGGCTCCAATTATTTTAGGTATGCAAACATGGCTAAACCACAAGTAATTTCAGCAAAAACTCTTACTGAACTGTGTTCATTAAGAATAGATTAAATACAGTCAGTTGGAGAATGTTTATTACTGTCAGTAGTAATTTACCTTGTAGAGAAATTTATGTAGACAGTTCTTGTGAATTAGTATGGATAGGTTGTGTTTGACAACTCAAAGAAAATTAATAATTACATAGCTCATTTTACCAACCACCTGAATGAAATGCTGAACAGCTCAAAGAAGTGTTCATTCATTACAAATAGGTACCCCAAGTCACACAATTACAGATGGTGCCAACTTAAATCTACCTTCCATATGTTGGCTAAAATACATGTCGCAAGTTGACTGTAGGTATGTCATCTGAGATTATACCCAAAGGTTTCTCAAAGTAGTATTTACATCAATAATTATTAGTTCAGATGCCCACTTTAAGTGTAAATTGTTGCGAAAGCATAATTGACTACCTAGCAACAAATAATCCTGAGCAAATAGGGAGCATTATGACAGATACATGGGTTAGTGTCTTCACTACATTGGCAACAAAATAAGCTTTACTTCAAACAACAAGCTTCTAAAGAAAACAATTGACCAATTGGCAACATGACAAGAAATGAACTCTCACACAAAATTAATATAAAATTTCTATCTGTGTAGTAATATTTATAACACTTGTATCAAGTGGAATGATGTCTGTAATAGATATAAAGGAAATTGACTATGGAGCATCAGTTAGTCTACACTCAACACATGCCATCCATCTGCTCACTAAAAATCCAGAGTGTTGCACAATTCCTTTTACAGAGAGGTTCCAGAGAAAACTTTATCCACCAGGTTTCATTAATGAACCCATGTCTGGAAATGTACAAAGTCCCTTCTACAACCCTTACACACCTGTAATAGGAATTCTGACATGCCCTTGGTACAGCAAGAGAAAACTGTAGTAATTTTACACCAGATTGCATAGTTTACATTAAATGTATGTAATACCAATGAAAATATCCCAAGAGCATATGGTATTTATGACTACATAAATAAATGACAAAAATAGTGACTTTATCATTTCTTTTATCCATGTAATTCTGAAATCATGGTAGTATCTGGGAAACTGTTTGCTGAGGAGGTACTCTTTTGTGAGGAGGTACAGCAGTACCTCATATACTTTCAACAATGCTCAACCACAAAGTCCTGTCCTCATTTTCATTTCAGTCTTCTCCGAACATCTGGCACCTCCAAATTACTTTTCTGTCCGTCAGGAATATCCAGCCTTTTGCACAATTTCACAGGAATTTAATAATGTTCCTCCACAGCATGGTCATCACTCCATTCTGATACAAGCATTGCTAAAGGTTTCTCTACACACATTGTGGAGATGCAAAATAGTATCACAACTACTTCCTCCAAAGGTCCCGAGTTAGAGTCTCGGTCCGGCACACAGTTTTAATTTGCCAGGAAGTTTCAGAGCCTCAAAGTGTTGACAGTTCCTGTTGGATATGGATGTGTGGCAACAGTTATGAACTACCTTACATTACAGGACATGATTTTTTACAAAATAGGTATCTTGAACCTAGTGCATTGGAGGGATGATTGTTTCAATACTCGTGGTGAGTTTGCCCAATTGGCATTCTGAAGCTGGACTGTATGTCCTTCTAATGGAAACTTTTTATCACCCGTTATTTTGTATGTATTTAAGTATTTAGGTGTGTGTGTGTGTGTGTGTGTGTGTGTGTGTGTGTGTGTGTGTGTGTGTGTGTGTGTGTGTGTGTGTGTGTGTGAGGGAGTGAGGGAGGAAAAAAGAAAGAGAGAAAGAAAGAAAGGAAGGAAGGAAGGGAAGAAGATCCTCAAACACCGAAGTGGAGGAAGGATAGTGGAAGGGGAATGAGGAAACAAAAAAAGAACGTAAAACAATGGACTCTCCTGATATCTGCCATGAAATATGCAGAACATTTTTTCCAGAAACATCCCAGACATGTTGCCAAAGGCAGGGGAAGAAGTATGGCAAGAGGATATACATGCAACATGTAAGGCTTGGGCCTTATGGTAGCCAAGCATGAACTCACCAAAGAGCTGCGATCCCCCTGGATTAACTCTAGGAAGTGACGGTAGTACCCATTACATTTCCATTGAATAAGCATAACGTGTGTATCCAAATGGGAGCAAATGATGTGGAGCCCATCACATCAGTGGGTCACCATCCATCACCAAAGGCATCTGGGTGAGATCCATAAATAAGAGGCCAGATTCACATTGGGAGTGGGAAGATAACACCCCCAGCAGCACTGGAGGCTTTTGTCCTGAGACTCCTCCTCCTCCTCCTCCTCCTCCTCCTCCTCAGGATGAGGATGTCCGGGCACTGAGGTAGAGCAGCATTCTACAAGATCCATAATTGAAAGACAGTGGGAGGACTTTGAGGCACACAGACTGTGTGTCACATGGTCGTGGCGGCAGGCCTCTTGCCTGAGAGACACCACAGGGGAGGGGTTCTGGGAGGGAGCCTCGTTACCAGCAGTTGCTGAAGAAGAGGGCCACTACTTCAGCTGGGTTTGGGGAGAGGAGAGAGGAGAGGATGACAAGTGGGGCTAAGGAAGAGGGAGGAGAGGAAAGGATATAACAGAGTCAAAAGTTGATGTCACTGACACAGAATGAAGGTGGTCAAATTTCTATCAAACCTCAGTGTAAGAAACAATCCAGCAACTTATACTCTTATCTCCATTTCTTTCTTGTAAAGTGGGTAATTGGGTGGGCATGCAGACTGATGGTCATGATAACATGCGTAGCTGGTGGAACACAGGCTCCCCTCTTGAGGTGGGTGCCCTCAGTCACCACATGGATTATCTGCTATACATAGGGGGATTGCCCAGAATGCAAGCATGCAAAGGACTTCAAGGGTGGGGAATGTACGGCTTCATATCACACCAGTAACACACAACTTTGACCTGCTCTGGGAGGGTATCTCCCTCAAATGCCAGAAGAAAGGTGGTTATTGGTGTATTTGTCCTTATGACCTTCCTGCACAAAATGAACGCCCTGTCATTCCAAATTGCCTCCGAGTTCCTTATCAGTCTGAAGGATAATGTCCATATGAGAAACGACTTTCTGTACCATATTCAGAGACTGCGAAGTTGTATTGGACACTGGGGCATCACCAAGATTATCACAAGCAGGAAGAGCTGCAGACTGAGCGGCAGTAGTAGTTTTGATCTACAGGGAACTCAACTGCACTGTACTGAGAAATTCCAGTTTGCCGATCTTGTCTCCAGTATTTCCTCAAAAGATAATGGCTTTGTGGTGGTGGATGTATCCTTGTCCATCCTAATACAGATCAGGTAGTGGGGAAAGTGTTTCACCACAACTCAGTGAACCTGGCCCCCCTCCAGGGTGTAGCCAGGGAAGTGAATGCCACAGAGTGTTATGAAGCAGTGGTCAATGATCTTTTACCTCTTGAAGAGACAGCCACAGGAGAATGCCCAGAATTTTGGAGCTTGATGTGTTTCATATGGAAATCATCTGCCCTGATACCACCCTCTGATCAGGTGCCCTCCCCATGGGCACCAGCCAGGCACACAGTGGCCTTTGCTGGGAGTTTGATGCTCCAGAATGACGAGCAACCACTCCTACGCATACGTGTAGAGGCAAAAGCTCTGGTGCCAGAAGTGTGATCCCTGTGTTGTCAGGAGGCTCAGCCAGATGTGTACATAACAGCCCTACCACACAGACTGGCTGCACATACTGGTGACCTGTGGAGCGGAGATGGGCTGTGACGAGGAAGGAAGTGGAGAAGGAAGGGTGGGGAGGATTTCAGACTATAGACTCGAGGGAGGGAGTTCTTTCCCACATGTTTCACACTACAGACAGAAAATTCAGAATTCGAGGTCGAATTCCCAAAGAGGGACCAAAAATGCCAAAAAGGAACGATGAAAATTAAGGGGCAATTTAAATAAAACAAGGAATACAAGAATCGAGGTGAACAGCCAGATCAACATAAGTAAGAACACAGAGAGAACAGGCAAAGGTGTAGGGGAAGAAGCAAGGATAGGGAGAGAGGGGCACTGTGAAGGAAATGCAGCCCAGGGAGGAGGAAGGGGCAACAACAGCCCAGGGGCCCACGGGCACCATGCACGAACCCACAGAAGAATGTGTGCTCCCTGGAGAGGAGGGAGAAAATGTTTTCATATGATCCCGGCATAAGGCATTTATTTAGGATCGAGTCGGCTTCAGAAATTTATGATGTGATATTTTCCCATCAGCTTTGCAGATGAAGATGCTAGTTTAATATGCAATGATTCCACTTAGGCCATGACAAAATGGTTGTCTATAATTCATTTTCATCTTTAACACCGATAGTTTGACCAAAACTTCATGTCTAATATGATTAACATGCGATTTATAACATATTTGAAAAATCCATGGAGTAAACAATTTCATTATCGAAATTAACTCAGTGATGGTGCACAATCCATCATTTGTAATGTCCACTTATTGGCCTACACACTGAATTCGATGATTTTATTTGATCTGAATGCTGTAAATGTAACTGCGAAGGTCCACAATTAACTTCAAAACTACACTTACATTTTATTGAAAGTGATTGGTTACACACTTCCTGAAAAACTTTTGCCTCATAATTAATGGAGCAGGAACAAACACTGCACAGTAGTTAACTTTCACCAACATTTTCCACATGCAGGGATTTAACTTTTAAAGCTGTATTCTCAAGACAGTCACTAAAAATTTTGGCATTTCCCCATCTCGGAAAGTTTATTTTTGAAATGGAACAGAGAATCACGGCAGCAGTTCTGTTACTACATTAAAATTATTATCACAGGAATATTTGACACTACTAACAGTAGCACACTATATTTAAAAAAATACAAAAAAATTGGGAAGGAACTATCTGAATTTTCAGAACTCCCCGAGGTTAAATTTTACACTATATTCTGACTGTAATAGCGACGAGTTACAGGAGTAATAGATCAACCAATAGGACTACCTGCGTGCAAAAGTTCATAGGGTGAGGAATGAAAACCACATCGAGTCTTCAGTAAATCATGCAGTAGACTTCTGTTTATTTATACAATACTGGGGAAATACAATCCATATGCAAGGTGTACAAGAGACATATCAAACAGGACTAACAGGAAATGTGAAATGCATACAGAACAGGGTGGCACAAATTGTCACAAGGTTGACTCAAGGGAGAGAATCAAAAAGACACTGAAGAAAAGCAACTGGCAGACACTAAAACATGAACAATCCCAAGAGGGTCCACTAACAAAGTTTCTGTAAGTTACTTCAAACGATGGCTCCAGAAGTGTACTACAACCCTCTTCGTATTGCTGCCGTAGGAATTACAGGGAATGAGCATTGTTTTCGTACTACATATGTGGGTGGAATGGAGAAAAAACCCTAGTAACTGGTACAATGGGACATACCCTCTGCCGTGCACATCACAAAGCTTTGAAGACTACGGGTGTAGATACATATTTATATATTCCAAAAAGTTAAATGAATAGACACTAACACAAACTTGGAAACAAAAGTGAATAGTTTTTTTTCACTCTTTTTGGAAGAATGCAAATTAACAAGTTTGCAAATTTAAAAATATTACAAATGGTGATAATGCTGAAAAAGGCGACAAAGTGAGAAGAGTGGCAAACTTCCCTTTAATTCCAGTACACCACTGCAAGATGAAGTTCCTGAAGTACAGAATAAAGACTTAGGTGCAAACAGTTTACACACTTACTACTGTTATTGATGCTGTCAGTGTCAACAGAGTAGGCGCATGACACTGGCTTCGATGTCAACATCTCTGTGCTTTGTGATTTCTGCTGTTACGGACATTAGACCCAGGCACTTGTCTTAGACCACACCTAATGTATGTATAACTAAACATCAAAGGAGAGTGTGTATTTTTCAGCATTGTTATATAATACATCGTCTTGTATTATCTTTTGTGGATGGAGTCTTTCAGGTAAACACACAGTTTACACACAACTCATCAGATTTTTTAAAATTTTTACATTGGCTGGTAAAATTTTTTTCTCAGTTTCACTTTAAAATTGATGGACTATGAAAATGTGATCAGTGGAGTTCAAGAACAAATGGTATTAATGCTGAAAGGGAGCAATTCCCTCAAAATAAGTTTTTTATGAACCACATGCATAAAAAATTAAAAATTTATCCCACTGGTCATGGAATGATTGATGTCTATCCCTATCTCTCAGCACACACAAATTAGGCTGTGTGGTAACAGCTATGTGAGGGATGACAATTTTCCAAGCACTACACCTGCCAGCCACCTTTTCACTAGCCTCTGTCATTTCTGTCCAATAAGGATCCCTTATTACAAAGCAATATTCCAGTACAGAATCGACAAGTGCAGTGTAGGCAGTGTGTTTAATCAACCTGTTGATTCTTCTCAGTGTTCGGCCAGTGAAACACAGACTGCTTCACCTTCCCACAAAATTTCATGTGTAACAGTTCCAATTGTTAGTAATTGTAATCCCTAAGTACCTTTTCTGAACTTTTTCTTATTTCCATGCTGCACACCAACACATTGATTCGATAACAAGTTATCAGAATATATAGTTTGACTGTGATAACTTCATAACCTTCTTTGATCTCCGATGGAAGCACCACTCTACCCAAGGTGAGAAAATGAGTGCATGTGGGCACTAAAGAGACCTCTACTTTTCTCGTCACCCAATGGACTGCAATGACACCCTTATCAGAGAGGTGCATTTGGATTTCTGCCTCAGTCAGACCATCGAGCAACCAAGTGTAAATAACAACATGGGAGGATTTCAGTGTTCAATGGGCCTCGACACGAATAGGATAGCCATCGAGCGAAGCTGCAAGCAGTTCGTGTGCTTGAGTATCAGAAGTAGTTTCCAAAAGCAAAGTGCCACTGCATAAATGAGAGCAGCATTTCACAGCACCGCAACTGCATTAACACCTTTCTGAATAACAATCATATTTAACGTAGCGAAGGACTGACCATCTTCAGTACACGAATCCACAAGGAACCATAGTGCAGTTGAGAGGGTCTTTGAAACGTTAGCCAACTTCCATTTATGTTTCAAAGCCACTGACTGTGAAGATGATTGGCTCACTGTTAGAAAATCCCCTGCGATTTCCAGCATCTCCGATGGTGCACTCTTCCTACTGGGAGCCCCTTGAGAAGGGGTTCATACCTCAGGTCACACCTCCCAAACACTTCACAGAGGGACAAATCAGCAATTTGGGAAGGTAGCAGCTCAGGCAGTCACCCCTCCCCAGGCCTGGCCAGGCCCGTTTCAGGGTTACGTGCGAATCCTACCTGTCGATCTGGGGCTGTGAATTAGATGTTACCCCATCACCTGTTATGCATCAGACACATGGGCCAGCCTTCAGGAGCACACAGGGAAGAAGAAGAAGAAGAAGAAGAAGAAGAAGAAGAAGAAGAAGAAGAAGAAGAAGAAGATCCTCAAACACCAAAGCGGGGGCCGGATAGGTGGTGGTTAACAAAGAAAAACAAAAGAACAAAAAACAGTGCAGAGTATTCTTATTATGACTGCTGAAACTGCAGAATACATTTCCAAAACAGCCCATACATGTTACCCAAGAGACAGAAATAAGAAGTGCTAGAGGATAGACATGATGCATGCAAGGTAAAAGATGCTGCAACAGCTGGGACCCTGTGGCAGCCAAGCACGAACCCATCAACAAGCGGCCAGCCATCTGGGATGGATAAATGTAAAACGCAGTCAACAGCTCATGCGTCATTTGCTAAAATGGCTGATAACTCAGATGGAAAACATACATTAGAATTGAAGTGGTTAAAAGAAAGGGGATTCGGTTCTAAAATGGCAAACTGTCAATGGTTGATGACAATGAACACAATTTGGTGAGGGTTCTCCAATTAACAAAAAGTGATGGCTAAAAAAGGTGATAGCTAAAATGATCTCTCAGAAAGGGCCAAGAGGAGGTCAAGCCAAGCCACTGGGAGAGGTTGTTTTCCCTGGACCTTGTTGCCATAAAGGGAAGATGAGAGGTGGTGCCAAAGTGACACCACCTGCTGACAGACGGCAACATGGAGATCATCAGTTTGGAAGAACTAGTGGGCCAAGGTAGGCGTACTGCAGCCTCAGCAGCAGCATCTGCAGCCTCGTTCCCAGTCAGATGACGTGACTGAGGATCTACTAATTGTCAGAGTGGCTCCCTTGAGACTGAGGAACTGGAATCTTTCTTGGACCAGTTGCGCTAAAGGCTGAACTGTGTACAACACACACAGACTTGGAAGGGCACAGAGAGAATCTGAACAGATGACAATTGAAAAGCCTGTGTCGCCAGATGTACAGTGTGTCCCAATACAGTGCAAAGAGCTCTGGTGTAAACACTAAGCAGTGCTCTGGAAGTCAATACCAAAAATCTTCAGTGACAATTATGAAGGCACACCTGAACCACAGTCAGAGTGCCATTGTGTACACAAATGTACTCTCACAAAGTTCCCAGTGATTTTCAAGAAACTTACATCAATAGACAGAATTTGGATTAGGTTCTTTAGGAAGCCAATGAGGTCCAAGGTGAACATGGGCTGCCACACAAAGTGAAGGTGGTGAATGGTTCACACCAATGAGGAAAGTGGGGGGTAGCATGAAGTTAAGCTGCCAGAGCAATAGCTGAAAGTTAACTACAGGAGGTAACAGAAGAGAGACACTCCCCAAACTGGCAGTCAAAGGAGTCATTGAAGAAAGCATAGGAAGAGCAGCCGAGCATGGCAGACAAATGGCATGTGTATCTGCTGACTAGAAGATCATGCCAGTATGACAGCAGTAGTTTGGCAGCTTCTGCATAGGTACTTTCAACCAGGATAGTTTAAAACTTGCCAGCTACTAAACGGATTCCGTGATGGTGGATTATATTTTGATGGTGTAAGGTCACAAGTCTGAATGACCATGTCATTTGTGGTACGAGACATGGCAAGAATGGCACTGTAAGTGCCATATGGTAAATCACAGGGCTTTTGACCAGCCAACAACCTGAGAGCAACATGGTAAGGTACTTTTTCCTTCATGTGGATTTCCTGGACAGTCTGCCCATCAAGAGGCGCAGGACATTCTCGTGATGAGGTGTCATGGTCTCCATTACAATTGATACAGTGAGTAACACATTTTACAGTGTTTTTACAGGACATTAGAGTGTGTTTTTAATGTTGACACTAGTAGCAAAGCATCACATTTAAAATGTATGGTCAGACTGTAATAACTTCATAACCTGCTTTGATCTTTGATGGAAGCACAACTTGTTCAAAAGTGTATAGGAGTAAAGTGGCATTAACCATTTACATTACTTGATGCACTACAGTGATGACCTGATCAGAGAGGTATTATGGATTTCTCCCTCGGTCAGACAATCAAGCATCCAAGTGTAACTAACAACACAAGAAGAATTTTGTGTTTGATGGTCCTCAACATGAACAGTATAGCTATGGTGGGGAAAAGGTTTATGTAGTTGTTGGGCTTTAAAATAATTATTGGTTTCAAAAAACAAAATCTCATTACGTAGACAAAATCAAGATTTCACTGGGTCAGCAATTACATCAACACCTTTCTGAATAAGGAGTGGATTAACTGTAGCAAAAGAATGACCATATGTAGTACATGATATCATGAGATACCAAATTGCAACTCTGAGTGCCCGATTCTTCAGCCTCATACCATTTGTGTTTCGTTGAATGAGACTGAGATGAAGGTAAGTGGCCCATTGTGAAAGAATTGCCAATGACTGCCAGGGTCTCTGATGGCAAGCTCCTTCCAACCAAGTAGAACAAGCCTGTTTGGTTCTGTGCCTAATTTCCACTTTCATGGAAGTTGCAACTAATTAATCTCGTCATTCAGATCTATTTTGCAGCCAGTCTCCTTGTTTGACAAATTTTCTAATAAATTCTGACCATAGACTGGAAGGCAGTACAGGTAAATTGAGATAAGGGAGTATATGACTCAAATTTAGTCAGAAATGACTCAGTCTGTGCATCCAGTTTTAAAAACATTTTAAATGAGCTGTCAGCAAGAGGCAGCTAAGACTCTTAGGAATTTTGATAGTTACCTTAGGCTCTGATTTTACCTACTTGTGTTCCTACTTCCTTCACACATTATTAAACAGCCCTTAATATTTTCTGAGCCCAGACTCTCACCATTTTATTTTCCATTCACCAAACAGTGCAAAACATCTGTGGGAAAACGGATGTGATTGTAATATTGTTGAAATCAACAAGGCGGGACAGAATGGTTTTAAATAAACCATGTAAAGCTCTTACACGTTAGTACAACCCATCTAAGTCAGCAAGCACTATATGTAAGCCTCATATCCCAAAGTCTATAAATGCAGGACCCTCTGGATTACCCTAGACTTTGAGCTCTTTAACTCTCTTGGGAATGCCATTAGGGCCATCCACAGACACCTAACAACTCGTCTTTCCACTTTTACCTTAGACTAGCAGTCACCTGCCTCAAATCCAACATTCTTTTACTGCACTTCTTTTTCCCAAAAACACTGAAGTGAGGCAGCTGCTCTGAATCTGGCCCAACACTAATCCAAAAATGTACAAATAGATCAAACTCAGTCACTACCACGTCACAGGCGGCAACAGTATCCTACAGTTGTTTGGTTAAAAATGGCTCAGTCTGAACACAATACTGTAATTTACTTTTGGCTTAAAGCTGCATTTCAGAGCCAATGTTACTCTCTGGGAACACAATTGGTAAGAGATAAACAAGCTGCCAATGTTCCAAGAAGACAGGTGGTTCACAGCAGCTAGACACAAATGTATCTCTGCCTCTATCACAGCACCCTTTACACATAATGTAGCATCATTGGCCATTGGCCAAAGGTTTGTGCAGTAGGTGCTTGATGTGGTTGCCTCAGGGTAGGATCTACATAGTTACTAGGACACACCACAACTGTATGATACACTCCCTGCCTGCACAACAGCAGACAAATTAGAAATACTACTTTTCTTTACTAAAATTAGTAATTTCTCACTATCTGCAATTCTTTCTTTCGTTTCTTATAGGCCACTTCCATCCCATCCCCTCATTTAGATCTCCCCTTGACAGGGTCTAAAACAGGCAATAAAATTTTCCATATGTGTTTGTAATTGAAAGCGGTTTATGATGCCTAAGACAGCATAACTGAATCATAGCTAACACTTGGTTCAAGAATCATAAAAGAAGGTTGCCTACATGGAAGAAACCTGAAGATACTGACAGGTTTCAGATAGATTATATAATGGTAAGACAAATATTTAGGAACCAGGTTTTAAATTGTAAGACATTTCCAGGGGCAGATGTGGACTCTGACCACAATCTGTTGGTCATGAATGGTAGATTAAAATTGAAGAAACTGCAAAAAGGTGGGAATATAAGGAGATGGGACCTGGATAAACTGACTAAACCAGAGGTTGTACAGATTTTCAGGGAGAGCATAAGGGAACAATGGACAGGAATGGGGGAAAGAAATACAGTAGAAGAAGAATGGGTAGCTTTGAGGCATGAAGTAGTGAAGGCAGCAGAGAATCAAGTAGGTAAAAGACAAGGGCTAGTAGAAATCCTTGAGTAACAGAAGAAATATTGAATTTAATCGATGAAAGGAGAAAATATAAAAATGCAGTAAATGAAGCAGGCAAAAAGGAATACAAACGTCTCAAAAATGAGATCAACAGGAAGTGCAAAATGGTTAAGCAGGGATGGCTAGAAGGCAAATTTAAGCATGTAGAGTCTTATCTCAATAGAGGTAAGAGAGATACTGCCTACAGGAAAATTAAAGAGACCTTTGGAGAAAAGAGAACCACTTGTATGAATATCAAGAGCTCAGATGGAAACCCATTTCTGAGCAAAGAAGGGAAAGCAGAAAGGTGGAAGGAGTATATAGAGGGTCTATACAAGGGTGATGTACTTGAGTTCAATGTTATAGAAATGGAAGAGGATGTAGATGAAGATGAAATGCAAGATATGATACTGTGTGAAGAGTTTGACAGACCATTGAAAGACTTAAGTCGAAACAAAGACCCGGGAGTAGACAACATTCCATTAAAACTACTGACAGCCTTAGGAGAGCCAGTCCTGAAAAAACTCTACCATCTGGTGAGCAAAATGTATGGGACAGGCGAAATACCATCAGACCTCAAGAAGAATATAATAATTCCAATCCCAAAGAAAGCAGGTGTTGACAGATGTGAAAATTACCAAACAATCAGTTTAATAAGTCATGGTTGCAAAATACTAACACAATTTCTTTACAGAAGAATGAAAAAACTGGTAGAAGCTGACCTCAGGGAAGATCACTTTGGACTCTGTAGAAATATTGGAACATGTGAGGCAAAACTGACCCTACAACTTATCTTAGAAGCTACATTAAGAAAAGGCAAACCTATGTTTCTAGCACTTGTAGACTTGGAGAAAGTTTTTGACAATGTTGACTGGAATACTCTTTCAAATTTTGACGGTGGTAGGGGTAAAATACAGGGAGCAAAAGGCTATTTACAATTTGTACAGAAAGCAGATGGCAGTTATAAGAGTTGAGGGGCATGAAAGGGAAGCAGTGGTTGGGAAGGGAGTGAGACAGGATTGCAGCCTCTCCCCGATGTTATTCAATCTGTATATTGAGCAAGCAGTAAAGGAAACAAAAGAAAAATTCGGAGTAGGTATTAAAATCCAGGGAGAAGAAATAAAAACTTTGAGGTTCACCGATGACATTGTAATTCTGCCAGAGACAGTGAAGGACCTGTAAGAGCAGCTGAACGGAATGGACAGTGTCTTGAAGGGAGGATATAAGATGAACATCAACAAAAGCAAAACGAGGATAATGGAATGTAGTGGAATTAAATTGGGTGATGCTGAGGGAATTAGATTAGGTAATGAGTCACTTAAAGTACTTAAGTAGTTTTGCAATTTGGGGAGCAAAATAACTGATGATGGTCGAAGTAGAGAAGATATAAAATGTAGACTGGCAATGGCAAGGAAAGTGTTTCTGAAGAAGAGAAATTTGTTAACATCGAGTATAGATTTAAGTGTCAGGGAGTCGTTTCTGAAAGTATTTGTATGGAGTGTAGCCATGTATGGAAGTGAAACATGGATGATAAATAGTTTGGACAAGAAGAGAATAGAAGCCTTCGTAATGTGGTGCTACAGAATAATGCTGAAGATTAGATGGCTATATCACATAACTAATGAGGCGGTATTGAATAGAATTGGTTGCATTACGTACAAGGCAGATTAGTGTCATACAGTACCAATCTGCAGTGTATGATATGATGCAAATATGTTATTCAGTTAGCAAGAGCATGCCGCTATTCCGAGGCAGCATGACTATTACGAGCCAAAGCAGTTCTACATATACCCTGAAAATAATGTATGTTGTCGAAATAACTAAATACACAAGGTCCTATGTTTTAACACTCCCTTGTATTCAGTGTGTGTACGTCGCAAATTCTCGCAAGTGTACCATATACTGTCGGTCATTCACCGTCTTCCATAGAGCCCACAAAGCAAACATGGGTTATCGGAAACGTCCGACTCCACCCGTCTTGTTTGACCAATAACGTCACCAATATGGCGGAAACGACCATTCACAACTCCCATATCGCGACTCCTCGTTACGAAAACATGACAACAAACATAAAAATAGATCGAAAAACAATATTACTCCAAAAATATAGTGAAACTAACGGGACAAGCGGGGGAAATTGGGGGGAGACAAACTAAAAATAAACACACGCCACTAAACCAGACGACAAAAACGATAAAATAAAACGACAACAACCTTCCCGAAATCAACTAAAAACAATATCCACTGGAACACTTCCCTCGAGTTATATAGGTCAACAGAAACTACCGATACCACACTATAAATCTCAGAACTTTCGCCACCACCACACTTAATACTACCATAAAAAAAGAATCAAAATGGAATCGAACACTTCCCTTGACAAGGTATTCTTAAGACATCTCCACATATAGCCGTCCCTGGTCCGAGATCCTGGAACATTAGTAAGCCTCATTTCTTCACGACTTCTTCCACAAATCCGAATAGTTTAAGGAACTTTGTTAGAGAAAATGCAGTGTCCCCCATCATCACCAACAACCGAAAACTATTGACGTTGTCAGTCATATCCACATCTATCAAAGACATGAACAATGCAATTTACCAAAATTCACACACGACGAACAGAAAGAAACTACAATAACGTCGACATAACAAAACCAAAACCGTTAACTCACTGAAAAATATTCCGCTGAAAGCACAGGCACTATCGACACCACACACGTGCAATGATACCGCGCAAATGAACCCCATACGCCACGTAACACGCTACCCATAAACACACCACCAGAGATAACCACCGATCGCAACAACACGCTACCTATAAACACGCCACACAAGCAAACTAAACCAAATACATCACCTGCCACACAACACATAAACACACCACCAGAGAGCACCATAGATCACATCAAAACGACACCTACAAGCACGCCATTCTCACAAACTAAATTCCGCGCCTTCGTGACGTCACACACCACAAAAGCCGACGGGTGGAATCGGACGCTTCCGTTGACCCACTTCGTTAACGAAAGCAATCTTTCTAGTCGGCCTATCAATTCCAGAGGTCGTCTTATAGGTAGCGACTTACTGAACCGCCACGGAAACAAGAATAATTCGATTTCTGTAAGAGATATCGTAAGAAACGTATACAACACGTAACTGTTACGTCGTAGGGAGGTTTACCTTTCTCTGGAAGTCTAAACAGCAACCCGGCTGGATAAATTGGAAGTGAGGAACCCGGAATTGTGCAGATTAGAAGTTTCGAACCGCAATCGCTGGATACAACCCGCTAACTGAGGCGCCACGAACCCGTGGTTCGGGGATGTGACGTCACAAGAGCTGGCCAGCCAATACGGCCGCAGCTCGCAACTTTTCAAAGTGCTCTACACACGTACCAACTGGCCGAGCGGCAAACTGGATGCGTTTGGCGTTTAGACGGACCGAGCGATGAATTTCCTCGTCGGGATGTCGTGCGGGTAGGAGTAACCGACGCACGCCCGCCTCCTCCTCCTCCTCCTACCACCCATTCTCTGGTGAAGTGCAAAACATCCCCACCAACACCTGAGGTTTTGTGGACCTCCTACCACGCCGTGCGTCAGCGCCGGCACGGAGACCTGCCTCTGAACTAACAGAGCGCTCCATTGATTCGGGCTGAAACACGCCTCCTCTCTCTAGGACAGGTGCAGGACCCACCCGGGGCAGGCGATGAGTCGCACGGAGGTGAAGGTGTGGATGTTTTACCAAATAGGCGCGCCTCCACTGACGGAACAGTTTCTGTCAACCTGCAGATTATGGGGCCCCTCACCATACAAGATATTTCTAGTCAGCATTTGGTGTGGGAAAGTCTTCGACACCTAGTATATATGTTAACAGCTCATGTCTAAAACTACATTTGAAAACATTTCTTACATCTTTTCCATAATTTCTTGTAAGACAAAGGAAACGTTAACATTATTTTCATAAGCCATTTTTGCACCAAGCTGAAGAAAGATACTGATTGAATTCTATATATTTTAAGAAAAGTGAGTTGGTTATATTTAGAGCCGGTCTGGACAAATGGCGCTGAGGGGCGAGCGGTGGGGAACAGGAAATGAAAAGCGAGTCAGCAGCCGGACGCCGCTAGAGAGACCAACTCGCCTTGTCACAACACCGACTGTACTAAATTAGATTTACGTTCTGAATTAGGAACACCGCTGCGTTTATGCACTTGTTAAAAGAAATAGTGGAGAAGTCACATCATTCAGTGCTAAATGGGAATTGCTCTTTGAACGCCATGCAAATTGCTTATACACCATCGCACTATCATGAGCTGTGAAAAACGTTCATTGGAACGTCGTTACACCACCAGGCACAAAGACGACTTCATTAGGCAAAGAAGAGTTAAAAGAAAAATAGGGGAGTGACAATATCTTTTATGGTCGACGTCACCAGTTATTTGATTTCATCAAGTCTCGTAATCCAAGGGGAGAATGATTTACATATATGGCCGACTATATTGATGCTATAAAACAAAAGTTAATCCTGTGGAAAAATCAGCTTCTAGTTCATGACATAGAACATTTCTCAAAGCTCAAGGCAGTCATTTCTCGACCAGACATGATTACCTTCGTTTCAGTAATTGAAAAATTTCGTCACCAGTTCTCAAAGAAATGTCAAGACTTTGCACGTCGAAGACTGATTTCGATTTATTTGTTAGTCCGTTCATGGTTGTGACTGCTAATGTACCTCCTCATTACCTCCCACTTGAGCTGATATGACCTCTAATATAGTCCACTACAGGAATTTACAAGAATCTTATACAATATTACCCCAAGAGCCATATCCTCGACTGCACAGACAATTCGGTAAAGTTAGTTCAACGTTTCGATCAACGCAAGTGTGCGAACGGTATTTATTCTGTTGTAAAATTGAGGAAATCCCCTCAACGTTCGGGTTTAGCAGATTTTAATCTCTGCGACCCCACGTGTTTGTATCACGAACCGTATAGTTCCATCTATATCACATACTAGCTTAGCACCCGATACTTTTCACGCGTAGTCTGTATCGTCTGCACAGATTTTTTGTTAGTGTTTCTTTAATCAAATTTTTATATTTTTCACAAATTGCAACACCTTCTAAATGTTTCACGGTAATGGAGGCCATATATCCATGATCTTTTCCGAACGTAATTCTGAACAAAAAGCAATTCCAGGAGCTGTAGTTCAAGGATTCTGTTAATCTTGCCGTTTGCATTCTGGTGATCATATTTCCATTGAAACACATAATTCTTTATAGCTAACCTAGGAGTGAAATACTCGTACCCATTTCGTAGGCTAAGCTTTACAATTTTTTTAATGTAACGAAATATTTTCCTAACAATTTTACGCCCTAAAGGATTGAATTTCTGTAAGGAGTAAACAAATTTTTTTAAAATTTCTAACAGAGAATTCAAATACTAATTTCCAAAGATTTAGCTTTGAAAACGTTTCCATAATGAAATAATTTTATAAAGCCTTTTATCCCCTCTTTCACTCCCTTAAGGCACGGAATTTCCAAAAAAAAAGTGAAACTCTTTTTTAATTAACATCCAATTTCATAGATTTTACTTTAAAATAGGTTAGTTGTTCTGTAATAATGAATATTGTGCAACCTACGACTGTTTTTAAATAGTGATAATGAATTATTTCCAGAAAACGTTCACTATTTTCCCCAGTTAGTGGTTGAATTTCCAAAATTGCTGAAACGTGTATTTTTTTACTTCTAATCGAGAAACCAAATACTAATTTTAGTAGTTCTAGCTTCAGAACTGCCTTAATTGCGACATATTTTGAGAAAGCCTTTCGTCCCCTATTTCACCCTCTTTTTTGTCTTCAATTTCAAATGATCCCTACATAAACGATATCTACAGTATAACATTCACACCCTCTCCAAATTTCAAGTTTCTATCCATAGCGGTTTCGGCTGGGCGATGATGAGTCAGTGAATCAGTCTGGCCCTGAACCTTCCTGGCAGATTAAAACTGTGTGCCGGACCGAGATTCGATCTCGGCATCTTTGCTTTCGCGCGCAAGTGCTCTACCAACTGAGCTATCCAAGCACGACACACGATCCGTCCCGACAGCCTTAATTCCGCCAATACCTCGTCTCCTTCATTCCGAACTTCACAAAACCTCTCCTGCGAACCTTGCAGAACTTGTGGAGCACTTGCCCGCGAAAGGCAAAGGTAACGAGTTCGAGTCTCGGTCCGGCACACAGTTTTAATCTCCCAGGATGTTTCATAGCAGCACACACTCCGCTGCAGAGTGAAAATCTCAGCCTGGCCCTATTTCACCCCCTTAGGGATTGGTTTTCCAAAAACAGTTTTTTCTTTCATTTCCAAACAAGACGCCACATACCAATTTTCATAGGTTTAGCTTCAAAAATGCTTTCACAATGAAATATTTGCATAAAACACTTCACCGCCTATTTCACCCAACCTGTCTCCCTTGAAGAACGAGTGGTGAAGTGGAAGAGTCTGCATGAGTGGTAAAAGGCAGTTACTTAGTTGTGTTCATACTTACACGCGCGGCGTAAAAGTGCAAACGATGCTTTTAGTGCTCCGTTTTACCCAATTCGTGGTTGTTTTAAAATTATCAGTAACCCCTCCCAATCCCCCCTCCAAAAAAAAAACCAACTCCAGATTCGCCACAGGATCGAACTCCCTTATGTATAAGAGCTTGAAACGTCTGAATACTTTACGAATCAATTAATATGTTAAGCCAGTTTTTCACCCTTCTCAATGTATATGACGTCATACGTCATATCACTTGAACTATGCGTCGTACAACGATATGCTGTTGCAGGTCCGTGTAGTGGTATATATGTGGATACTGCCTGCAAAATATGTTGCGAATTGAGTCAGTAGTAAATAAATAATGAATTAAAATGTCATAACTGATCATGGCTACAAAATACTAACAGGAATTTTTACATAAGAATGAAAATCCTGGTAGAAGACCACCTCGGGAAAGATCAGTTTCGATTTCGAAGAAATGTAGGTACACATGAGGCAATACTGACCCTATGACGTATTTTAGAATATAATTCAAGGAAAGACAAACCTACATTTATAGCAACTATATACTTAGGGAAAGCTTTTGACAATGTCGACTGGAATATTCTCTTCGAAATTCTGAAAGCAGCAGGGATAAATTACAGTCAGTGGAGGGCTATTTACAACTTGTATAGAAACCAGACTGCAGTTTTCACAGTTGAGGGGCATGAAAGGGAAGAGTGGTAGAGAAGGGAGTGAGACAAGATTGTAGCCTTTTGTATGTTCATCCTTTTAGCAGGAGGTCTCTGGGACGACGGCCGTTTACTATCGTGAAAAAAAAACACCTACAGCCGTCCTTATGATTTTAATTTATTTTGTACCGCATCAAAGACAGTCTGAAGATGACGCAATGAAGCGTTGAAACTGGTAGGGACAAAATAAAATCATAAGGACAGTTGTAGATGTTTTTATTTTTTGTCACGAAGATTGTAGCCTGTCCCCTATGTTACTAAATCTGTACATTGAGCAAGCAGTGAATGAAACCAAAGAAAAATTTGGAGAAGGTGTTAAAGTCCAGGGAGACGAAATAAAAACTTCTAGGTTTTCCGATGACATTGTAATTCTGTCAGAGACAGAAAAGGATTGGAAGATCAGTTGAACCGAATGGATAGTATCTTGAAAGGAAGATATAAGATGAACATTAACGAAAACCAAAAAGAAGGATAATGGAATGTAGATGAAAGGAAAATGGAAATGCCGTGTGAGTAGGGCCTCCCGTCGGGTAGACCGATCGCCTGGTGGAAGTCTTTCGAGGTGACGCCAACTCAGCGACTTACGTGTCGATGGGGATGAAATGATGATGATAAGGGCAACACAACACCCACTCCATGAGCGGAGAAAAATCTCCGGCCCAGCCGGGAATCGAACCCGGGCCGTTAGGGCTGAGCTACCGTGCCAGCTACCACTCAGCTACCACGGGCGGACATTTAGAGGAATTAAATGAGGTGATACTGATGGAATTAGATTAGGAAAACGAGACTGAAAGTAGTGGATCAGTTTTGTTATCTAGACAGCAAAATAACTGATTATGGTCGAAGTAGAGAAGATATAAAATGTATACTGGCAATGGCAAAAAAGCATTAGTGAAGCAGAGAAATTTGCTAACATCGAATATAGACGTAAGTGTTAGGAAGTGTTTCCTGAAGTTATTTGTCTGGAGTGTAACAAAGTATGGATGTGAAACATGGATTATAAACAGTTTAAACAAGAAGAGAATAAAAGCTTTTGAAATGTGGTGCTACGGAAGGATGCTGAAGAGTAGATGGGTAGATCACGTAGCTAAAGGGGAGGTACTGAACAGAATTGGGGAGAAAAGAAATTTGTGGCATAATTTGATTAAAAGAAGGGATCCATTGATAAGACACTTTCTGGGACATCAAAGGATCACCAATTTAGTACTGGAAGCGAACAGTGGAGGGTGGAAATCGTAGAGGGAGACCAACAGATGAATAAACTAAGGAGATTCAGAAAGATGTAGGTTGCAATAGTTATTCGGAGATGAAGAAGCTCGCATAGGGGAGAGTAGCATGGACAGCTGCACCAAACCTGTCTTCGGACAGAAGACTGCAACAACAAAAAACCGGATCCTAAAACTTTAATACATGAGAAACTTTTTTTCCTACTTTATGAAGAGCCATACTGAGAATAAGTTTCACGTCCGTTTGAAATTATAAGTTTGTTAGAAGTCTCAAAGTGCTTTCATTGTCAAATACAAGATGAGTATAGTTTGGGTAATTTCGGCGGCTCAAAACGTATACACATTTTCCAACTCTTGTTCTTGAGAAATTATGCTGAACCTTTAACGTAAGATTATACCCACAGTACATGAGGACAGCATTTTGAATTTTAGAAGTCGGTTAATAATTACTTAAAATACCGAAAAAGCATGTCTGTTAAATAACCTGTAATTTTAAATAACCGAGTGTCCTGGGGACTATTTTCGGCTTTTACTGATGACTTAATCCGGAAATTCTTGATAAGCGGTCAATAGCCCTTTAGTGTCTGATTGTGACACTGATTTAAGTTCATGTATAGAAGCAAAGGGGAACAGAGCAACCCCGAGGATAAGCAACTTAGTACTGAGTTGACATTACCAGAACCATCTTACCTCAATTGGTGTAATAGCAGCCGCTCCGTGTCGAACTTTTATGTCGTGTTGGAGCATCAAGGCAAATCCACAGTACCACGGCGGAAGGAGCAGCATACGGAAAACAAAGCCACGGTTTTAACACAGACTCCCCTATCGTCTAGTGAAGTGTATCGTAAAGCCGTAATATTATCATTCCATCCACTATGCCATCGAATTGACGGCCAATGTCCAGGCTAATAAGATTTTATGTCAGACGTATCTCCAAGGATACTTTAATAACGTAGTCCCAAATTCGAAATTCTGCTTTCATAACATTCCATTGAATGCATGGTGGTATAAAGGCACATTTGCATGCCGTGCGTGAGTTTTCTCGGAAACGCGAAATCTTAATTAAATAATTAATCTCTGACAAATAAATAAAGCCTATGGCACAGAACTACAGCGCTTTGCCGCTGATAAAACAAAATACAATTATGACACTCTTATGTGTCATTAAGAAGGAGGAGCTCTTGTAGAATAGCTAAGGCTGAAAGCACGTATATTTTATTAACTGGCACACCGCCATTTTTGATGTTATATAAGAACACTGCGAGTTGCAATCTTACTAGGCACTCGATTCTGTGAAGAATTTATATTTATGAAAGTAAGTTGAATTATTTAACTGATGGCTTATTCGTTGAATATATCTGATTTAACTAACTGTGTAAACTTTTTTTATGTTTAGTAGACAGTCACCTCTGTACGACGTATTGACATGGCTGGCAAATTATTCTAATATTGAGATTTAGATTTTGAGTCCGCACCTACCACAGCAGTCTTTGGAAATGATTTAAATACGAAGTCCGATTATTTGAGTCTTATTTCACGGTCAACTACGAATAACATTGCACTTACGAAAAAGCCATTGTCAAGCGTCTGATACGAAATAACTAAACGTCCACGTTCCAGATAAGCAAATATTAATTACAACAAATCACTATAATACTTAATTAATAATTAATATTTTATTTTATTTATTTATTTATATCATATTGGCGACTGCGTGTCGGACTTGTTATTTTGTCATTTGTTACATTGTTCTCTTTGTTTCATGTGAAAAATCAACTTTCTGGACCTGGACTTGAATATATGAGAAATAACAAAAATCTGAAGATATTTTCCAATTCTAAAATTTTGCGGGAAGACGCAATGAAGCTTCCAGCAAAATAAGGTAAGACGCAGCATCTGTGCATTGGCAGGCTTGACCAGACGCATAATTCAGTGTATTAGCTCTTCAGTAGATTCTGTAGTATTTCTTTCGCGCGTAGCAGTTGTCAGTGATAAATTTCATTCTCAGTGCTTTTCCTTAAACAATAACTTCTGCAACAGTACCTATACACGAGTGTACAATATGGCCGACTTCTGTACGATACGTTGTAACACGGCCAGCAGCCATTAACAATAATCCCATATTCAGTTTACATTTTTAAATTAACAAACAGCCATTGTTGCTACGAGCGATTCATGTTCAACTGCATTTTATTTTAAAACCAGTGTCAAACTGAATTTTCTCGAACCATATCTTACGTGTGGGATGGTCATAACTAGAAAACGATACGCAAAGATGGAACAGCAAAGACATACTATTCAGACGCAATCCGACTCGGACGAGAGACAAATGTTTGAAAATGACTTTACGACAGCAACCGGTAGTGACGATTCATCAAATATTGACGCAAGTGTTAACGGAAATTTTTACAATAGGCCGTCCACCACAAAAATTTCAAAGTCTCAGTCGGAGTCAATGTTAATACATGACGCCACGTCTAATGACGCGGCGGGGGCAGATACCTTGCAAACAGCAAACATTGCCAACATGTTACAAATGCTAATGAAACAAAACGCAGAAAATATGGCAACCTTAAAGACACAAAATGAACAGTTAAAGACACAAAATGACGAAATTAAATCTGATCTCATAGCAATCAAGACAGGTAATGACACTTTATGTAAACGTGTGGAACTTATAGACGCCACACTGACCAAACAGATGACTGAACTCAGTACGAAATTTTCCAAGCTTAATACGATACAAGAAAAGACTACAAATGACGTAGCACTTTTACAGACACAAGTAAAAAACCTTAATGTCACGTGTGAAGCTCTTACTGAACAAATTCAAACATATCCTTCAGTACACGACAACCTTGAAAAACGAATTACTGACGTGCAGAATAAATTTGACGATGTTGAACAACACCTGACTGACATCTTACAACCTGGTGCCACAGCTCATTTTCAAAATATTAATAAAGAATTTCATGATTGGGTAGAGAACAAAGACTAACATTTTGATAGATGCATACGTGAAAATTTACTAACAATTGTGCACGACTCCGTAGCGGAATACATCACTAATAACATACAGCTGATTAGTGACGCAGTACAATCTGTCACTGCACCCATGAGACAATTCACCGATCAACCACAGTCTGAATGTAACGAAAATATCAGTCAAAATGTACAGTTCAGAAACCAATATACACTCCTGGAAATGGAAAAAAGAACACATTGACACCGGTGTGTCAGACCCACCATATTTGCTCCGGACACTGCGAGAGGGCTGTACAAGCAATGATCACACGCACGGTACAGCGGACACACCAGGAACCGCGGTGTTGGTCGTCGAATGGCGCTAGCTGCGCAGCATTTGTGCACTGCCGCCGTCAGTGTCAGCCAGTTTGCCGTGGCATACGGAGCTCCATCGCAGTCTTTAACACTGGTAGCATGCCGCGACAGCGTGGACATGAACCGTATGTGCAGTTGACGGACTTTGAGCGAGGGCGTATAGTGGGCATGCGGGAGGCCGGGTGGACGTACCGCCGAATTGCTCAACACGTGGGGCGTGAGGTCTCCACAGTACATCGATGTTGTCGCTAGTGGTCGGCGGAAGGTGCACGTGCCCGTCGACCTGGGACCGGACCGCAGCGACGCACGGATGCACGCCAAGACCGTAGGATCCTACGCAGTGCCGTAGGGGACCGCACCGCCACTTCCCAGCAAATTAGGGACACTGTTGCTCCTGGGGTATCGGCGAGGACCATTCGCAACCGTCTTCAGGAAGCTGGGCTACGGTCCCGCACACCGTTAGGCCGTCTTCCGCTCACGCCCCAACATCGTGCAGCCCGCCTCCAGTGGTGTCGCGACAGGCGTGAATGGAGGGACGAATGGAGACGTGTCGTCTTCAGCGATGAGAGTCGCTTCTGCCTGGGTGCCAATGATGGTCGTATGCGTGTTTGGCGCCGTGCAGGTGAGCGCCACAATCAGGACTGCATACGACCGAGGCACGCAGGGCCAACACCCGGCATCATGGTGTGGGGAGCGGTCTCCTACACTGGCCGTACACCACTGGTGATCGTCGAGGGGACACTGAATAGTGCACGGTACATCCAAACCGTCATCGGACCCATCGTTCTACCATTCCTAGACCGGCAAGGGAACTTGCTGTTCCAACAGGACAATGCACGTCCGCATGTATCCCGTGCCACCCAACGTGCTCTAGAAGGTGTAAGTCAACTACCCTGGTCAGCAAGATCTCCGGATCTGTCCCCCATTGAGCATGTTTGGGACTGGATGAAGCGTCGTCTCACGCGGTCTGCACGTCCAGCACGAACGCTGGTCCAACTGAGGCGCCAGGTGGAAATGGCATGGCAAGCCGTTCCACAGGACTACATCCAGCATCTCTACGATCGTCTCCATGGGAGAATAGCAGCCTGCATTGCTACGAAAGGTGGATATACACTGTACTAGTGCCGACATTGTGCACGCTCTGTTGCCTGTGTCTATGTGCCTGTGGTTCTGTCAGTGTGATCATGTGATGTATCTGACCCCAGGAATGTGTCAATAAAGTTTCCCCTTCCTGGGACAATGAATTCACGGTGTTCTTATTTCAATTTCCAGGAGTGTACATACGAGTATGACGCACACATACCGCACACGACAAACATACAAGAACAAAACACACCACGACAACAACACATACCATGAAGTGCAAACACAAACACAAGCTATTATCATGGTAAACCACAGCAACATTATCGTAATTACTCGCCATCTGAACATTACAGTAATTTCAGTGGAACAAATCCATATCATAATGCAAAGGAAGAAGGAAGCTTAATAAAACACAGGCAATTTCAGACTTTTATCCCAGAAAAACGAACCATTCATCCGGTGATTTTTCTTAAATCTTTTAGTAACGCATTTCCACGCACTTGGAGTGACCGGAAAAAGATTTCATATATTGTCGGTTACATCCAAGGCGATGCAGCTGTCTGGGCATACAGTCAAGCTGACGTATGTACCACGTACAGTGACTTTGAGCGTGCCTTTCTGAACAAATTCTGGTCGCAATCCGTCCAGGAGCGAGTCAGAAGGCAAATTTTAGAACCTGAAACTTTCAACAGTAAAAATGGCAACTTACGCAGATATTTTGAAAAATACTTGAACATGGGACATTTTTTGGACGAACCAGTCGCAACACGTGATATACTCCATGCGTTGAAGGCCAAATTGCCTTTCAACATTAAAGAAAAACTCTTACATATTCCGGATGACGATCCAGATTATTTTTTAACAGCTTTAGATTCGATTGACATGTTACTAGAAGATCAGCGTTTCGCGGCAAAACATGCAGGCTTGCCAACTCAATTCTGGCGTGCCGACAGTTGGATACGCGGTACAGCAAAAACAGCAAACTCACATGCCGTCTCAATACGGAAATCAAAATCAACACGCGTATTCCAATACAAACAACAGTTGCAACAGTAATAACACTTCATGCGGTAATCCATACAAAAGGCACCCGCGCTAACAACAACAACGGATACAAATGTAACAACAAAAACACGAACAGAAATAGAAATAATAATAACTACGAGCCAAGACAGCATCAAGGCTGGACTCGTAGCGATCAATATTTTCATTCAAACGCTGCTATACCACAGCAGCCACCAGGACAAAATTGGAGCGTACCTTACGACCGACAGGTAAGTCATAATGCGCAACTGCAACAACAACCGCAAAAGTTTGGAGATCACAACAGGCAATATCCGAATGTGAATATAATAGAAGTGACACCTGATACACAACCGACAGGTAAGTCATAATGCACAACTGCAACAACAACCGCAAAAGTTTGGAGATCACAACAGGCAATATCCGAATGTGAATATAATAGAAGTGACACCTGATACACAACCTCAATCTGTGTCAGTACCTAATACAAATGCTAATCCAACAAACTAGAAACAGTCCCTTCTATGCCCCGGGTCGTGGCTGAAGAATTCTTGGGGGGCGACTTCAATGTTAATCAGTTATTTGACACCACCATTGAACAACAAAATATTGACATGCCTAATAATTCTAAACAAAAACTACCTGTTTTATTTATAAGATACAACCACAATGAGAATATATCACATGAACTTTTGCAAGACAGTACACAATGTCGTTCAAACACAAATGAAATTGCTTTAGCATCTACTACTGGTGTAGTAGGTGGGGTTCCAACTACTATTATCTTAGATACAGGTGCAGCTGTGAGCGTTTTGTCTTTTAATTTCTGTAAAAAGATGTGTGAATTGGAGCCTGTGCCTGAGTTTCCTGCCCAAAACTGTAAAATAACTACTGCTCTAGGTAATAAGTCATGTAGGGTTAAGAAGCAAGTTTTTGCAAACATTAAAATAGGTAATGGAACCGTAGAATGGCCATTCCTGGTTGTACAAAACCTTGTGACAAATTGCATATTAGGATTAGATACCATGAGCGAGAAGGACTGCATTATAGACTTCTCCAAAGGAAAATGTATTTTAAATGATAAAGGCAGTGTAATTATTATTGATTTGGACAGGGGAACTCTAAAGCATGACAAACACTGTACAGGGTACAAGGTTCAGTTAGTACTTGACAATGACATTCAAAACATGCAAACACACTCATCTGACACAGAGCTAATGGACTTGAAAACATTGCTTGATATAAGATAAATGAAGCTACAGCTCTCAGTGTACATGAACGTATAAAACTACAGAAAGTGTTATCCAAATATTTACAAGTTTTTACCAAACGATTAGGTGTTATCAACACGTATGTCTACAAGATTGAAGTTAAGCCTCACAAGATCTTCTACCACAAGACATATAACGTACCGTTATCTCAACGACCTGCTGTGTGGCAAGAACTAAAACAAATGTTAGACTGGAAAATCATAGAATCATTACCTAAGTTGTCAGACAAAGAAATCACACCTGAACAGAAAATAAGAGAAGTATTGACTACACTGACACATTATGCACAGATGCGAAACAAACATCACACAAACATAATAAAAAGAAAACAAAAGTTCAAGGCAGGAATGCTTGTACTACTTCGTACTCATCATAAATCTGTAGCACTCAAACGACGCAATGATAAGTGGCGTCTGCTATATGAAGGACCTTATATTATTGTTAACATACCGCATCCTGGTGCGTATCTGTTACAACATCCTAGAACTAACAAAATAATTGGGTTATACGCACACCGAGATCTTAGAGCATTTCATGCTAATTAATGTCAAAGTCATATCCATGAAAACATTGCTAAGCAACTCGCAAAGCTCTGTTTGCTACAACATAGATAATAAGTAGTATAGAAATTTTCATTTCAGCTGTACCAGTGACGCAGTTGAAGACAGAAGAACTTTTCTTTCAACGCCGCGGCACTACCAAGAAGACTGAATATTAAGGTAAAATTTATGATTACGTAGCAGTGAATGATATATTAATTCTTCACGGAACATTTGTGACTGTAGGTACCACTGACTTGGTATGACACCTGACGAACCGACAGACGTCATCTGTGAAGGGACCTTTTACTTCGAGAAATAGATTAGACGCACATATCTCAGCAAGAAAAGCATCTACCAGTAGCCAAGGCCACACAGACACTATACACACACACACAAAACGCGAGGAATCTAACAGTTTTCCGTCTCTTATTATTTTGAATATTTATTGAGTAGTGAAAACGCCTGGTCTTGCCTACTGATTTAATGAATGTTGCGTCTAACCTATCTTAATTCAGATGACATCACAACAACATCGATAAAAACCCAGTAAAACCGGAAAAGCGAATGTAAATATCTGCAATTCATGTAGTCAAATGTGACAAAATGTAATAATTTATAGCTATGTAATGATGATGTAAACATATTTATGTGTAACTCTATTATGTTTATGCTAAGAAAATATGTGACGTGTATATGTATAATTACTTACGTTTTTTGAAAAATGATGTATAATGTAACTGTTACTATGTGAAAATTTGAACGATAACGAGTGCCAAAATGTGAAAAACTTAAAAAAAAAATTGCATAGTGAACCACTTTTCACGGACATTAACGTACATTACTAAGTCTGCAACTTCGCAGAAACCTATGTGAAAGAAACTGTTAATGATATTCATCATGCATCGTACCTTTGCAAACACGATGAACGATTTCTTTGATAAGTAACTACGAACATTTAGGTGAGCTATATTTAACAAAAAACTGAAAATGTGAAGTGCGTAATTGGTGCATCGTCTAGTGACATTACTACAGTATCTAACTTCAAGATGTTAACTGGATTAAATGGTCACAACGCGCCTGTCCAGAAAACAACACGACGAGTGGAAGAATTTTGGTTGGAACTTCAGGGAATGGAATGTTCTCGAAATGTGACGGACACACTTACCTGGACTATCCAAGGATCGACGCCAGCTATGTGCCGTCCGAGGTTCTGCAACCAAGCTTCCACGGAATATTGAAAACGAACTGCATATGGACCAATTACTCGACGGGCCACGGCCGATCTGTAATAAACAATGCTTTTTGTCACAACGAACTGCATCACAACGACCATAATGGAAATAGGAAATGGACATGCTTATGTACCAATTACGTTGTTATACAGCGATGTTACTGTGATCAAAAATCTTTACCACGACGACACTAACCTGTGAAACATTACTGTGCAGCAGATGAATATAAACTGTAATAACGACACGATGTGTATAGGTCAACGCACCTGAAATAAAAAGACATTTTTCTTTGATGCATTTAAATGCAATACTATGTAACTAAGAATATTCAACAATCTAAAGTTATATTGTACAGGGTGGCGCAGATGGATCGGGTGGTTTTAAAATACTTGTCAAACTGTCAATTGTAAAGGTATTGGATTGAAATAAAGTGCAAAACGTGTAGTTACAATGGAAGTTTATTAACAAAAAAATAGTAATGTTAGTTTTTAAAAATTACATCCATCAAATGCCCTCCTTCTCGAGCGACGCATTCTTGGAGTCGGTCCTTAACGTTCCGCATTGCCCGCTCAAGCACATCACCAGGAATTGATGTGATTTCGGTGTGAATTGCTGCCTTCAACTCCTGAATGGTCCGGGGTTTGTTCATGTAGACCCTTGCTTTTAAATAGCCCCATAAGAAAAAGTCACATACCGTGAGGTCCGGTGAGCGAGGGGGCCAATGGACATCTCCATTACGGGAAATCAAACGGCCAGGGAACAGAGCGCGTACAGCTTGCATTGATATCCTAGCGGTATGTGCAGTTGCCCCGTCTTGTTGGAACCACATATTGCCCATGTCGTAATTGTTCTCTTCAAGTTGTGAGAGAAGAAAATCTTCAATCATGTTCACATAACGCTGCGAATTAACAGTAACCGCCTGCTCCCTTTCATTTTCAAAAAAGTAAGGACCAATTATCCCTACCTTAGAAACCCCACACCAAACCGTCACTTTGTCACTATGGAGAGGCCGTTGGTGTAGATCTCTTGGGTTAGTGTCGGCCCAGTAACGGCAATTTTGCTTGTTTACGTATCCGTTAATGTGAAAGTGAGCCTCGTCAGACATCATGATAATCAGGTTTACATCTTCCAATAACTCCAACATCTGTTGGCTAAACTGAAGCCTTTGAAGATGGTCTGTTGGGAGAATCTTCTGTACCAACAGGATTTTATAGGGGTGGAATTTCAGTTCTTCGTTAAGAATCCTTTGAAGGCTCCGACGTGACATTCCAAGAGCTTGAGCACGACGTCTCGTTGATCGACGTGGGCTCGCAGTGACATCGCGTCTCACACGCTCCACGTTCTCAGGCGTTGTTATTGTTGGCGGTCTAGGCGTCCATTTTGGAGCACATGAACCAGTAGTGCGGAAATTATGCACCCAACTCAATATCGTATCTCGCTTAGGAACACTACCGCGAGGTGGTATGTTGAAACGCCGGCTAAAGGCACGCGTCACAGCAACAATTGACTCGTTATTGCGTATGAACTCTTCCACTGCGAAAACACGATGCTCAACGGACCACGTAGCCATCGCGACTGACTGCCAGCCTGCAACTGAAACTTCCCGTTCCCCCCCACCACAGGACGAAGTCGCCGAACACCTGGCTCCCCCCCTCCAGACGTACAGTCCACTTCAAAACCACCCGATCCATCTGCGCCACCCTGTATTATAAGAAATATCGTAATTTTAAAATTAGGTTACCTCTCATAGAATGTACTCTTCATATGAAATCTTGGTGGAATATTTTCTTTGTGCAACGATTAAGAAACGCGCGCGCACACGAACAATATGAACTGCAATACTGTGCCGCGTGATCTAAATTTACGATATAACGGCAGTGCAGGAGTCACATAGACGCTTCTGCGCATGCGCGCATTCTATTTTGCCAACATAAGAACTTTTACGGCGCACGCACGTCATTCAAATTTTGTATATAATAAACTTTATAATGTGTGTCATATAGATAGTTGTAGATAACTTAGATTTTCTTGTGCCTTTAGGTGAATCGCTCGCCTGCAGATGTGTCCCGTCGCCTCGCAATTCAGGAGGCAATATAAAGGCACATTTGCATGCCGTGCGTGAGTTTCCTCGGAAACGCGAAATCTTCATTAAATAATTAATCTCTGACAAATAAATAAAGCCTATGGCACAGAACCGCAGCGCTATGCCGCTGATCAAACAAAATACAATTAGGACACTCTTATGTTTGATTAAGAAGTAGGTCTTGTACAATAACTGGTGCGGGAAGCACGTACATTTTATTAACTGGCACACCGCCATATTTGATGTTATATAAGAACACTGCGAGGTGCAATCTCACTAGGCTCTCGACTCTGTAAAGATTCTATATTTATGAAAGTAAGTTGAATTATTTAACTGTAGGCTTATTCGTTGAATATATCTGATGTAACTAACTGTGTAACCTTTTTTATGTTTAGTAGACAGTCACCTCTGTACGACGTATTGATATGGCTGGCAAATTATTCTAATATTGAGATTTTGAGTCCGCACCTACCGCAACAGTCTTTGGAAACGATTTAAATACGTAGTCCGATTATTTGAGTCTTATTTCACGGTCAACTACGAATAACATTGCATTTACGAAAATGCCATTGTCAAGCGTCTGATACCAAATAATTAAACGTCCACTTTCCAGATAAGCAAATATTAATTACAACCAATCACTATCATACATATACAATAATTAATACTATATTTTATTTTTTTTATTTATTGATTTTATAACCCCATAGTTTGGGACTTGGAAAGTGTTATTTAAAACACCTATGCCTAAGTTGAGGAATTCTACACATTTCGTTCGATGCTGAGGTGGTATTCCAGTACAGTTGGAGAGCCTCTGCAATGTTGTTAGCTTTTAGGGGCAATACCAAGCAGGCTGAAGTACGAATGAATATTTGGAATGAGGAGTGAGGTGTTCTAGGATAGTTGCACAGTTGTGCAAAGTTACTGTGTCAGGGTGGCGTAGTGGTTATCACAGCTGCCTAGCTATCAGGAGACACAGGCCCGAATCCCCGAGCTGGTACAAATTTTCCTTTGTCACTTTAGTCTCCATACATACCATATAGATACTTTGGGCTCGAGAAGGTCTCTGGAACCATATAGTTTCATTCAAGTATTGTTATTGTTATTATTGTTTCTACGGTTATTATTGTTATTATTATAACAATTATTATATTACCCTTATTACTATTACTGGCAGAAACAGCAATAGTACAAGAACTGCTGGTGCTAATTTTATTATTTCATTGTCAGGACTATTTACTCACTTTGCCACTACAGACAGTCAAATCATTTCAATACTATTTGTCATATGAAAACTGTTATTTCGTAGGTAACTGCGATGTTGGGAAGGTGCTGTAAGTGTGAAACCATGGTCCGTTGTAACAATGGGCATTGTGGCTGTAATCACATCAAGTTTAACAAACGAAGAAATAGAAAATAAAATAAATATCACTCGAAACCATAGGAGCCAATATAAAACTGCTGCTAATTTAAAATTTTACGATGTTGGTAATTATAAACAGTAACAAAAATAAGTGTGTTTTTGGGTGGTAACAGAGTGGCGAAAGAGACGCTGTAGAAGGCGCTTATGTGAGAACAAGGTTGAAGGTGGCCAGTGATGATGAATTGTTCAACGAGCTTGTGGGAATGGCTAGGGGCGCCAGTGCACTGGAGCAACAAAAGAAGGCTGCACAAAACACCTGACGTAGCTGCGTGCAGGCACTTTTCCACCAGGCTACCTTCTATTGGACGTTAACTCAACTAACCAGTTTTTGTAGCTCTAAACCCCAGAGCTACAATAACTTCATGGATATTTGTCTTGCTAGAGTCCACAGTCCTGTAAATAGTTATCAAAAATAAATTTCACAGAAGCTGTTCTTTTGTACTTCAGAAACAAGAGAACGCAAGAATTTTAAAACACAGTACCAACAACACATCAGTTGTTGGAAATACGAAACCAAATATTCCACTTGGAGAACACTTAAAACACCATACCCATCATCCAACCAGCTTAGAAGAAGGTATGAAAATTATTATCAAAAATGACCACAACAATACAAGAACAGTATCATATTCAGAAAGTCTTAGGAGAGGAAAAAGCATGTTTAAAGGACTAGACACACATCAACACAAGCCGCCTGCTAAAATTAATAAAAAAATTGAAACAGTAAATACAAAAATCTTAAAATGTATACAACCACATCAAGACAGTGCATACAACCATGTTAAAAACGCATATACGTAGACACAAGGACACATCACTGACACCACAAAAACATATTCAAGAGTTGGTAATAACATTCAACAGTAGCCGACACCATCCAAAACGTAACATCAAGTAAACAGTTGTTCTTTTCCTAGCCTGGGGAAGCTAAATATCGTATGCCAGAGAAAAAAAGAACAACAGCTGTGAAACAAGAAAAAAACGCATATAAACTAGCATCAACGAAATGAGTAATCAGAAATTTATACTTCACTATATCACAGATACGAAGGAAGTGCTGGAACTGTTTATAACTACAATGTCCAGAGAGTAAAGCAAAACAGGTTAAACGGAAATGCATATATATTCCGGGCCACTGAAGGTGCCTTCCAAATACTAAGGAGGGAAAAAATTGTATGGTGTGACTTCACATATCACTGACAAAGTAACATTCCCAAGTGTCAATAAACGACTTTTATGTAACTTGGTGTGTGCATAGGCGGAAAAATAATGCAGTACCTATGGAATTCATTATTTGTGCGCAATTTCACTTTCAAGCGATAAAACACATTGTGCATGGTAATTTTGCGTGTTTATGTAAAACAAATTTCTCAGATAAAAACTGATATGTAATTAGCGTTCTTGAAAACTGTATAACTGACATTCGTGAAAACTGTAAATTTTGCAAACTATCCCAACAACTTCAATTAATTTTAAAGAACGAAAACTTTTCTTAGAACATGCATTAAAGCAATTTTCAATCCACATACATACCTCTATAATAAAGGTGGTTTCTGAAATACCGTTTGTGCAAAATAAGCCATACATAATAAGCTGTCAGAGTATTTTCAACGTTCCTAAATAAAATATCGAAACATTAAGACTATGCCATCAGCAGGCAAAGTCATGCTCATAGTACTTCAGGACGTTCAGGATTGGCGCATTTGGAATTGCGTCCTAGTGGCACGGCCATAAAGTCTGCAACGGACTGCGAGACCCACTTCCCCGGCCCGCTCGTGGGCGCTTCTCCTACAGCCACGAGTCACTCGCAACCCCGCCTCGGAGGAGCTGCCGGGGTCACCAACTGATCATTGTGTGCGTGCTGACTGCCTCTTCTACGTACAGTCACTCGTTTATCTGTTTTTAAGTACCAAGCCTTCACAGTCCACTAAGAATGAAGGGGAATATCAACAGCTACTCTCATTTCATAAATAGCATTTAATTGCTTGTACAGCACATATTTACAATCTTCCTTTCCTACTGCATCAGTTACAGAGAAATGTCTATAGCAGAAGTTCTTCCTCTAGCACTATGTGGTAGCATTATACAGTACTTATCTCCCTCATAGGCACAACGCACCTACAGTCAAATGGATATCGCATATCTGGCACTAAAATTCAGCGTAAGTAGCAAAATCAGACGCAGAAACATCCATTGCAACCAAGTTGCACAGAACATTAATACAAACGAACACAAAAAGCAAAAAGTAGTCAGAATAATGAGAGCCACTGTCTCATATTTACGAACGCAAACTTAACAGAATCTCTGAGTACTAAAATTTTATGTATTTCAGCCTCACACACTTCCGTATGCCAACAGGGCCCAACTCAGGGTATAGCCTTTTGTACACAAGGATGTGCCATCGTATCTCTGCACCTAAATTTAATTTTGTCTTTCTTGTCAACTCCTACTTCAAGTTCCCAAAGCACCGTTGAGCAGTGTGTATCACACAGAGGTAAAGCATAGAGCAGTTACAACGATTACCTCTACCGGGTTGTGACAGGATTACTTTCAGAATTAGTGAGCAGTTGTCCTAAGGTGGTGGCTATTTCGACACGTTCTGTGACGTTGCTCAACTGTTATTTCTTGACAACTGCCTGTCTTTCAGAATGAAACTTAAATATTGTAATTCAAATAATAATTCCTCGGTCGAAGAAACTAGCTAAACACCCTGTTCTTTTAGCTTGGCGAAATCATCAGCTTTACTGTATACTTAAATGATGATGGCGTCCTCTTGGGTAAAATATTACGGAGGTAAAATAGTCCCCCATTCGGATGTCCAGACGGGGACTACTCAGGAGGACGTCGTTATCAGGAGAAAGAAAACTGGCGTTCTACGGATCGGAGTGTCAGAAAATGGAATATTAGAAAATTTAAAAATGGAAATGGATAGGTTAAAGTTAGATATAGTGGGAATTAGTGAAGTTCGGTGGCAGGAGGAACAAGACTTTTGGTCAGGTGAATACAGGGTTATAAATACAAAATCATATAGGGGTAATGCAGAAGTAAGTTTAATAATGAATAAAAAATAGGAATGCGGGTAAGCTACTACAAACAATATAGTGAACGCATTAATGTGCCCACGATAGACACGAAGCCTACGCCTACTACAGTAGTACAAGTTTATATGCCAACTAGCTCTGCACATGACGAAGGAATTGATGAAATGTACGATCAGTTAAAACAAATTATCCAGATAGTGAAGGGAGATGAAAATTTAATATTCATGGGTGACTGGAATTCGATCGTAGGAAAATGGAGAGAAGGAAATGTAGTAGGTGAATATGGATTGGGGGGAAGAAGTGAAAGAGGATGCCGCGAGGTAGAATTTTGCACAGAGCATAACATAATCATAGCTAACACTTGGTTCAAGAATAATAAAAGAAGGTTGTATACTCGGAAGAAGCCTGGAGATACTAGAAGGTATCAGATAGATTGTGTAGTGGTAAGACAGAGATTTAGGAAGCATGTTTTAAATTGTAAGACAGTTCCAAGGGAAGATGTGGACTCCGACCACAATCTATTGGTTATGAACTGTAGATTAAAACTGAAGAAACTGCCAAAAGGTGGGAATTTAAGGAGATGGGACCTGGATAAACTGAAAGAACCAGAGTATGTACAGAGTTTCAGGGAGAGCATAAGGGAAAAATTGACAGGAATGGGGGAAAGAAATACTGTAGAAGAAGAATGGGTAGCTTTGAGGGATGAAGTAGTGAAGGCAGCAGAGGATCAAGTAGGTAAAAAGACGAGGGCTAGCAGAAATCCTTGGGTAACAAAGGCAATATTGAATTTAATTGATGAAAGTAGAAAATATAAAAATTCAGTAAATGAAGCAGGCAAAAAGGAATACAAACGTCTTAAAAATGATGTCGACACGAATTGCACAGGTAAATTAAAGAGACCTTTGGAGAAAAGAGAACCACTTCTATGAACATCAAGAGCTCAGATGGAAACCCAGTTCTAAGCAAAGAATGGAAAGCAGAATGGTGGAAGGAGTATATAGAGAGTTTCAGGGAGAACATAAGGGAACAAGGGCGATGTACTTGAGGACAATATTATGTAAACGGAACAGGATGTGGAAGAAGATGAAATGGGAGATATGATACTGCGTTAAGAGTTTGACAGAGCACCCAAAGACCCCTGAGTCGAAACAAGGCCCCAGGAGTAGACAACATTCCATTAGAAATACTGACAGCATTGGGAGAGCCAGTTCAGGCAAAACTCTACCATCTGGTGAATAAGATGTATGAGACAGGTGAAATACCCTCAGACTTCGGGATGAATATAATAATTCCAATCCCAAAGAAAGCAGGTGATGACAGATGTGAAAATTACCGAACTGTCAGTTTAATAAGTCAAATCTGCAAAATACTAACACGAATTCTTTACAGACGAATGGAAAAACTGGTCGAAGCCGACCTCGGGGAAGATCAGTTTGGATTCCGTAGAAATATTGGAACACGTGAGGCAATACTGACCCTATGACTTATCTCAGAAGAAAGATTAAGGAAAGGCAAACCTACGTTTCTAGCATTTGTAGACTTAGAGAAAGCTTTTGACAATGTTGACTGGAATACTCTCTTTCAAATCCTGAAGGTGGCAGGGGTAAAATACAGGGAGCGAAAAGCTACTTACAATTAGTACAGAAACCAGATGGCAGTTATAAGAGTTGGGGGACATGAAAGGGAAGCAGTGGTTCGGAGGGGAGTGAGACAGGGTTGTAGCCTCTCCCTGATGTTATTCAGTCGGTATATTGAACAAGCAGTAAAGGAAACAAAAGAAAAATTAGGAGTAGGTATTAAAATCCATGGAGAAGAAATAAAAACTTTGAGGTTCGCCGATGACATTGTAATTCTGTCTGAGAGAGCAAAGGACCTGCAAGAGCAGCTGAACGGAATGGACAGTGTCTTGAAAGGAGGATATAAGATGAACATCAACAAAAGCAAATCGAGGATAATGGAATGTAGTTGAATTAAGTTGAGTGATGCTGAGGGAATTAGAATAGGAAATGAGGCACTTAAAGTAGTAAAGGAGTTTTGCTATTTTGGGAGCAAAATAACTGATGGTGGTCGAAGTAGACAGGGTATAAAATGTAGACTGGCAAGGAAAGGATTTCTGAAGAAGAGAAATTTGCTAACATCGAGTATAGATTTAAGTGTCAGGAAGTCGTTTCTGAAAGTATTTGTATGGAGCGTAGCCATGTATGGAAGTGAAACGTGGACGATAAATAGCATAGACAAGAAGAGAATAGAAGCTTTCGAAATATGGTGCTACAGAAGTATGCTGACGATTAGATGGGTAGATCATATAACCCATGCGGAGGTATTGAATGGAATTGTGGAGAAGAGAAGTTTGTGGCACAACTTTACTAGAAAAAGGGATCGGTTGGTAGGACATGTTCTGAGGGATCGAGGGTTGACCAATTTATTACTGGAGGGCAGCGTGGAGGGTAAAAGTCGTAGAGGGAGACCAAGTGATGAATACACTAAACAGATTCAGAAGGATGTAGGTTACAGTAGGTACTGGGAGATGAAGAAGCTTGCACCGGATAGAGTAGCTTGGTAAGCTGCATCAAACCAGTCTCAGGACTGAAGACCACAACTACAACATATCATCAGTTGACAACACACTTTATTTTTATTGGCGTCAGATCCTTATCCAACCCTCATGTATTCCTTATCTCCTTCAACCTTATTTGAGTTTTCCAAGTTCAATGCGTGCGGTCTTGGCTTAACGTGTTCTCTTTCTATACTATCACATCGCAAACGCAATCATGTTCAGATTCAAAGGCAGTGTCGTCAGTGAAGTGCTATGGTTAGAACTAAAAGCACGTTTATTACTGACGCCGACGTATACCCAGAACAAAACTGATGTAACTTGATGGAGAACGCAGCTATTTATACAGTCATGGAACATTCCAAGATATGCAACCGTCAGATATATCAGAAAAGTTCCAGAAATGATACAAACTAAATAACAAGTAATTACTCCTGGTCAGGTTTGAACTGCAGACCGCAGCACGCCATCTACGGACATTAATCGCTGAGATACAGCACATGCTCCACAACTCGGGATGTTAATCAAAATGGCTCTGAGCACTATAGGACTCAACATCTTAGGTCATAAGTCCCCTAGAACTTAGAACTACTTAAACCTAACTAACCTAAGGACATCACACAACACCCATGCCCGAGGCAGGATTCGAACCTGCGACCGTAGCAGCCTCGCGGTTCCGGACTGCAGCGCCAGAACCGCACGGCCACCGCGGCCGGCTCGGGATGTTAATCCCTCTCCTCAGAGGTTTTCCGTGGAGATGAGTACAGCACGCTGGATACAGATCCTGTAAACTGCTCTGTGTATTGAGGTGCTGACGGATGCGGATTTTGTGGCCATGTTGTTTCATCCTCTTCACTATGATGGGTATCGGAAGTAGCCCCTCGCGTAGAAGCTTCGCGATCATTGAGTTTGTCTTCAGTTTCTTTGAACTCCCCATCGTCTATCTGCAGCTCGGAGCTGTGGTAGTGGCTCAGACGGGCGACGTCTCTGCAGTCTTGTCTTCTTGATGAATGGTTGTAATGCTCAACTTCATATGCGGCATCTCACAAACGACGGAAGATGCGATACGACCCAAAGTAGTGCTTTAGGTCCACTTCTAGAAGAGGCGTAAAAATCCATACCAAGTCTACGGATTGTATCTCACTGGCCGTTGCTTGGCGTTATAGCGTTCTCTGGCTTCCATCTGGCCGTATATACTGTATATACTTGTTACACTAGTTAACACTTCTGTCTAGTTCACAAGGACTTCAAAACTCGTGGACATACGAAAAATGCAGAAGTAGTACCTTATCGTCTGTACGAAAATGTTAAAAGCCCTCTGATGCTCTTGATCTACTTAAGCGATTTAGAAGACAATATGAGCCACCCTTTTAGGCTGTTAGAAAATGACCTTCTGGACTATTGCTTGCGGTGTGGGATCCAGGTGAGACAGGAATTATGGAAGACATTGAAAAGTTCAAAGAAGGGCAGCACGTTCTGTATTATCGCGAAATAGGTGAGAGAATGCTGAGGATATGATACACGAGTTGTAGTGACAATCATTAAAACAGAGGCATTTTACGTTGCTGCTGGACCTTCTCATGATATTTCGATCACCAACTTCCTCCTCTGAATGCGAAGATATTTCGTTGCTGCCCACCTTCAGAGGGAGACATGATCATCGTAATGAAATAAGAAGAATCAGAGCTCGCACTGAAGGAATTCAGTGTTCGTTATTCTACCGCTCGCTGTTCGGGAGTGGAACGGCAGAGAACTAGCCTCAGGGGCTTTCCATGAATCCTCTGCCAGGCACTTAATAGAAGTATGTACAGTATCGGCACTGACGACGTTGTTGGGGGTGGCAGCAGCAGGGGCTGAGGCAATGACGTCAGAGGCGGGGGCGGGGGCGGGGGCGGCCGCTGCCATGGAGATTATATCGTCGGCCGCAGCTGCAGGTGTGGCGGCGGTGGGGGCGAAAGTATGCAAAGCTGTCACCCACTCAGAGCTTCACGTGGAACCAAAATCTCTTGAAATTTCATTTATGTACCACTTTCAGATACTGATTCAATTAAATGCAACTTCGAAGATTTTGTAAAAAATGTCAAAAAATGTGGGAGTTTCGGCCTGATTTTGTAAAAAAATCTATTCTATAAATCTTGCCGTCGGTGGGAAGGCTTGCGTGCTTCGACGATCCGTACCGTAGGGGTATCTATTCAGAGGCCAGATAAACGTGTTGCTTCTGAAGAGGGGCAGCAGCCTTTTCAGTAGTTGCAGGGGCAACAGTCTGGATGATTGACTGATCTGGCCTTGTAACACTAACCAAAATGGCCTTGCTGTTCTGGTACTGCGAACGGCTGAAAGCAAGGGGAAACTACAGCCGTATTTTTACCTAGGGCATGCAGCTTTACTGTGTGGATAAATGATGATGCCGTCCTCTTCGGTAAAATATTCCGGAGGTAAAATAGTCCCCCATTCCGATCTCCGGACGGGGACTACCCAAGAGGACGTTGTTATCAAGAGAAACAAAACTGGCGTTCTACGGATCGGAGCGTGAAATGTCAGATCCCTTAATCGGGCAGGTAGGTTAGAAAATTTAAAAAGGGAAATGGATAGGTTAAAGTTAGATATAGTGGGAAATAGTGAAGTTCGGTGGCAGGAGGATCAAGACTAAAGTCAGATGAATACAGGGTTATAAATACAAAGTCATATAGGGGTAATGCAGGAGTAAGTTTAATAATGAATAAAAAATAGGAATGTAGGTAAGCTACTATGAACGCATTAATGTGCCCAAGATAGACACGAAGCCTACGCCTACTACAGTAGTACAAGTTTATATGCCAACTAGCTCTGCACATGACGAAGAAATTGATGAAATGTATGATGAGTTAAAACAAATTATCCAGATAGTGAAGGGAGATGAAAATTTAATAGTCATGGATGACTGGAATTCGATAGTAGGAAAATGGAGAGAAGGAAACGTAGTAGGTGAATATGGATTGGGGAGAAGTGAAAGAGGATGCCGCGAGGTAGAATTTTGCACAGAGCATAACATAATCATAGCTAACACTTGGTTCAAGAATCATAAAAGAAGGTTGTACTCGGAAGAAGCCTGGAGATACTACAGGTACAAGGTATCAGACAGATTATATAGTGGTAAGACAGAGATTTAGGAAGCATGTTTTAAATTGTAAGACAGTTCCAGGGGAAGCTGTGGACTCTGACCACAATCTATTGGTTATGAACTGTAGATTAAAACTGAAGAAACTACCAAAAGGTGGGAATTTAAGGAGATGGGACCTGGATAAACTGAAAGAACCAGAGTTTGTACTGAGTTTCCGGAAGAGCATAAGGGAACAATTGACAGGAATGGGGGAAAGAAATACAGTAGAAGAAGAATGGGTAGCTTTGAGGGATGAAATAGTGAAGGAAGTAGAGGATCAAGTAGGTAAAAAGACGAGGGCTAGTAGAAACCCTTGAGTAACAGAAGAAATATTGAATTTAATTGATTAAAGTAGAAAATATAAAAATGCAGTAAATGAAGCAGGCAAAAAGGAATACAAATGTCTCAAAAATGATATCGACAGGAAGTGCAAAATGGCTAAGCAGGGAAGGCTAGAGGACAAATGTAAGGATGTAGAGGCTTATCCCACTAGGGGTAAGATAGATACTGCCTACAAGAAAATTAAAGAGACCTTTGGAGAAAGGAGAACCACTTGCATGAAAATCAAGAGCTCTGATGGAAACCCAGTTCTAAGCAAAGAAGGGAAAGCAGAAAGGTGGAAGGAGTATATCGAGGGTCTACACAAGGGCGATGTACTTGACGACAATAATATGGAAATGGAAGAGAATGTAGATTGTTGTGTACATAGTTCCGCGTAGTCAGCGCGTACACAACTTTCCCACTAGAGCGGCCCCACTAAACACAACAGCGCAGGCGCAGCGCTCGTCCGTCTCCGCACTACGAGATGGTGCTGCCTTAGAGACGAACCAAATTCTGCTTCCGCCGATCCGCGTATTAATATGCAACGCAGCCAATGAGATTGCTGCTAACGTAGAACCTTTTCTCTTCGCGGATCAAACTCGCGCAGTGATACCTGAACGCGCGAGGTATTATAACGAGTGTATAGACCTCCGATCAGTCAGTCTGCATTTGTCTGCATTAGTCTGTAGTCAACTTTCAGTCTGTGCCTAATAAGATTACCATATTCCTGTGCATAGTCATGAAGATAAATGAATAGGCACTTTGTCAAGTATCTGAGATACATGAGAATAAAATTAACGTACCAAGACCAAGGACATGCTACTGCATGATTAAATGATGATGGCGTCCTCTTGGGTAAAATATTCCGGAGGTAAAATAGTCCCCCATTCGGATCTCCGGTCGGGGACTACTCAGGAGGACGTCGTTATCAGGAGAAAGAAAACTGGCGTTCTATGGATTGGAGCGTGGAATATCAGATCCCTTAATAGGGCAGGTAGGTTAGAAAATTTAAAAAGGGAAATGGATAGGTTAAAGTTAGATATAGTGGGAATTAGTGAAGTTCGGTGGCAGGAGGAACAAGACTTTTGGTCAGGTGATTACAGGGTTATAAATACAAAATCAAATAGGCGTAATGCAGGAGTAGGTTTAATAATGAATAAAAAAATAGGAGTGCTGGTTAGCTACTACAAACAGCATAGTGAACGCATTATTGTGGCCAAGATAGACACAGAGCCCATGCCTACTACAGTAGTACAAGTTTATATGCCAACTACCTCTGCAGATGATGAAGAAATAGATGAAATGTATGACGAGATAAAAGAAATTATTCAGGTAGTGAAGGGAGACGAAAATTTAATAGTCATGGGTGACTGGAATTCGTCAGTAGGAAAAGGGAGAGAAGGAAACATAGTAGGTGAATATGGATTGGGGGGAAGGAATGAAAGAGGAAGCCGCCTTGTAGAATTTTGCACAGAGCATAACTTAATCATAGCCAACACTTGGTTCAAGAATCATAAAAGAAGGTTGTATACCTGGAAGATTCCTGGAGATATTAAAAGGTATCAGATAGATTATATAATGGTAAGACAGAGATTTAGGAACCAGGTTTTAAATTGTAAGACATTTCCTGGGGCAGATGTGGATTCTGACCACAATCTGTTGGTTATGAACTGCAGATTGAAACTGAAGAAACTGCAAAAAGTTGGTAATTTAAGGAGATGGGACCTGGATGAACTGAAAGAACCAGAGTTTGTACAGAGTTTCAGGGAGAGCATAAGGGAACAATTGACAGGAATGGGGGAAAGAAATACAGTAGAAGAAGAATGGGTAGCTGTGAGGGATGAAGTAGTGAAGGCAGCAGAGGATCAAGTATGTAAAAAGACGAGGGCTAATAGAAATCCTTGGGTAACAGAAGAAATATTGAATTTAATTGATGAAAGGAGAAAATATAAAAATGCAGTAAATGAAGCAGGCAAAAAGGAATACAAACGTCTCAAAAATGAGATCGACAGGAAGTGCAAAATGGCTAAGCAGGAATGGCTAGAGAACAAATGTAAGGATGTAGAGGCTTGTCTCACTAGGGGTAAGATAGATACTGCCTACAGGAAAATTAAAGAGACCTTTGGAGAGAAGAGAACCACTTGTATGAATATCAAGAGCTCAGATAGCAACCCAATTCTAAGCAAAGAAGGGAAGGCAGAAAGGTGGAAGGAGTATATAGAGGGTTTATACAAGGGCGATGTACTTGAGGACAATATTATGGAAATGGAAGAGGATGTAGATGAAGACGAAATGGGAGATAAGATACTGCGTGAAGAGTTTGACAGAGCACTGAAAGACCTGAGTCGAAACAAGGCCCCGGGAGTAGACAACATTCCATTTGAACTACTGATGGCCTCGGGAGAGCCAGTCATGACAAAACTCTACCATCTGGCGAGCACGATGTATGAGACAGGCGAAACACCCTCAGACTTCAAGAAGAATATAATAATTCCAATCCCAAAGAAAGCAGGTGTTGACAGATGTGAAAATTACCGAACAATCAGTTTAATAAGCCACAGCTGCAAAATACTAACACGAATTCTTTACAGACGAATGGAAAAACTGGTAGAAGCCACCTCGCGGAAGATCAGTTTGGATTCCATAGAAATGTTGGAACACGTGAGGCAATACTGACCTTAAGACTTATCTTAGAAGAAAGATTAAGGAAAGGCAAACCTACGTTTCTAGCATTTGTAGACTTAGAGAAAGCTTTTGACAATGTTGACTGGAATACTCTCTTTCAAATCCTGAAGGTGGCAGGGGTAAAATACAGGGAGCAAAAGGCTATTTACAATTTGTACAGAAACCAGATGGCAGTTATAAGAGTCGAGGGGCATGAAAGGGAAGCAGTGGTTGGGAGGGGAATGAGACAGGGTTGTAGCCTCTCCCCGATGTTATTCAAAATGTATATTGAGCAAGCTGTAAAGGAAACAAAAGAAAAATTCGGTGTAGGTATTAAAATTCATGGAGAAGAAGTAAAAACTTTGAGGTTCGCTGATGACATTGTAATTCTGTCAGAGACAGCAAAGGACTTGGAAGAGCAGTTGAACGGAATGGACAGTGTCTTGAAAGGAGGATATAAGATGAACATCAATAAAAGCAAAACGAGGATAATGGAATGTAGTCAAATTAAGTCGGGTGATGCTGAGGGAATTAGATTAGAAAATGAGACACTTAAAGTAGTTACGGAGTTTTTCTATTTAGGGAGTAAAATAACCGATGATGGTCGAAGTAGAGAGGATATAAAATGTAGACTGGCAATGGCAAGGAAAGCGTTTCTCAAGAAGAGAAATTTGCTAACATCGGGTATAGATTTAAGTGTCAGGAAGTCGTTTCTGAAAGTATTTGTATGGAGTGTAGCCATGTATGGAAGTGAAACATGGACGATAACTAGTTTGGACAAGAAGAGAATAGAAGCTTTTGAAATGTGGTGCTACAGAAGAATGCTGAAGATAAGATGGGTAGATCACGTAACTAATGAGGAGGTATTGAATAGGATTAGGGAGAAGAGAAGTTTGTGGCACAACTTGACTAGAAGAAGGGATCGGTTGGTAGGACATGTTTTGAGGCATCAAGGGATCACAAATTTAGCATTGGAGGGCAGTGTGGAGGGTAAAAATCGTAGAGGGAGACCAAGAGATGAATACACTAAGCAGATTCAGAAGGATGTAGGTTGCAATAATTACTTAGAGATGAAGAAGCTTGCACAGGATAGAGTAGCATGGAGAGCTGCATCAAACCAGTCTCAGGACTGAAGACAACAACAACAACAACCAAGACCAAAGGAACTTCAGATTGTCAATTGTAAACAGCATCCAGAATCAAGTTACGTAATGTCTATGCTTTTTATTATTTTAATAAATGTGTGTCAAAATTAATCAAGTTCTGTTTAAAGTTGGTCACCGTCATCTGCTACTCTAAGCGTGCAAGTGGCATTTCTATCGTCTGACTTAACGGCAGAAGATAAACACGCCACGATAAGACCACGAGACATATTGCTGTCACTCGCCTACTTCGTTAGAGCGACAAGTCAAATAATCTGATGGAGTGTATACCGAAGGTCTTACGCACACCACATAGATGGAGATGAAATGGGAGATATGATACTGCGTGAAGAGTTTGACAGAGCACTGAAAGACCTGAGTCGAAACAAGGCCCCCGGAGTAGACAACATTCCATTAGAACTACTGACAGCCTTGGGAGAGCCAGTCCTAACAAAACTCTACCATCTGGTGAGCAAGACGTATGAGACAGGCGAAATACCCTCAGACTTCAAGAAAAATATAATAATTCCAATCCCAAAGAAAGCAAGTGTTGACAGATGTGAAAATTACCGAACTATCACTTTAATAAGTCACAGCTGCAATACTAACACGAATTTTTTACAGACGAATGGAAAGACTGATAGAAGCCGGAGAGCTGCATCAAACCAGTCTCAGGGCTGAAGACCACAACAACAACAACAAATCTTTCCCAACTGGGCTTATTAGAAATTCAATGGTTTTAACTGAAAAACAAGTGTATTTGACTATCCGATACGAGCTAACAATGCTACTTAATTTGAATGAAAACAGGTCGCGAAAGTCGGGGAACGAACAAACTTTGCATTTCCATATCTCGCAGAGTAAACACACGTTGAACATGACAGTTAATACGCCGTAGCTCGGTAGCACAAGGATGCGGAATACAAACCAACTCTGGGTGCGGCTGTTAGTTGGTTTGGTTACTGGTCGGGGAATACCTGCATGCCCTGGGGTTTAAGGATACGCAAGAAAGCGAAGGATTTTCCAGCTGAAAGGCTTGGACTAGGTCGTCGTACCACACGAAATTATTATTATTATTATTATTATTATTATGTTCTTCACTATACCAGGATCATTTTGTTTGTCTGTTTCTCTATTTTCCTTCGCCACGTTTCGTTGTTATTAAAACTCTTATCCGTAACGAATGTCAAGAACATCTGTTCCCGTTATGGACAAGAATATAAATGTATTATGCACTTTTTCTATACTTCGCAACGTCTTCGTTCACGCAGTGTGCTCTTTCTGTGTATTTTCTCACACACTTTGATTTCGATGTGCTTAAAAGTCATAAGGCGCGAACGCATCGTTACAATGATAATTAGAGTGGAGATGTCAGCCCAAGGAGGACACTGTCGTTTGATTCGTCAAAGAATCTTCCCGAGAGCAAGTAGTCTTACCCTTTAGAGCAGGGCCGGCCAAACGCTGCACAGTGTGCAGACGTGCCGAAGTGCTGCACATGTGCGCACATGTGCGACAGCGACATCTGTTATTAGACGTGTGTCCTAAATGAACGGAGGGGTCTCCACTTCCCTGTTTATGTGGTACAAGCAAGAGCGCAACATACCCAGTCTCGTTTACCCCTGGTAACCGTAACCTTAACAGAGAAGTACTGAGAAATGGCAGGTACTGTGAAAAAGCAAAGGACGGGAGATCTATGTTCTCAGTCGTTTAAAAATGACTGGGAACTGTAATTCTTTTTTGTAGCCGTTGGTGAAAACTCACAGTGTTTGCTATGCCGCCGAATAATAGGCGGCCAGCGTAAGTTTTCAATTGAAAGACACTACAATACATATCACAAAGACGAGTGTAGTGTACTCAAGAGTGAAGAACGGCAAGCAAAATTAAACGTCCTTAAGAAATTGGATGAGACACATCAACTCGATTATCATTTCTCATGACCAGTGATAAACGTGTTTGGATTTATTCCTTTCATAATTAAAAATTATTGTTTACTAACTGTGCATTAGTGCCTCATTCTGCTCCATGTTACATTATTATCAGGAAAGTTGGTCATTAAACCGATTGTCCCAATGTATACTTACATTTAGGGTTTTTTTTTAATCTGTGAAGGGCTACGCTCAGCTGAAGTCGATAAAACGTAACATTCATCTAATTGTCGGTTATTATGCAGATTTCAGACGGAGCTGATGAAAGATGTAGCAATAATGGTATTGAAATAACAGGTGATCATCGAGAGGTCTGCGGTTATCATTCTGTTCAGAGGTCAGTGATACAGAAATTATGTGGGTGTAACTGAGGGCACCGAGAATTAGTTATAGGAAACCTTACATTAGTTTAATGTTATCTGAAATCATGAATAGGGTTCGTTGGAAGTCTTTCTTAAATACTAGATCAAAAACATTACTCGTAATTACGTGCCGTCAGTCAAGCTGCCTTAAAAAAAAACCACGGTTCTTAACTGTATTACTTGTCTTACTGGGTTAAACTGTTAACATAAAAGTAGACGTCTCAATGAGTAGACTGCTACAGTATTTTAAATGTTTAATACGCGAAATACCTTCCCATGGTAGGCTTGAAAGCTGTGGAAAGAGCACTAGAATGCGCCGGTACAGAGCATCCCAGCAAGTGGATAAAGCTACATCTGTGTGTAGAAACATGCACTACATGAACGCTGACGGCTGCGGCGTGCACGCTGTGACCCGGAAGTTGCACATGTGCAGGGGCACCGCACGCGTGCAGAATTTATGGCCGGCCCTGCTTTAGAGTGTGTGCAACTAACACATGCGAGTGGACTTACTGTAAAGAGCTCTCCAACTGACAATCCTGTTGTTGTGCTCTTCAGGCTGAGGGCTGATTTGGGGGCCGGCCGCGGTGGTCTAGCGGTTCTAGGCGCGCAGTCCGGAACCCAGCGGCTGCTACGGTCGCAGGTTCGAATCCTGCCTCGGGCATGGATGTGTGTGACGTCCTTAGGTTAGTTAGGTTTAAGTAGTTCTAAGTTCTAGGGGACTGATGACCACAGATGTTAAGTCCCATAGTGCTCAGAGCCATTTTTGGCTGATTTGATAACGAATAAACATTTCTGTTGCGATGTATTTCTACTATAAGATACTGAACTCATCCGACGCTTTCCATTCTGAAGTTGACATATATAACATTTTCCATAGACCCATCTACGGCTGCCATAATCTGTTCATCGGCCTCTGAACATTTCCCAGGAAGAAATTATTTCGATGTAGTAATATACGGAAGACAAAAGAGTGAGAAAACTGGCAATGAATATGGGTGTTCTAACAATTCGTACTTCAAGTTCATGAGTTTCCTTTATATTACAGAGCCTATGGGAACAACTGGAGTATCTTGAAGAAAAATTAGAATTTTTGAGTTCTATCTCTTTGCTAATGCATCTTTTCGTACAGTCATTTCAGAACCCTTTTTTAGATGGTTAGTGATGGTGGGCACCTTAGCAACTGAAGACAGAAAATCTGGATGAATAAAGTACAGAGGAGGATGACATTGAAAAACAGATGTGCGATTGTTATGAGAAAGGGAACTGATATTTGGAGTACAGGATTATGAGAAGCATAACAGTCTGTTTTGGCAGGAGAGAGTAAATTGCGACCTCCACATAGGTTATGATTGAGAAGAACGGTTGGGTAAAATTGATACGATGGGTAAATCTCTCAGATTATCTAATGGAATGGGCGAGGGAGATTGTTCAAACAGAACTGGGTATGTGTCTGGATTACTAGAAGTGTCGAAAAGGCTGACACAGCGATGGTAGCAAACCAGCATTTTCAAAGATGTAGTGTGCTATTGGGATTCAGTTTTGTGGAAGACGTAAGACAGGTAATTTTGAGCTTGATCAGATGTTTTATTGGTTTCATTGCCCACCACAAAAGGTGAGCCCCTGAAGCAACCATATCTCTGCATTTTAAAATGATATAATCTGTAGTATCCGGTATTATATTTCTAAATTAATTACATAACAATTATAAATGCAGTAAAATGTTATTTCACTTCATCACAAATGTATCTACACAAATAATAACTATTAAATGTAATAAATTGTTATTTCAATTGATCGCAACTATATCTTTATAAATATATCTATACAAAACGCGGCTTTAAGCGGCATGGCTAGCACGCTAGTGTGGTTGATGACTTGGACATCCACGTATTTCGACATTACTTTCTCTGTGTTTACATCGATTTATAAAATTAATAAAGGTGATATATCATGAAACTCTTCATTTCGGCATTACTTTTTCTGTGTTTACATCTAGCTACAATGTTAACAAAGGTGATACGTCATGAAAATCTTCTCTTCGATGGGACGGCACTCAGTATAATGGCGTAGGCTTTCGCGGCAATATACTGTAGTAGTTCTTACAGTACACACGCGGGTACGCAGCTGATAGAGGCCGATGCGTCACAGACAGTCTGTACTTCATGGCTTTTCATATTAAATATAACATTCTTGTTAACGTGTAAATGTATAGTAATCTCGGATAACCGTTCTTGCTTATAGGTCGATTTAAGCACTGCATCCATTCAGCACAAGCGATACTGCTAAACAGAGTAAAGCAGAAATTGCTTGTACGAATCAGAAAAACAATTACGTCAGTTTAATTTAATTATTTTTATGCTAACTGCATCCTATTCACGACTTCTTGTGGAGACATACTAACAAAAACGATTCGGTGATGGAACTGCTATCTTAAAACTGCGTTTACCACGTTATTCAGTCAAATGTCTAGAATACTTACTTAATTCTTAATACAATGCGTTTTGGGCGTAGTGTAAACCAGAAATTTTTCGTAAATACTGAAGAAATATACCATCATGTTAAAATGACAAACAGAACAGTGCTCTCAAGAACTATGGCTCATTGCCAAGCAATTTAGAAGGCTTACCGCGCTGATGCCGTTCTCTGAGGACAATGAGAAACACGAACAATGGAGCACACTTACTGGTACACTGTATGCTGTGGTTTTTCTCGTACCGAGCCCGCCAACAACAGCGATTACTGATTACGGTCTGCTGGCTTTGAGCGTGGAGTAAGAGGATACCATCAGCTGAAGGTGGCCGATCACCAGAAACGCTCATAGATGTTGGTTTTTCAAAAACATTTTCTAGACGTTGGAAAACATGTAATCTCATAATGAAATATCTCTCACCGTATGCTCTCATACATTAGTTCCGTTAGTTCATAAGAAAAAGTGTAGGACACTAATCTTACCCATATCGCTGGGGAAATGAAGCAAAACTGACTTAAGAAGCCAATCGTTCTCTTAGGACGTTTTCAAGTTTGCCGCCTAGACGGTAGATATCGCGAAAAAGCGTCGCCCATTAAAAGGCAAGAAGAGAGGAAATTCAAGTAAATCAGTAATTTTATAGTATAAGACAAAATCTTGCGACAAATAAACAGGAAAATAAAAATTGTAGTGAACCTGACAAACATGTATCTTAAAACTACGCCTCATCAACCTGATACTACTCAGGTCGCTACAGCAGTAGCATTTAGTGTGATGTAGAATTTTAAATATCAAAACCTTTGGAGCAGCAGTGGGAAAGAGTACTGTATCATCCTGAAATATACTGTGCCGTGTAGATTCTGGACGTGTATGTATTTGCAACGCATAGTAAGTAAATGAATTTATTTACACAGCAAGTAATTAACCTTAATCCGCTTGTTCCTCTTCGTTCCTAAATACTTTTCTTTTTCTTTGTTGTTATTAAATAAGTGGGTACATTTTGAACTTTTTATAAGTATATTGATGTAGTATATAAGCATATTGATGTAGTCGAATTAATCGGGTGATGCTGAGGGAATTAGATTAGGAAATGAGACACTTAAAGTAGTAAAGGAGTTTTGCTATTTGGGGAGCAAAATAACTGATGATGGTCGAAGTAGAGAGGACATAAAATGTAGACTGGCAATGAAAGCGTTTCTGAAGAAGAGAAATTTGTTAACATCGAGTATAGATTTCAGTGTCAGGAAGTCGTTTCTGAAAGTATTTGTATGGAGCGTAGCCATGTATGGAAGTGAAACATGAACGATAAATAGTTTGGACAAGAGGAGAATAGAAGCTTTCGAAATGTGGTACTACAGAAGAATCCTGAAGACTTGATGGGTAGATCACATAACTAATGAGGAGGTATTGAATAGGATTGGGGAGAAGAGGAGTTTGTGGCACAACTTGAGTAGAAGAAGGGATCCGTTGGTATGACATGTTCTGAGGCATCAAGGGATCACCAATTTAGTATTGGAGGGCAGTGTGGAAGGTAAAAATCGTAGAGAGAGACCAAGAGATGAATACACTAAGTAGATTCAGAAGGATGTAGGCTGCAGTACGTACTGGGAGATGAAGAAGCTCGCACAGGATAGAGTAGCATGGAGAGCTGCATCAAACTAGTCTCAGGACTGAAGACAACAACAACAACAACACATTGATGTAGTACCAGAATGAAAATATAGAAATGTCGTGCCAGTCACATACTTCAGTCACGTGTTTCAGTAAAATGCTCTCGCTCGCTGCATCCAAAGCGCATACTCTATGCTGGGTAGTTCCCTGAGCGATTATGTGTTTGTCATGACCCGAAAATGAGCATACGTGATGGTTCATTCCATTATTCATTCCGATAGTATGATGCGGGGTAGTACACTTGATTCACACTAATGCCTCTGTTATGTAATATGGAGCAAAGTACGCGAACAAAGGAATTGAGCAGCAGAGAAAACATATATTTCGCAAAGCCGTTTCTTTCGGTATTGATTCTATAGACTTTGCGAAGGCTATTAAAGTGACAATCGCATTAAAAAAAAAAACCTCCGTCCTCTGCCATGTCACTTTCCGACCACTTCCACTTCATGTATGAATAATTTCCTTCTTTGTTCATTACGAATTCTCGGTTGAGCGACAGCTCAAATGACCAGCGTCGTTGGCCAGTCGCAACATATTTGCCTCCAGTTTTTATGCCTAATTTCTGCCGATCCCAGCTGCCGAGGAGTGTGGAGCAAGAACTCAGAGCCGGAACTGTGGAGCCAAAGGGCCTGCGTGCTCTCTGCAAACAGGTCAGTGCCTTTCGTACGAAATAATATTCGACGATTAACACCACCTACGTAACTCTTTAGGTAATACGTAAGAAAAAATGTACGCCTCTGGCAGTTTAAATTACTGATATTAAATGCAAATGATTAATATTGCAGCGAAAACGTACAACCTAAGTAGCACTTGCGCCAGCTACATTCTGTGTACAAGGAAAAAAATCGCAGCGGGTTTCTCGTTCAGATACAGCATTTAAATATTGTTTGTTCCTGTGATGATGCAGAGATGCCTCATGTAAGAAGGTAACACGCCTACCAGAAGTTGTCGAATGTTGACAGCGTCAGGATTCTGTTTTATCGAGAACGCAGATATTGTTTCTTGCGTTGGTCAGAACTCCACGGCTGACACGACGATGTGGTACGGATAAGTTCAGGAGGCCCAAGCCGAAACCTGTGCCGGACTTTGTAAGTCCCGCGCGAGTAGCGTACCAGAGGACAGAGAAATCTGTCGCTGCTTCAGGAAAAACCCTCATTTGCAGCAAGACGGGCGTCCAGACAGGTAATGCGACGATATACGGAGCACCACGGACTATCAGCACGGCGGCAGCAGAGGCAGCCGTGCAGGTGACTATGGTTGCGTCCAATGACGTCACCAGACAACAGCTTACCACACAAACTGGAGATGAAAAACAGTGATACATTTTTCTCTTTCTTTCAGTAGCTACATGCTACTGTATTTTCTGACTATAACTACCGTCAGTAGAGAGTAAAACTCCATGTAAAAGAATAAGAAAATAGATATGTGCCGTGTAACTGTGGATGACTCTCACAAACGGTCTAGCTGCTTATTGCTGTAACTTCAATTACAGTATTTTCCTAACTCTTTCGCATGTTTGTGGATACTGTACACATTCCTGTTGCTTACAGCTTCAAAATTGTTCAGAATGACACCTAAGTGTGCAAGTAGTAAATTATTTCTGTATGTCGTAAACACAATCTCAAAACCCATGAGTCCATCTTAACCGTTGGCAAGACTTTTAAGCTTCTTACGTTATATCAAGTACTGTTGAATATAGCTACGTATGTTCAATGCATTCATGCAAGAACAAAGATTGGGTTTAGCGTCATGTCGACAACGATCCAATCAGAAACGGAGCACAAACTCAGACAGAGGCAGGGTGGGAAGTGAAATCAGCAGTGCCCTGTTCGAAGGAATCGTCATGATTCTTGCCATCTGTGTTTATGGAAATTAAGGATGATCAAAATGTGGAACGCTGTATGAGCATCTGGATCTTGGTCCTCCCGTATCTGAGTCCAGTGCCCTATCCAATATAGCAACTCATTTCGTAGCGTTCAGAGAGCGTCAGTTTGGTGTGTATTATCGTTCTTTTTTACCTTTAAGAAACACCGGAAAGACAAATTTCAGTTCTTTTCCTGCGGGCACAGATAAGTGTATCATATCAACTTCAGTATTCGCACAAAAGCCAAGATAAGTGTAAGGTACCACAACAACATTAGTGAATGTGTGGGGAGCAATTCACCGCTCCAGTAATTTTTTTTGATATGTGCCGAATGCGCAGATGGTAATGAAAGTACTTTTCGCTACTGCACACTACCGCTCCTCTCAGTTTTCTTTTCCGAGGAGGAGAGAGGAAACAATCATTCGATATAAAATTTGTATATAAAAGCCAAAGACTCAACAAAATATTTTGAGGTGTATATGAAGTAAATTTTTATTGTTACTTTCACACGTACCATTTCATGTTCGTGTTTTAAATAGATCATATTTCCTTCCGTGCACAGTCCAATACATTAGTCATCCATTACGCAAATGTACAGAGTTCGTAATAACGGAGAAATCAGTCAAAGTGTATACTGCCATCTTGTCACAGTAATGTGATTACATTATTGTGAAATGTATTAGTTCAGAAACAGAATACCGCCCGTTTAGTTCACACTAGCTGCTCCTTGAATGGAAAAATTACCTTCGATATGAATGAAAGTAACTGCAGACGCTACTGAAAAGACTTTACTGAACAAAATTGCTCTTGATGTTTGGAAGTCCTTAGTCAATACAATGAAATAGGTTCTAAGTTCGGGCCAAACCTCGCTGTGCAGTGCCGTCGCGTCGTCATACATTCCACAATCGTACCTGCACAGACATGTACAATGTATAGATCATAAAAGGTTGCCCACAGAAATAGTGTTTTGCTGTGCAGTATTCCGTATCGACTAAAAACAATCCGCCGTTGTATTACTGCTGCTTGTAAGTGCTTGTCATGAGTTCCCACTGCTGGCGCTTTGTAGTGGTTGGCATTCATCCTTTGTTGGTCATTTACGAACTTCTTTTCTATTTTTGATTTAGTTTGTATATTTTTTTGTTATACCCATTCTCCCTGCCTATCTGGTTTATTCTGTTCATTTCACGTGGTGAATGAGTTTATACAGTCTCTGTGTTAGTGCATGGACTGTTTGTGAATAATTATTGTTACTACATTGTAGCTCTCCCGCTTATTCCAAACTTTTTGTTGTTGGTTCTGTGCACAGTACAGTCTACAAAATGCAGTTTCTTGTGTGTCTCACTGATGAATTTAATTATACTGCCAACCAAGTTTTGGATGCATAATTTCATTTAATATCTTGCTTTCAGTCTATTTGGGAAATATATTACCAGTTGGAGATTGATGAGTAAGGTCATTGCTAGGACTTGTTTTGCGTATAACATTCCTTGTTGGAAATGAAGTAATTCTATTGTGTTTTTAATCTTATAATCTGTTCTGAGTGTGACATGTTGTTTTCATTTGTGTCTGCAGTAGCTTCACATCGTAAGACGGACTGTTCTCTAAAGACGTAGATCTAGATGTACCGAAAAACTCTTTCCAACTAATACTGTCTGAGAAAGAAAGAAAAGCAGCCAGAGGATGCGATCGGAAGTCACTGTTACGAACCACCAATAGCATGTACTTGTGCGAAGTAAGTGATTGGGGTTGCAATTCTCTGTGACACGTAGAACGACCAGAAAAGTAAATTAGTGTTGTCCGAGTTTAGTACAAGCGGGATTACATTGGCTTTGTATATGGTATTACGGTAGTGTGGCAATCTACTGCAAGTGAGGTAGGCTCACATGTACAAGGCGAGTGGAACTGACAGGTAGTGGGTTGTTTGTTGACTAACCGGAAAAGCATGTGGTACAACAGCGCAAACGTTCCATCTACCAGTTATGCTCATGGGAAGTAACAAGCTGAGTGTAGCACAGACACAGTTGTACCGGCCAGAGGAGCCACTAGAGGTGTAAGGTAAGGTGAGACATTTGCCAAGGGCACATTAACACAATTAAAAAGGAGAGGTGGAATTTGATGAGTGTTCCAAGAGAGCTAACGGCCTGGTAAGTGGAGCAGTAAATAAGTAGCATAAGAGTAAGTACAATGATTTAGGATAACAGGTTAAATGCAGTCTCTGAACCATGTTTTGTAAGCTACTAGGCACTCTTGTGACGGAACATTGTCCTGTCACGTGGGATATGGTATTCACTTAATGAGGGAATCTCAGCTGTAGATTGATTCAATATAGGGATCCGGGAGCCACGTCTGACCATGGTAGAGG